>NC_056692.1:60142871-60449277 GCF_018350215.1 Panthera leo | reverse complement strand
TTCAGGTCTGAAAACAAAGATACCTTCTGACATTATGAAAATTAGGAAACAACATTAGTACAATCCATGGGGTGCCTGGGTGGCTCAGTTGGTTGAGCGTCCAACTCTTGATTTTGGCTCAAGTGATGGTCCCAGCCAGGGTCATGGGATCAAGCTCCATGTTGGGCTCCGTGCTGAGCGTGAAGTCTGCTTAAGATTCTCTCTCTCTCCCTCTCTCTCTCCCTCTGCCTCCCTTTGCCCCTCTCCTGCTTATGCACACACTTCCACGCTCTTCTCTCTCTCTCTCTCTCTCTCTCTAAAATAACACAAATAAAACACAATCCCAGAATTTCATACACGTCCTATACTCACATTTTGCCGATCACAAGTCCAGGACCCGTGTTGCCTCTAGCACTTGCGTACCTGTGCGTGAGTGTGTGTGGTTGTGTGTGGTGCATGTGGAGATGTATTTATGCGTGTGCGTGGTGTGCACACGGTCACGTGCAGGTGCTTGTGTGGACATCTCCTCCACCCCAGAGGGGGCCTTCTGACCTTGTTTGTCCTTCACAACACTGCCATTTTGGAAGAGCCAGGACAGTATTTTGCAGAACGTGGAGTGACACCTGTGCGTTGTGAGATTCAGGTCCGCATTTATTTTCCACATGGCCCCAGTGAAGGGTCTCTTCCCTTTAATACCATAGCTTTGTAATAGTCCTTGTTTCTGTCCCTTTACAAAGTTTTCTTAGCTGTTCTCCCCGTTTGGGCTTTACTCAGTGGATATTATCATTTATGTATTTTTATTATAAATATTTTAAACTTCTAAGAAGATACCAAGACTAATGTAACTACACCATCCAACTTAATAAACACAATGTTATCAAGTGAAAACCCCCTTGAGTGTCCTACCAGACATCCCCCCCTTCGGACTTGCTCTCAGCAGATATTTGAAAATCCGTATAAATCACGTCCGGTCGTGTGTGTATCTTTCTGCACGGTGCTTTCATCCAACATTATGTTTCTGAGATAATATCAAGGCCGATGCAAACTTTTCTGTAAAGGGCTGGAGACCAACTATGTAGGGCCCCACTTTTAAGGACCCTACATTCTCTGTGGCAGTTTAGCTCCGCGATGAGCCTGAAGGTGTCTCAGGTGTGGTATGTGAACAGGTGGGCATGGGTGGTGCTCTGGTAAAACTTTATGGGTCCTGAAATGTTTAATTTCATGTAATTTTCATGTCATGAAACATCCTTCTTTTGATTTTTTTCAACTATTTAAAACTGTAGGGGCGCCTGGGTGGCCCAGTCGGTTGAGCGTCCAACTTCAGCTCAGGTCATGATCTCGCGGCTCGTGAGTTCGAGCCCCGCGTCGGGCTCTGTGCTGACAGCTCGGAGCCTGGAGCCCGCTTCGGATTCTGTGTCTCCCTCTCTCTCTTCCCCTGCCCTGCTTGCACTCTGTCTCTCCGTCTCAAAAATGAATACACATTAAAAAAAATCTTTTTTTAATTTTAAAATGTGAAAACTTGGTACCCGGCTGGCTTAGTAGAGTGTATGACTCTTGACCTCGGGATTGATCTCAGGATCGTGAGTTCGAGCCTCACATTGTGTGTAGAGATTACTTAAAAATAATAACATCGTGGGGCTCCTGGGTGGCCCAGTTGGTTAAGCATCTGACTCTTAATTTTGGCTCAGGTCATGGTCTCCCAGTTTCATGAGTTCAAGCCCTGCGTTGGGCTCTGCGCTGTCAGTGTGGAGCCTGCTTGGGATTCTCTCTCTCCCTGTCTCTCTGCCCCTCCCCCACTTTCACTGTCTCTGTTGCTCTCAAATAAATAAGTAAAAATAAACTTTAAAAATAAAATAGGGACGCCTGAGTGGCTCAGTCGGTTAAGCACCCAACCTCGGCTCAGGTCATGATCTCGCGGTTTGTGAGTTCAAGCCCCACATCGGGCTCTGTGCTCACAGCTCCGAGCCTGGAGCCTGCTTCGGATTCTGTGTCTCCCTCTCTCTCTGCCCCTCCCCCACTTGTGCTCTATCAAAAATAAATAAATGTAAAAAAAATAAAATAAAAGATAATAAAATCTTTAAAAAAATAAATAAAAATGTAAAAACTGTTCTTAGCTCATGGGCTGGACCAAAAAAAGGTGGTGGGCGGGGTCTGACCTGCGAGGCATGGCTTAAAGAGGTCTAGACACTGGTTTGTGTATATTCTTTCTATCGTATGAATATATCAACGTTTATTTATCCATTCTTCTGTCAGTGGGCATTTAGGCTATTTTTTGCTATAAACATTGTTATGAATGTCCTCTTGTGTTATGAATGTCCTCTGCCTCCCCCATTATCGGCATCCCCCACCAGATGGCGTGTCCGTCGCAACTGCGAACCTTCAGTGACACACAGCTATCGCCAGAGTCCAGAGCCACGGTGCACTCTCGTGCTGGACATCGTAAGGGTTTGCACAAACGGATGCTGACGTGTGTCCATATCACGGTCTCACACCGAGTAGTCTCACTGTCCTAGGAATCCCCTGTGTCTGTGCATCCCTCCCCCTTTTCCCAACTCCGTCCTTGGTACCGAATGAGCTTTTTACGGACCCCGCAGTTCTGCCTTTTCTGGGATGTCACAGAGTTGGAATCATACGCTATGTGGCCTTTCTCGGACTGGCTTCCTTCTCTTGGTTACGTGCGTTTACGTTTCCTCCACGTCTTTTCAGGGGTCAGAAGCTCATTTCTGTTCAGCGCTGGGCAATGCTCTGATGACTGTACCGTTTATCTTGAATATTTCTAAACACACATTTTCTAGCTGTTGCAGGCCGTTGGGAACCTAGTTGATTTTTCTCAGATGATTTGGTATCTAGCAATTCTGCAGAAGTGATTGGTGCTGGTGCGCGTGGCCAGAGTTTTCCCTCGGTTCTCTATGGGGACAGAGCCCCTGCTGAGGTCAGGCTCCTTCCTTCTCAGTCCTGTCTCTGCTCAGTCCTGTCTCCTGACTCCCATGCAGTGGAAACAAGAGCAGGCTAGCTGGCATCCACACCTTTGTCCTGACTTGAACAGTGCTTTTTGCGTTTTTCTTTAAAGATTTTATTTTTTTAAGCAATCTCTACGTCTGAAATGGGGATCGAACTCATAACCCCGAGATCAAGAGTCACACACGCTCCACCAACCGAGCCAGTCAGGAGCTCCAAATGCTTTTTGCATTTTATCTTCAAGTAGAAAGTTTGCTGTAGGTTTGGGTACTATGTTGAATCCTACAAAACTGCCATTTTTGTAGGTTAAAAGCGGTCAAATATCAGCGAGTTTATGTGGCCCAGCCTCTTCCAGACCGTTCGTCAGTTTAAAGCAGCGCTCTCTCCTCCTGATCTACTGAGTTTTTACGCAGAGTAGATGCTGAATTCTGTGGGCGGGTGCTTCTGGCTCCACCCCAGGGGCCCCGAGCGGGTTCCCGGCCGGCTGGATGCTGCTGCCCTTCCAGGGAGCTTATGCCCGTCCAGCGTGCTGGCCGCGTGCCGGCTGGGGCCTGGCACCTTAGCCCCCCAGCGCGGGCCGCCTGCCGCTGCCCTCGGAGTGTTCACAGCACGGTTCTCCGCACGACCAGAACCTTCCGCCTCTCATCAGTCGTTGAAAAGTATCGTGCGTGCATCCCGGAGCCGTGTCTGTGCGTGTGTGCGTGTGTAGTTTTTTATTCGCTAATATTCCGCTTCTCTGAAGGGGGTGGGAGTTTCATAAACTCTTGACCCTAGACCATATGCTGATGTCTCGCGAACGGTCTCCAGTGTGCGTCGGATAAAATCAGAGAGCGCCAGGTGGGTGATGGGCGGCCTGTTCGGCCGTGGGGTGACGCGAGCTCCAAGTCGGCCCTGGCGAGGTGGCAGAGGCGGCGGCGTTGGGCTCCACGCTGAGCTGGGGGTGGGTGCGGGGCCAGTCGGCGGGGGGTCCTGGCTGGGAGGAGGGGGCGGCCGGCCAGGAGATGCGTCAGATCTGGATTTGCTGTGGGATGGACATGGAATGTGAGAGAAGGAAGGAATCCGGGTTCGAGGCCTGGCAGCTGTCCGGGGGGAGGCGAGCGGCGGTCTGGGACCAGCGATCCCCGAGCTGCCCACCAGCCTCGTCCGTGGGCACACACACCTCGTGGGGTGTTGGGGGCCTTCTGCTGGAGCTAAACACAAGCCCTCAGCAAAGGGCAGGGTCTGAGCCATGGGACAGCGGGGACGCGCCAGGCCGTCTGGAATGGCTCTGGCTCTGTGGGAGAGATGTCCACGGCTGTGTGCCTGGTGAGGAGACGTGGCCTGAGACAACTGGGCAGGGCTGGCCACAGAGAGGGGCTGAAGACCATGGCACTTTCCACCAGAGGATCCCTCCCCTGGAGGACCTCCTCCCCTAGGGGACCCGTTCTCCTGGAGGAGGACCCCCCCTCCTAGAAGACCCCCCATCCCCTGGAGGACGCTTTTTCCGCTTGTGGGAAATGCTGTTAAAACTTCGAAGTGCCTCAGCTAGTTGTTCATAACTTTTCAAATCATCTGCATTAATTAATTAAACTTCTGCATACGTGTTATTGAGGAAAATGTCCTAAGTCATAGAATAAATATGCCCGTTAGCCGTTACAGTAAAACATGCATATTGTTATCTGTACCTTCACTTCTTTCTGGAACATTAAGTACTTTATTACACTAGGGGCGCCTGGGTGGCTCCGTTAGTTAAGTGCCTGATTCTTGATTTTGGTTCAGATTATGATCTCAAGGTTTGTGAGTTCAAGGCCCCAAGTCAGGCTCCGTGCTGACAGCATGGAGCCCTCATGGGGATATTCTCTCTCTCTCTCTCTCTCTCAAAACAAATAAATAAACTTGAAAAGTACTTTATTACACTTTATTAATCTCTTTCAAACTACAAAACTACCATGTCTTGGATAATCCAGTGAAAGGACTCCTTTCTTAAAACATGAGAAAAGATGAGACTCTGGGGCCCACTTTTTTAACCAATAGATAAATAAGCAAAGGGTATGGTCAGAAAGCACAGAGGAAGACGCACGGTGAGTCCCTCAACAAATGCGAAAAGCCATTTATTGTCAGTGCTGCCCCAGGGGCTGTCAATTAAATCCAAAAGATTTGTGTGCGTTTCTCAGTTGAAAACTCAAATATTGATTGAACTAGAGCGGAGGAGAGCTGGGTGGTGGGTGTGAGTGCTCCCTGGGGCGGGAGGAGGCTGGTGGATCTGGCTGGTTCCCAGGGGCCCCAGTGGCCTGCTGCCCGGGCTCTGCCCTGGTGCCCCTGCTTTTAATTCTTACATTTTCTTCCATGTTTCATTCTGTGCCTCTTTAGAAACTCCCTCATGCTCGCTTCTGACTGCCGTCCTGCAGGCGTCCCCACAGAGAGGGGTGCAAAGAGCCATCAGAGCGATGCACCGATGATGTGCCAGGGACATGTGCCCTGGGAGGGTCTGTGTGACGTTAGGTTCTTGGTCTCCTGAAGGATGTGAGGGGCACTCAGATGGCCACTGAAGGCCTGCTGTGGTCATCCTGGCTCGTGGACACGACCACGCCCCTCCCTTGCGGCCAGTCCCCAATGTGAGCGAGTCCCTGATACCGGAGACTTGGGGACAGCGTTTCTTCCTGCTTTTGAGGGAGACCTGGGTGACATGCCCCCTCGATGACACATGGCACTGAGTCCTTTTCTCTGCATTTCCACGGCAGGGCTCTAAGAGCGCCGAGACAGAACGTTCCTCTGGACGCCCCGGGGAGGCCCGGCCCCACCTGGCCCAGAGCATCAGCAGAAGGTCCAGTCTGCCAGGCTGCACAGCAGGAGCTGAGGCCGGGTCGGGGCAGGTACAGCAGGGCCGCGTCTCAGTGCAGGGACCCACTATGGGGAACCCGTGTGCCCTCTGTCCCAGTGGGTGGCTGTTGCCCTGAGTGACTGCGGTGTCAGGACCAGACACCTCTCCTCGCGTGGGCGGGGGCAGGGGGGGTCTCCGTCATGCCCTTGCACAGTGAGAACCCCGCCCCGGGGCACACACGGGCCCCCACAGCGGGCCTTCGCGGCCGGAGAGCATGGGCTTTGGGGCATCTGCCCTTCTTTCCAGGTCCCACCTCCCGTAGAGACTGGACTGCCTTTGCCCTGCACATCGCGAGGCCTTCTGGAGCCCAGGGGAACCCTAGCTGGAGTGCCCGGGGAGCGCGGGCCTGACGGAGGGCCGTGCCCACCGTCCCACCACTCACCCAGCAGGACTCTGAGGGCTGTTTCTGTCTTTGTTTACCGTCATAGGGGCAACACGGGATCTCCAGGGCGACTTACAGATCAGCTCGGCAGAAGGAAAGCCGGTCCCCAAAGCCACACCTGGCTCAAGAATCCCGTGAGGAAAAGAGCCACCACACCCAAAGCTCCTCATCACCAGCCAGTGGTCCCCTCCAGGACACGTGGAAGTTACTGGACCTGGGATCCAGCCCCTCCGGCCTCACGTCCCAGGACGACTCTGTGCCAGGTAGGCTGGGGCCGGGACACAGGGGCGCACGAGTGCCTGGCTCCGGGGTCCCAGACACGCCAGGCTCGGCCACTCGTCACCAACACACTCCAGAGGCAGAGAGATGAGCGGACGTGACACGAGAAGGGTGGTTACTGCAGCGAGGCCGATGTCAGGAGGACCGTGGGCGAGCAACTCGAAGACGGTCTGCAAAGTGGGGAAAACAGTCCCAGGCTTATCTATAGGGAGAATGCGGGCCGGCGGTCAGTGGGCCCGTGTAGGTGGGCGGTGAGGGTCAGGCAGATCACCGTCGGGGGCTGTCTCACGGGGGCCCGGTGTCCTGCAGGGCGGTTCTTGTTGCCGAGGGGTAGTTTCTGTTCCCACCACGGATGCTTTGCCTGAGGTAAGGGAGAAGCTGGAAGGAAGAACTTACTCGTTCAGAAAGTAGGAAGTCAGAATGGAGGGAGTCGACATCCTGTCTTAGGCGAGACGCGCTTCCCCTCCGCCGCTGTCCAGGAGGGCTGGGTCCGCGGTGGCTGATGTGCAGACAGACACCGCGTTCTCTCCGCCCGTTCTGCCTGTGCGGGCTCCTGCTGTGTCACCACAGTGCCGGTCCTCCTGCTCGGGTGCTGCCCGGTGCCGCGGGGTCCCCTCCACGGGGGCTGGTGCGGTCCTTCCGTCTGGGAGAGCCGGCCACCCTCCGGCCTCCCGAGCACGCCCGTGTGTCCCTGTCCCTGCCCCGCCAGGTCCTCGCGGGCGTCCAGGAGATGTATTTGCTCTGTCGGGAGGGCAGCCTGACCCCGAGAAGTAGCCAGAAGCCGGAGGAAATCCCTTCGGAATCCGTCCACAGGGAGCGCCCCTGCTCGGGGTCTCAGCCCCACGTGGGCCGCACCTCGTCGTGTAGATGTGCCCTGACCGATGGGACTGTTGTCCCTGCAGTGGATATTTTAGGTCATTTCCAATCTTTTTTCATACAAGTCACATTACAGTGATGGCCTGGGACACATGCCTCCCGCTGAAAGCCTGTATGTGAGTCCCCAGAGTGGGGGTTGCCAGGTCGAAAAGCAGGTGTATTTCTAGTTCGGGAAGGTCCGGTCCGGTGGGGTCCGTGGGACCACCCCCGCTCACACGGACACCAGCAGGGTGTGCGAGGCTGCGCACACGGCACCGCGGACGTCACCCGCGTACGTCACCCGCGTCTCCTGTCCGAGGTGGTGCGGCGTTTCCCCGAGTGGCTCTGGGCAGGAGTCCCCTCCTCTCCCCTGGCTCCCGCTCTGCCCCTTCCCACCTGCCGCGGCTCCATCTGTAGGAGCTCGTCCTTCCTGATGGAAATTACCCCTTTCCCGAGACACAGTTTACAAATACTTTCCCACCTTCCGGCAGTTTCTCATTTGACTTTCGGCTTATGGTGGTTTTTGTCATGTGTGTATTTGTGTGTGTGTGTGTGTGTGTGTAGTTAGTGTTCTTGTTTTTCACCCTTTCTGGTTCCTGTGCCTTTTTTTGGTCTTTTCCACTCCACAATTGGAGATTATTCTTCCCTGACTTCTTCTAATACTTATGGCTTCATTTTTTTAATGTGTGAATCCGTGAATCATTTGGAATTTATCACTGTATACGTTACAAAATAGGAACCAAACTGAGTTTTCGTCCCGATGGCCCAGCGGCACTCACTAGTGGCCCGTGTTGCCCTCTTGTTGGAAGTCCCGCTGTCACTGCGGTGCTGACTTCCCCAGGGCGTCTGTGTCTGGCCCATCCCACCATGGCGCCCGGGTCTCCACCTGCCCGTGGGCGGTGCTGGGCTGTTGGCGTCGTGACCGCCACACGGCCCTCGGCCGGCCTGGGCTCTCCTCGCTGTACCTTTCTGCGCATTTTCCCGGCTATTCCCGCGCGGTCTCAGCCTCATGCTCCTCCCCAGACTCTGCCCCTGGGTTTCCCAGGTGGGCCTCAGCCCTGCTCGCTTCGTATTTCACTGACTCACCGGCTTCCTTTGATTCCCCTCCTTCCCGCACCCATCTGTTGGGGCAGCGCCTTCTGCAGAAAGGACAGCGCCGTCCGCGTCCCCTGTGCCCCGCTGACCCGTGTGCGAGTCTGCCACAGGGGCTCCGTACATGCTCTTCCCTGGGAGCCCTCATTGCTGGCACTTCCCTCCGGTGGCTTTTTGTGTATTTTCTGCTTGGCGTGCTTGAAGAATTTTTTATCTTCTCACGCCTTTCATTGAATAGGTCACATTTTCCATCTCCAGCCTGTTTTTAAGTGACACTCAAGTTTTATTCTTCTGGTGGTTACTCCCAGCTTATTTTCATTTCACCCATCAGTTTCTTAAACTTGTGGACGTCTGCATTTTTCTGTTACCATCCATGAGGATATTAGCTGTTCGGGAGGGGTATCTTTTAGACAAAATAAATTTGATTCAATTCCTTCAAACTTATCCGTGGCTACCTTAGTAGCCTCTAAGATACGTTGTTCTTCTTCCAGAATAGCCTTAGAAGAGAATTTTTATATGGGAAACTCTTTGAGGCCGTCCATGTGGGGAGGACTTTTATTTCTGCCTCACATCTGACTCGCTCTAGTTAAGCGAGCACCCCATTTCTCACAACATAGCCGGCTAAGTGCCGGACTGGCTTCCTTTGCACATGTCCACAGAAAATACCACTGTTGGGGCCTCCTGATCTCGGGGTGGGGAGTTCGACCCCCATGCTGGGCGTGGAGCCTAGTTGGAAGGAAGGAAGGAAGGAAGGAAGGAAGGAAGGAAGGAAGGAAGGGGAAAAGAAAAGAAGAAAGAAAGAAAGCAGGGCTTGCCTTTTTGAAAAATGCCATAGTCACACTTGAAGGGGTCCATACGTGGCAAGAAAGTGAAGAATTTTTTTTTTAAGTTTGTGTATTTTGAGAGGGACAGAGACAGCACAAGTGGGGAAGTGACAGAGAGAGAGGGAGAGAGAGAGAGAGAGAGAGAGAATCCCAGGCAGGCTCCACACTGTCAGCACAGAGCCTGAGGCAGAGCTCCAAACCACAAGCTGAGATCATGACTGAGCTAAAATCAAGAGTTGGATGCTTAACCGACTGAGCCAGGTGCCTCAAGAAGGTGAAGAATTATTATTTTAATGTTTTTATTTATTTTTGAGAGAGAGAGACAGAGCACAAGCAGGGGAGGGGCAGAGAGAGAGGGAGACAGTCCGAAGAAGGCTCCAGGCTCTGAGCTGTCAGCACAGAGCCCAACGCGGGGCTTGAACTCACGGACCGCGAGATCATGACCTGAGCCGAAGTCGGATGCCCAACTGACTGAGCCACCCAGCACCCCTAACTTTTACTTTTTTAAGTAATCTCTACACCCAACACAGGACTCGAAATCACGACCCCGAGAGTAAGAGTTGCACGCTCCTCTGAGCCAGCCAGGCGCCCCAATGTTTGTTTTATTCTTCAAGTTATTTTATTTTTATACTTTAAACTGTACATGTACATGTGTTTGATGAAACTTTTTGGGCATCCTTTGTAATAGAAAGTCTTAAAGAGAGAGACAGTGGTCTCCCCGGGGCGTGTGGCCGGGAGGCCAGGTGAGGTCAAGACGCAAGGTGAAGGTTAGTGTGGGGTTACAGGTGGTCCCCGCGGACGGGCCACACAGCCATGCCAGTCTTCCGGGCGGGAGGAGCTGGAGGGAAGAATGGGGCAGACGACTTCTTCCAGAAGCCGTGCTCTTGAAAAGCAGCAGTTCCGAGAGGCCACGCCCGTCCACGTGCAGGTGGAAGGGACGGCCTGGTGGTGACTTCCTGTCAGAGTCCCTTCCTTTCCTGCTTTTAAGTGGCACAGAGCCATGGCTCAGGGGTGAGGAGGGCGGCGAGTCGGGAAGCAGGCAGAAGCAGGGGCCAAGCGGGGCCGGTTGGTGAGCAGGGCGGCCAGCCGGCTGCTGCAGGTGACAGCGGGGACCATTCCGGGTGGGGAGGAGCACAGCGGCAGTGCCGGTGCCCGGCGAAGCCCCTCGGCAGCCCTGACCTGCTGTGCACAGGTCACAGACAGCCTCCTGAAGGTGACTTAAAGCAGCCCCAGAAACTTATACGTGCTCACTGGACCCAGGAGGAGACAGCCGAGGTGGTGAGCATTTGGTCACATTCCTGACACGCAGTGAGCACGGCACGGCGGTGGCACTGACTCGCTGACCAACACATAGGAGTCCGTCAAGTTGTGTGTCGAGCCCAGAGGCAGATGAGCCAGGGGCTGGCTGGTCTGGGGCTCTGTCTCCTCCTAATGGTCCAGAAGAGCTGCAGCAGCTCCGAGCCTCACGTCAGAAGGCCCGCTTCTCTCCCCACACTTCTTTCTTTTCATTGGGAAGGGAAGTGTTTTCCCCAGAGCTCCAGACAGACCGTCTTCCACCAGGGGACTGTCTCAGAGCCTGAGAACAGCAGGCAGGGCCTCGGCAAGGAAACCAGGAAGGCTGTGGGGCGGGCCTTCAGCACGGTCTGTGCAGGGGAGGGTGGTCACACACCGGCTGGGGCTGGGCCTGTCGCCCCTGCCCTTTATGAGCAGCGCTTTGGGATTGAGAAGTAGGAGAGATATGTTTGGCTCACCCTGGGAAGCATTGAGGCGGGAGGAAAGGTTGGAATGAACGCATTGTGGTCGTTCCAACTGTCTACAGAGTTTCTTTGTGCTCCCCTCATGTGTTGACTGTTCGAGTATGCATAACGGAGTTATCTGTATGATATTCTACTTTCTGTAAGCATACGTCTTTTTTATTGTTATTTTTAAGTGTTTACTTATTTTGAGAGAGAGAGAGAGTATGCACGAGCCGGGGAGGGGCAGAGAGAGAGTCCCAAGAAGGCTCCGTGCTGTCAGAGTAAGAGCCTGACTCAGGGCTCAGACTCGCAAACTGTCAGATCATGACCTGAGCCGAAATCAAGAGTTGGACACTCAACCAACCGAGTCACCCAAGTGCCCCCTATTTATCATCATTTTTTAAAGATTTTATTTTTAAGTAATCTCTATGCCCAACATGGGACTTGAACCCACCACCCTGAGATCGAGAGTCACAGGCCCCACCCACCGAGCCAGCTAGGCGCCCCTCAGAATACTTTTTAAAACCTTACTGGTTTCTTCAGTGATACTCTCAGGAAGTCAGTAACTCTGCTTCGGACGTAAACCTGTGATCGTAAGCATTTATGATAAAGTACAACGTGGGCGATCCGTCCAGACAGGCAATCTAGAGGCTCCATTATAGAGCCTGGGATGAAGCGTCTTCTCCTTTTGTAAGTGTTCCGTGCATTGTGAGGAACAAACTGTGAGTCCTAGCAGTCGTGAAAAGTTAAAAACAATATTGAGATAGTGTAACAGTGTTTGACATCTGCACTTAATAACATGAAGGATTGCTTCCATTACACGGATTTCTCAAGCGCTTGGCTCTTGGCGCTGAAAAGACGTACTCCTTTTGGTTTTGAGGTGGGACCAGAGCCCCTCCTGGCCTCCGTACTGCCCCAGGAGGCCTGGCCAGGCCCTGCTGCAACCCTATCCCGGGGCAGGGCCTGAGCCCAAGCCTGACCCCCTGGGTCTGCACGGGTGCCTGGGGTCCGGACCCACAACTGCACCCAGGACTTCGGGGTCGCCGTGCCCCCCCTTCTCCACCCTGCCCGAGGGATCCGGCCCCTTCTCCTGACCCCCCACCCCCACCCCTGCTCCACGCTGACCCTGACCCTACTCTTCTGTCCTCTCTCCTTGCTGCAGAGCCTGGGGCTCCGACCCCTCCCCGGAGCCCCATGCACCCCAGGCCCCTCCTGCCCACACCTCTGGACACCTCCCCCCCCCCCCACCATCCTCTCAGAGCACCTGCCTGTGGCCCATCACCTTCCAGCTGGCTTCCTCCCCTCCCTCAGCACTAGCGCACCGCCCCCCCCCCGCCCCCACTCCGTCCTGGGACAGCCTGGCGCTGGGGCAGGGCTAGCACAGCAGGTGCACGACAGGTGCTCAGTCGAGCTGAGCAGGGAGGTGACTGGAGAGAATGGAGCCCAGGGAGGCCCTGAGTCTGCAGCCCAGCGGTCTGTGCTCTCAGGAAAACCATGTGATGAGAGACCCTACCAGGCATTGTGGGAAAAGTACATCTTTATAAGTCAGCTCTTCTGGATGGGAGTATTACATACTATAAAGCTGTTTTCTCTACGCTAAGGAGTCCGTGTAATTCTAACTGAAATACGGACAGTTTCTCTTGAAGCGAAGTGAGTGGTTTTCAAGGCCAGTAAAATGCACGGGGAGCAGGCCACACACAGCAGGAACCTTCTAGCTGTGGGCATATGTTACGTAAGGAGAGGCCGACACAGGATGGCCCGGCACACGACTGCCCACCAGCAGTGCCGGCCACACGCTAAAATGCCTCCCACGCAGAGTTCAGTGGCTTAAAATCAAACCTAAAAATGTACAGAATTGGAACTGAGTATCTAGTGGTTTAAAAATCGCACATTTCTGGCGCTCCTGGGAGGCGCAGTCGGTTAAGCTCGTTGGTGAGATCAGGACCCGCATCGGGTTCTGCACTGACAGTACAGGGATCCTCTGCCTCTCTGTCTGCCTCCTTCCTGATAGCGTGCGCTCTCTTTCTCTCTCTCGAAACAAATAAGTGAACTTTAAAAAAAATAAAGAAAAATCACGTGTTTCTAAAATGATTATTTTTTAACTTCAAAAACAACCCAATTGGAAAGACTGGGTTGACAGATGACCAAGGTCAGTCACACGGCAATGGCTCATCCACATCAGTCAGGACAGGAGCGCTCAGCCAAGGCAGCTGTCGGGCCCACCGGCAAAGCGGCACCTGCCTCGGAAAGCCGGGCCCCACCCGGAAGGCGACGCCGGGTGCTGGGACATCTGGGAGGGCCACGTATGACGCAGCCGCTCCAGGGGTGGTTAGACCACTCCGCCTCCCAGGCGGCCCAGCCACGCCGTGGCGCTCAGGGTGCGGGACGCCCACTGGAGCAAAGGGGGCTCCTGATCTCGGCGGGTCAGGAGTGACGCCTCCGTGTGGCTGGGAAATGAAATGGTGCCTGGGGTTGTTGGGGAGGAGTTAGGCCCCGCGCCCCCTGCCCCCTCTGACCACAGCGGTCGGGTCCCCTGCCCCTCTCCACACCTGCCCTGCGCTCTGTGACTGTAGAAGCAGACGGCGAGCACGCGTGTGCACCCGCTGTGTTCAGGGACGTGTGCCGGTAGGCAGCGTGCTCCTTCGACCCCGTCCTGGGTAGTTCGGTGACGTGGGGCGCGAGGACGTTCTTTAACCGCCCTGTATGCCCGGACTTCGGGTGGCCTGTGGTCTTAGCTCCTAAGGCGGTGCCGCAGCGAAGCTCGCGGCGTGGAGGGAGGGCCGTGGGAGGGTGTCGTCAGAATAGCATCTGGAATCACTGGGTCAAAGGTGTGAGTGGTTGGAGTTCTGCAAGCTGTTTCCAAATCGCCCCCGAAAAATTGGCCCGATTCGTTCGTGCTCGTGGCTGCAGGGTGTAAGAGTGTCTTTCCTCACTCTGGTGCGGCTGTGTTTTTATCCGGCATTTTCTTTCTTGCCAATCTGGCAGATGAAAAATGTATTTCATTATTGGCTTGAATTTGCAGTTTTTAAATTGTGGGTGAAGCTGGCCGCCTTCTGTGTGCTTTGCATGTTGTTAGGATTCGTACCCATTGTAAGGTGACTGAAAGCTAGCAGCAAGTGCGTGTTCGCTGTGATTTGTGACAGTCAGAACACACAGGGACAGAGAAGTGTGCTCTAGAAGGGACTGGGCCCCAGCTTGGGGTCGGTGGGGGGGGGGGGGCGGCGGGCCGGAGATCTGTTTTTTACAAATGAATGCAGTCACCCCCACAGTAGTAAACCCATCTGCAGAGCTACTGGAATCCCATTGTCAAGTGAGGAAACCCGCCCGAGGCACGGAGCTCCTGCCCAAGGCCGGTGTCCCCAGCCAGAGGTCCCCAGCCCCCCTTGCACTCCTGGAGTTCCCGAGGGGACAGGCCCGACTGGAACAGGGGCGGGCCTCTGGGAGAAAGGCCGAGGCTGTCCCAGAGGTCAGATTGATAATGGCAGGCAGCTCCTGAGGAATGTAGCCGGGGTGTGTTGGGGCGGGGGGGGGTCACACTCCCCCAGAAAGGGAGGCGGGGTCTGTCCTCAAGACCTCAAGACCTCACCCACTGAACACCCACCGTGTTCTCCGTGTTCTGCCCCTTGTGTACTGGTGGAGGGAGCTCCCCAGATGTCTCCCCTGGGGCCTGAGAAGGTCCCACAGCACACCCAGCGTGTGTGGAGGGACCCTCACCCCCCACTGAGGATGACGGAATCAAAAACGATGAAGGGCGAGGACTACAGCTTTTAAAGCGAGCAATGTTGGGGTTCTTTTTCTTTAATTTTTGTTCTTTTGAAAATTACATTCGTGTTTCTTGAAATTAAACGTTTGTCCCCTTAAGAAGGATTGCATAAAATGTTCAGAAAAGGTACACATGATGCTATCAACCAGCTACTACTCCAGAATTAATTTTAAGTCCTGTGTAGTGAGAACACTTCTATAGATCTCTCGACAGAGAGGACACCTACTCAGGTAACCACACTGCCAGGCTGTTGTTACCTGACCATCCAGAAAAAACAAAAATGGCCCCCTCTTGTTCACAGCCCAAACGTTTGTGGAGCCTCTGGCCACTGCTGCACACGGTGGGTGTGAGCCTCCCGGCAGTGGCCTCCCGCAGCAGCTACTGGAGGCCAGAGGTCGGGGCCGTGCAGCCAGAGGTGGAGTCATAGGCCCAGAAACGCTAGGTTGCTCGCCCGAGTCTCCCAGCTCCCCGGTAGCGGATCGAGACCAGAGTCGGAGCCGTCGGACTTCAGACCCTGAGCCCACTGGGCCAGACGAGTCCCGGGTGCGGGTGCCCGCAGGCCCCAGGCAGCGGGCGGCGGGGCGAAGGCGTGCAGGGGCCGTGCTGACCGTGTGGGGCAGCGACGGGCCGGCGGGTGTGCTCCGTCCGGGATGATGCCATCGTGCTTCTGCTCCTCGGGGGGAGATGGCCGACAAGCCAGATCTTCCCGTTTTCCAAAAGAACTGGAAATCTTGCTTTTTACATAGAATGTTTTCGTTATTGAAAATCGGCAACTAATTAAAAAACCAGAGTGTGGACCAAATCACAGCTCAGTCCGCGAGCTACGCCCGCGGTGAGCCAGATCCAGCCGTGCCTGGTAGTGTGTGGTCTTGTAGCTGGAGCCGCGTTACCACGTTCACGATTTTACACGCTTGACAAAAGACAAAGAAAATGCTCCGATGACCCGGACCGGCCAGATCGGCCGGGTGGGCTCCAGAGAGAGGCCCGGCCTGTGGCCAAGGGCCGTCCCAGACCGGGGCGTCAGGTGACTGCTGGCATAACTGGGGTTCCCTTTACTCGAGGGTCGCGGTACGTTCCCGCGTGACCATACTGCAGGGCAAGCGCAGCAGGCCCTCCGGGCCTTGTCCACCTGTCCGTCCCGCGGTGTGTCGCCTGCCTCTGGCTAGGGCTGAGTGGGCCCCCGGATGCCATCTCATCTGTCCCCTTGTGTTCCTGAGCAGAGACCACTCCACGCCTTCTCTGGAGGGATGCGTGTGCTTTGGACCTTCCTCTGAAATCGGATTGATTTGGCCGTGGCTCTGAGGACATGAAAACGTACTGTAGGCACGGGACCTTAGAGTTACCTTGTCCACACACCATCAAGACCAGGAATACTGCCATCTGACCGCCCCACAGTCGTGTTTGCGTTTCTGGTTGAGCGCAGGAGGGCAGGCTGATGGCCCAGCGCTGTTTTTGAGTGATAGCCACCTTGTGATAAGTAAGAAAAGCTTAAAATCACATAGAGTAGGTGATCTCAGAGAACAGCTTGTGGTCCCATTGTAAACGCACCTGGAACATTACATCCTGTTCTTTGGCACACTAACCAGAGAACGCTCCTCGGGTCTGAGAACCTTTCTGGAATGCGAGCGGCAGTGAGGTGGGCAGCCGCGGCAGAGCCTTGTGAGACCTCGCTCAGAGACCAGCAGCCCGAGCCACGGGGAAGGAAGCCAGCTAGGGCCGGGGAGGGCTTGTCCTCTGCACCAGAAAGATGTCCTGATGCAATCGCCAGTCAGGGCTCGTTGGCTGGGCTCCAGGAACACAAGCTGGGAACAGGGCGAGTTGCTTCCCACTGGAGGGCCTGGCGCACACGCCCACCGACCACTGCCGCAGAGACCTCGTGAGGCAGATCGGGTTGGGAGCTGTCCACGAGAGCGGGGAGACTTATTCAGCACTGTGACTGTGACGGTCCCAGGACCCCAGGGGGTGACAGGTCCTGCCCTCACTGCCCAGCACCCTTTCTCTCTTTGGCTCTGCCTGTCACCGCTGTCAGGACAGGAGTGGGTGTGAGCGCCCGCACACCAGTGAAATCGCCACAGGTTGGCGTCTACCGCCCCTCAGCACCATTGTGATCACGGCTAAAGAAGGTCCCAGAACGGCGTTCTGGTCAAAGGAGGGAGCGGCGCTGTGTTCTGAACGGGTGAACCACGCCAGCTGCCTGCCCACGCCAATTATAACCTGAGGCTTTTTAAGAAGTGCAGAGTATCCTCTAAACTTCTTGAGAAGCGTCAAGTAGATCTTTGTTGGCTCTTCTCTTGACCGTACTGTGGTGAAACATTTACTACCACTTGGGAAACGACTGGTATTGAAATAACTTTTACAACAAAGTAAATACTTTAAGAAATAGTGAAATCGGCTTATTCTTCCGCGGTACGTATTCTGGGGCCACAGCACGGCTAGCCCTCACGTCTTCAGGCTAGGCTGTTATAAGGACTAGACTTTAACACCCCTCCATAAACAACTAGAAAGTTGGGCAAAATATATGAAACGACTGTTTTTGGACATTGGCCAACAGCATAGGACTGTGGTCCGTAAAAGAAGGAAGACCAATGAGGCAAGTTCCAGGACCCCCTGGCTTTCTGTCTGAAGGCAGTTTCTGGGCTGCAATCATAGGGAGGGGGGTGCCAAATAGAACTCAGAAGCCGTACTGAGTTGGGGAAATGGGAATTGGAGTTTGGGAAGGCAGAAGGGGCTGGCAGTTGCAGGATAGAGTCCAGAAAGGAGGGTATATACAGAAGAGAACTCCAGAAACCTGCATAGACATTCTCTTGAGTCCTCACTGCGTGTTAGCCCCAGCTGTATAGAATAAAGCTCCACAGTTCCAGGCAAAGGAAAGACAAACGACTTGTAAGCTGAACCATTTCCAGAGCTCTCACAGGGTAGGGAGATATTCAGTCAGAGTGCTGAGTCCCCATCAGCAGCTTCATTCAGTGGAGACGTAGAGAAGTCACACGTCCGTAGTAGGGTGGGTATCTCTGGAATGAAGGCCCACGTAGACTTAGCCTAGGCAAGCTTAAAAACAGTCTTTGAAATGACCAACCAAGGAACCTAACTGCCTATCAAAACAAAACCCAGCATTCTAGAACAAAAATATTTTTCAAGAAAATATTATATTACAGTGCCTAACACCTAATCGAAAATTATAAGACACATGAAGAAATGGAAACGTGATCCATTTGCAAGAGGAAAACCAGTCAGTAGAGGCCCAGAAATAACAGAAATGAGGGAACAAGCAAAGACGTTTAAAGAACCGGAATGACTGTATCTAAGTATTTAAAAAAAAGCATCTACATAATAAGATTGAAAACAGGAGAGGCACCAAACAAAACTTGTAGACATGAAAACTCTGGTATTTGGTAAAGAAAGCTCATTGGATGGAATTAACCCAAGAATAAAGATGGTCGAAGGAAGAACAGAGAACTCGAAGGAATAGGAATAGAATCTGTCCTAAATGATGCACAAAGAGAGAAATGGGGGAAGAGAGAACAGCCTTGTCCCCATGACGGACAGTGTCCATCAGTCTAACAGAAGGGGGAGGGATAGGGGGAGAAAAAGTATTTCAAGATAGAATGACCAGATTTTCCCCTAAATTTGATGCAAACTCTTAACTCACAGACCCAGGAAGTGCAGCTTCCCCAAGCAGCTGGCTAAACACGCACGTGAGCTTGTCACCCAGGGAGCATCGTAATCAAGCTTCTGAGAATCTGTGATAAAGAGAATCTTAAAAGGAGTCAAAGGGGGGCGCCTGGGTGGCTCAGTCGGTTAAGCGGCCGACTTCGGCTCAGGTCACGATCTCGTGGTCCGTGAGTTCGAGCGCCGCGTCGGGCTCTGTGCTGACAGCTTAGAGCCTGAAGCCTGTTTCAGATTCTGCGTCTCCCTCTCTCTCTGCCCCTCCCCCGTTCATGCTCTGTCTCTCTCTGTCTCAAAAATAAATAAAAACGTTAAAATTAAAAAAAAAAAAAGGAGTCAAAGGAAGAATAAAGGACACATCACATAGAGATGAACAAAGATGGAATGAAGACTTTTCTTCAGAAACTGTGCAAGCCAGAAGACAAAGTCTCATCCTAAAGTGCCGAAAGAAAGGAAAAGCTGTCGAGATAGAATTCTATAGCTAGCAAAAATAGCCTCCAAAAATTAAGGCAGAATAAGAACTTTCACAGACCAACAAATCTGATAGAACTTACCACCAACTGACCCGTACTACGTGGACTGTTAGCGGGCACTCTTCAGGCTGAAGGAAAAAGGGACCGGATGGAAACCCGGGCCAACAGAGAGGAACGCGGAGAGGCCTACATTTTTCTTTAAACACCAATCGTTTAAAATACATCCATTCACAGTGTGTTATGGGGCTTGTGACGTATGTACAGAAGCGAAACGTATGACAGACGGCACACGTGGGAAGGGGAGGAGGAGGTGTGCCCTTGGGAGGCTCTCACGCATGACATTGTGCAGCGTTGTGTCACAGCAGAACGAGAGAAGTTACAAACGCACATTGGAAACCACAGAACAGCCGTTCTAAGACGAGAGGAAACAACAGCAACAAAGAAGTATAGCCAGTAGTACGGTGTTGCAGACAAAATGGAATAAAAACCATCGATCCCAGGGCGCCTGGATGGCTTGGTCAGTTAAGTGCCTGACTCTCGGTTTCGGCTCAGGTCGTGATCTCATGGTTCATGAGATCGAGCCCTGCATCAGGCTCCACAGTGATAGTGTGGAGCCTGCTTGGGATTCTCTCTGAATGAATGAATGAACGAATGAATCTTAAAAAAAAAAATCAGCCCAAATGTAGCCAAAAAAAGGAGGAAAAAGGGAACAAAGGACAGATGGACAGGTAAGATAAATAGAAAACAATTTAGCAAGAAGGTACATTTATTTTATTATTATTTTTTAATCTTTATTTATTTTTGAGAAAGGTAAGTAGTGTGGGCTGGGGAGGAACAGAGAGAGAGGGAGACAGAGAATCCGAAGTAGGCTCCAGGCTGCGGGCTGGCAGCACAGAGCCCGATACAGGGCTTGAACCCACAAACCGTGAGATCATGACCTGAGCCAAAGTCGGATGCTCAACCGGCTGAGCCACCCAGGCGCCCCAAGAAGGTGCATTTAAAACCAATCATGTTGAGGGGCACCTGGGTGGCTCAGTTAGTTAAGCGTGTGACTCTTGATTTGGGCTCAGGTCATGATCTCACGGGTTCGTGAGATCAAGTCCCACATCAGACTCCACACTGAGCATGGAGACTGCTTGGGATTCTCTCGGTCTTCTCTCTCTGCCCCTCCCCCACTTGTACGCACGTGCACACTCCCAGGATAGATTAAAAAAAAAAAACCCACTTTAATTGTAGATACAGATTAAGAAGGCTGGATGGCTATTTCACATCAGGCAAAGTAGACTTCCCAGTAAGGAATATTAACCTGAGGTAAAAAGGGACGTTTCATGATGATACAGAAGTCAACTCATCAGGAAGACATAACAATCCTAAATGTGTGTGCTCCTAATAAGAGAGCTGTAAAACACATGCAATTTAAAAACACAGAAACGAAAGGAAATCCAGTAAAACCTTGGGTCACAAGTAACTTGTTCTGCGAGGGTTCCACAAGACGAGCAAACGTTTCTAATAAATTTCAACTCGATAAACCAGTGAGGTCTTACAATACGAGTCATACGTGACACCGAACGTCACATGATCACAGCTGAACCATTGGTCCCTCCCCCCCTCCCTCTCCCTCTCCCTGTCTCGCTGCGGGACTGTGGGTGATCATTTCCCATGCTCAGATGCTGGGTCTCAGACCACGGTATTTGGCTGAAATCAGTGATTTTTCAGAACGTTGGAAGGTGCCCACAACTGGCACTAGTGTATTTTTGTCACTTCAAAGCACCTGTGGACAGTCCTTTGCTTTTCCGGACAAGAGTGAGCTTAGGAAGGCTTTGCTTCATTCTAGGTCAGGCTGCCTGCAGATAGAGACCCTTTCCTCTGCTGCCTCATTGCCAGTTACATTAAATCCAGAATATGACAAGAGGTTATTAATACTGTACTGAGTCAACATCCGTGTAAGTGTATACAACGGCCCCCATGCAGGAAAAGGTTGAACAGAAAGGGGGTAAGAAGAAGGAGATGCTTACAGGGGAAGTTTAGAAGAAAATCATCGAGAAGTACGAACGAGATACGTGAGTGGCCAAAACGGCAAGATTTTATAAGAAGTCTACGTCTGCCTCTTGTCTGCGTAGAAGGAGGAGAAAAGGGCAGAGGAATCCCTCACTTCAAATGAGGTTAGGGAGATGTGTAAAATGTGGGAAACAGTGCAAAATCTTATAGAAAAGCACCACCTGAATAAGGCTGTAACAGTGCGAGCAGTGAGTGTTTAACAACAATGCAATGTCACATTTCCGTGAAAGCCTCAAAAGGGGGCAAAAGCAAATGTCATTGATAGGTTTCTAGTTAAAACTGTGCGAAAAGAAAAAGATTCCATTGAGCCAATAGATAGCACTGATTCCATTAGCGATCGTGAAAGTCGTCCTACACAATAACCCTCCTCTCGTCTCCCTCACACCAGCCACTAAGTTTTTCAAAGTTAAGTGCAGGTTAGTTTGTTGGTTTTTTCTTTATATTTTGTAGTTTCTTTATTATTTTGTATTATATTACAGTATTGTAATCATTTTTATGTGAATATTTTGGCGTTGTGGAATGAATCATCTGAGCTTCCATTATTTCTTATGGGGAAATTCTCTTTGATATACAAGTGCTTTGGATTACAAGCATGTTTCCAGAACGAATTATGCTCGCAAACCAAGGTTTTACTGTATAGAGAAGTCCATAATTATACCTGGAGACTTTAGGACTTCTCTATCAGTAATCAACAGAACAAGTAGACAGAAAAATCAGTGAGGATATAGAGGATTTCAACATTGTCAACCAGCCTGACCTAAATGACAGGTGTGGACCCCTCTAAAAACAACAGCAGAATACAGATTCTTTTCGGGCGCATGTGGAACATTCGACAGAATAGGCCATATATATTGAGCCGTAAAACTAGTCTCAGTAAATTTAAAAAGATTGAAATCATACAGACTGTATTTACTGGCCACAAAACTATTAAATTGGAAATCAAGAACAGAGCAGAAAAAATGTCCAAAAAATTTGAAAATTAACAGAATGCTTCTATTAAATTTTTTTTAACATTGATTCATTTTTGAGAGATAGAGTGTGAGCAGGAGAGAGGCAGAGAGAGAGAGAGGGAGACACAGAATCTGAAGCAGGTTCTAGGCTCTGAGCTGTCAGCACAGAACCCAATGTAGGGCACAATCCCACAAATCGTGAGGTCATGACCTGATCTGAAGTGGGACGCTTAACCGACTGAGCCACCCAGGCGCCCCTAAACAGAACGCTTCTAAGTAACTCATGGGTCAAAGAAGAAATCACAGGTAGTAGTTAGAAACTTAAGACTCTAAATGCTTCTTTGAGAGAACACTGGTCTAAAGTCAGTAATCTACACCTCCACCATAAAAAGCTAGAAAAATAAGAACAGATTAAATCCAAAGTTTATCGAAGGAAAGAATACGGGTAAAAGTGGGGAACAGTGAAATAGAGAGGAGAAAAATGATATAGGAAATCAGACCAAATCTGATTCTTTGAAAAATATCAACAAAACTGACAAACGCGCGGTGCTATTGACTCAGATAAAACGGTGGCTCTACAAGTTGTGTCGTGAGTGAAAGGGGGGGATGTCACTGTAGGTCCTGTAGATATTAAGGAGACAACACTGGAAGAAGAACAACCACGTGCCGGTAGTTTGACAAGTTGACCTACATAAAATTGGCAGAGTCTCCGAAAGACCAAAGTTACCGAAACTGACTCAAGAAGAAATAGAAAGGTGAGCAGGCCAGAAGAGGAGGAAGCCAGCAGATGCAGGCTAGAGAAGAACTCCCTTGGTCTGACAAAGGGCTCTTAGAGAAAACCCGCAGCTGGCGTATCACCGAGGGCAAAGGCAATGCCAGCGCTGACCACTTCCACCCCACACGGCACTGCCGGCCCCAACTTTGGCATAAAGCAGAACAAGAGTGGGGGTGGGGGGGGGCAGACACGCAGAGTGCCAAAGAAGTACAGCTGTGTTTATTCACATACTGTGTGATCAGTACATAGAAAATCCTAAGGAGCCTTAAGAACAAAACAAAAACAAAAAAAAAACCTATGAGAACTAAGAAGCGACTTTAGTAAAGGCCCAGAATACGAGGTCAAGGTGCCACATCAGTTATCTTTCTGTACATAGCAATGAGAATTGGAAGGCAATAAGAATGCCATTTACAGTAGCATCCAAAACTATGAAGTCCTTAGGGATATACTAAACGAAGTATCTGTGCACCAAAGAAGACCATTGCAGAGAAAATTAGGACCTAAATAATGGAGAGACATACCATCTTCATGGACTGGAAGACTCGGTGTGAAGATGTCATTTTTTCCAAAATGTGTCTATACACTTACCACAATCCCAGTCAAAACCAGCAGGCTTTTTAAAATTGGGATCAAAAATTAAAACTTACACAGAAATGCAAAGGATGTAGAATAGCCAAAGCAGTCTCGACAAAGAATGCAGTTGAAAGATTTTACCTAATTGTGAGACTCAGGGTAAAGGCACAGTGATCATGACAGCATGGTTTTGGCAAAGTGTATACATGTCCAGGGAGGAGTGGGTAGACACACACACACACACACACACACACACACACACACACACACACTAACTGATTTTTTGGTTAATGCAAAGATTCTATGGTAATTTAAGGAGAAAGGATAGTTGCTTCAATAAATTGTGCTGGAAGAACTACACATGCACATGAGGGGGGGAAATGAACCCCGACCCTTCCCTTATACCAAATACAGAAATGAAGCCTGCGGGGCTCATTTGGTTGAGCGTCCAACTCTTGATCTCAGCTCAGGTCTTGACTCGGGGTCCTGTGAGTTCAAGTCCCACGTCGGGCTCTGCCCTGGGCGTGAAGCCTGCTTAAAAAAAAAAAAGCCGGGGCGCCTGGGTGGCTCAGTCGGTTAGGCGTCCGACTTCGGCTCAGGTCACGATCTCGTGGTCCGTGAGTTCGAGCCCCGCGTCAGGCTCTGGGCTGATGGCTCAGAGCCTGGAGCCTGTTTCCGATTCTGTGTCTCCCTCTCTCTCTGTCCCTCCCCTGTTCATGCTCTGTCTCTCTCTGTCTCAAAAATAAATAAACGTTAAAAAAATAATAATAATAAAAAAAAGCCAAAATCTATTATAAGCCTAAACATAAGAGCTAAAACTATAAAACTTCTAGAAAAAAAAGCACAGTAGAGAATCTTTGTGACTTTGGATAGGCAGAGAGAGATCCCTTGGGGTACAAGAAGTCTGAACCATAAATGAAAACACTGATAGGTGGGACTCCCATCAACAGTGCAGAGTTCCGCTTGTCCAGTGGCGCCGTGCGGATGGCGGGAAAACAAGGTTCAGGCTGGGAGAGACGCCGTGTGCGTCAAGGACGTGTATCCAGAACATACAAAGTCGATAAGAAACAAATACAATAAAATACAGCGAAACTCCTTGAAAAGACAATTTTTGAAAGATTTTTTTGTATTTTTGGTTTTTGGAGGGTTTTTATTGAAATTTTAGTTAACATACAGTGCAGTATTGGTTTCAGGAATAGAATTCAGTGAATCGTCACAAAAGAAGATAATTAGGTGGCCAATAAGCCCACAAAAGATGCTCCACATTATTGGTTATCAGGGAAATGCACGTTGAAACCACAACGATGTGCCCCTACACGTTGGCTCGAATGACCAAAAGAATTTCAAGGCCTGACAATATCAAGTGGTAGAGGGATGTGGAGCAGTGGGAACCCAAACGCACACTGTGGCAGCACGCAATATGGTGCCACTACTCTGGTAAGCGGTTTGCCAGCTTCTTAAAAAGTTACACGTACGCTCACTGCACGACGCAGCCGCTCCATTCTGAGGTAACCGTGCAGAAGAAATAGAAATATCCAAGCTCTGGGACACCTGGGTGGCTCAGTCGGTCGAGCATCTGACTCTTGATTTTGGCTCGGGTCACGATCTCACGGTTCGTGGGTTCGAGCCCCACATCGGGCTCTGCGCCGACAACGCGGAGCCTGCTTGGGATTCTCTCTCCCTCTCTCTCTGCCCCTCCCCTGCCCACGCTGTCTCTCAAATAGAAAAAAAAAAGAACTATCCGTGCACCCGGAGACTTTAGCATCAGTGTTCACAACACCTTCATTCATGACCTGCCCACGTAGGGGGCGACACAAGTACCCACCCCCAGATGGATGGGATACCCAAGGGTGCCGCCGTGTAACGGAACGCTGCTCCACAAGTAAAAGAGCTAGCATACCCAAGACAGCATGAATGAATCCCAAGAAACATTTCTTTGGTCTCCGGAAGAACCAGACTTTAAAAAGCACCTAGTGTATTCTAGAAGGCCGGTCTGACCAGTAGCGACAAAAGGCCGGTCAGTGCTTGGTTGGGGCTGCAGGGTGATGAAAACGTTCCGTACGTAGATAAACGCCGTTGAAATGTACACTTAAAAATGGGCGCGTCAAAAAAATCTTTTAGAGCTTGAGTCTGGGAGAGGGGCGGAGAAGGAGACAGAGGCAGAGACAGACCCGAGCAAGCTCCACGCTCCACACGGGGTGTGACATGGGGCTCAATCCCGTGACCCTGGGATTAAGACCTGAGCCGAAATCAAGAGCCAGATGCTCAACTGACCGAAGCACCCAGGTGCCCCAAATGGGCGCATTTTGTTGCCTGTAAGCTGTAACTCAGTAGGAACTTTTTAATTGTTTTCTTTAACGTTTACTTTTGAGACGGAACATGCGTGTGCGCGTGCTAGTGGGGGAGGGGCAGAGAGAGGGGGACAGACCTCCCAAGCAGGCTCTGCTCGGACAGCAGCGAGCCCGACGTGGGGCTCGAACTCACAGGTCGTGACCTGAGCCAAAGTCAGACATTCAGCCGACTGAGCCAGGCGCCCCGAAACTTTCTAAAATAAGGAGCAGCTGCGGTCAGCGCCACCCACACATCAGGGAGCGGCCGTGGTCCGGTGAAGTTTCCCGGCGAACGTCGCCGTTCAGTCTCTCCTGCCCCACGGCCATGCATTTGTTCTCCGTTCCTAGCATAGGGCAGCCGAGCGCGTCACAGCAGAACGGGCTCCCCCACGGTGACACCACCATCTGCTGGTTGCGGAACCCTTATTATTTACCCGGCTCTCCTAATTACTCCGCACGGTGGAAGCTAGGAGCTCCCCGGGGAAGGCCATTACCGCAGGCAGGGCCCTCCCAGCGGCCCGGGCCGCTCAGGCCTCAGGAGTCCCTGGGCCGCCGCGAGCGTGAAGGAGCCTCGAGCTCCTACCCTCGTCCCGGCCCGAACTGCCGACACCTCAGGCCTGCGCACGAGATCCGGTTTGAAGAAGTACCTCGACTTAAAAAAAAAAAACATTAAGCCCAGTTTATAGAACAAACCCGCTTTCGTTTTCTCTCTGTGGTTTTTTTATTGAAGGATAACTGGCAAACGATTTCCTATTAGTTTCGGGTGTAACATCGGTTTTCTGGGCTCGTAAGCGGTTTATCCCATCTCTGGAGAACACTGCACAGTTAGGTCACACCCCTGTCCCCTTGCTAAGGAAAGGCCACCGGGAACCAGCAGCCCCTCCAGCCACAGATGTGATAAGGGACCTGGCTGCGTTCCAGCGAGCGCTCACTTACGAAACCGGAGGCAGTCTTGTTTGGAGTTTCGTTGCCGTTCCGGATATTACGCTCACAAGGTGGGTGCGGTTCTCCGGAGAGGTTCCCGCACCCGCGCGGCGGGCATCTCTGCCACTCGTGAACCCGAAGGTGGTGAGGCCGGGTCCGCCACTAAATGTGATTGCTGCACTTTTAAAACGCAGCCTTTGTCGAGCTAAAATTGTCCCTTATGCCCCTGATTTACTAAGTGTTTTCATCACAAATAGGTGTTAAGCCTGGTCAGGTTTTTTTTTTGGCGTTGATCCTGGTAAACATTTTCTTTTTCATTTATTAGTGTGGTAAAGTATGGTGGTAGATTTTCCGAAAATAAGCCAGCCTTGCGTTACTGAGGTAAACTTGACTTGATAACGATGTTATGTTTTAATACTTGGTTGATGTGATTTGATAATGTTTATATATAGTTTTTGTAGCTGTATTTACAAGTTAAATCGTCCTGTGTCTCTTGCGTTGTCCTTGTGTGGTTTGGGAATAAAACTGGCCAGGCATCTCGCACTCTTTTTTACTTTTCTGAGTAATTTGAATAAGATGGAAACATACTGTCCCTTGAAAATTTGGTTTCTGTGAAAATTCAGTAGAACCACCTGTGAAGCCATCTGAGCCTGGGGCCTTTGGCAAGAGAATCACTCAGCAGTTCAATTTCCTTAATAGTTACTGGATATTTCAAATGCTGTCTTTTGGTTGTGATTTTGGAGTTTTCTGTTGTTTCCAGGTTTTCTCAGTGTATTAGTGGGTAGCTGTTAACGCTCACTTGTGCCCAGTTATCCCCTGCTGTGTTTATTTGCTCCCCCTTGTTTGGATCAGTCTTGGCAGAAGTTCTCGTCACCACAGGCAACAGTTTGGGCTCCGCTGATGTTCTGTATGCGGTTTTCCTCGGGGCTTCTGGTTTACCGAAGTCCGCCTCTAACTTCACAATTTTACGTCTTGTTCCCCTCAGTTTGTTGTGTTGCTTTCTCTCTGGCTTCTTCTGCTGGAAGTATAGCTCACCTCCTTGCGGGTGAGCTGCTGTGGTCCCCAAGAAGTGGGTGTCAGCTGTGTCCTGCAAATTCTGGGACTCAGTTCTGAATAGTTCTTAATTCATTTTATGGATTCCTTTCTAACGCAAGGATGAATCCGTAATGTGGTGTCAGTTTCACATCTGAAGGGACCCTGGAGGGTTTGCTATTGGTTTCTAATTTTATTGCATTATGTCTGGAAGGAATTGAGACTTGCTCTATGGCAGGTCTGACATGTGGTCTGATTCTGCCTATGGTCCATTTGCTGAAGAAGAAATTCTATTCTCTGCCCATCGGTTTAGATGTCTGTGTGTCTGATAACTCAGGCAAATCAATTCGATTAGCCTTTGCCACCTCTGTGTGGGTTTGTCTGTCTGTGAGCAGTAGGGACAAGTTACAGTCTCCATGTGCCTGTGCTGAATTATCTGTTTTTCCCTTGTAGCTCTGTCAGTTGTTTTCAGATATACTCTGAAGCCAGACCTGGACCAGTACAGAGTCCTTATTCCCCGGTGATGACACTTGTTGTATCATTGTGTTTTATTTTTTTAGTTTTAAATTTTGTGTGTCTTATTTTATTTTTTTTAACGTTTATTTACTTTTGAGACAGAGAGAGACAGAGCATGAACAAGGGAGGGTCAGAGAGAGAGGGAGACACAGACTCTGAAACAGGCTCCAGGCTCTGAGCTGTCAGCACAGAGCCCGACGCGGGGCTCGAACTCACGGACCGCGAGATCATGACCTGAGCCGAAGTCGGACGCTTAACCGACTGAGCCCCCCAGGCACCCCTTGTGTGTCTTATTTTAAATGGGTCCTCCACACAACATCTCATGGGACCCTGGGTTTTTTTTTCAATTAGTCTGAGAGTTTTTTGTCTTCATTAGCAAGTTTAACTTATTTGTATTTATTAAATTCTTACCTCTGGGATTTAATTTTTCTGCTCTACTTTCTTTCTTTGTTTCGTTCTTCCACATTCCTGTTTTTCATGGGAAAAGTCCAGCTGGCTTCTGCTGTGTTACAAGTTTCGTGTTTTGACTTTGTCTTAGCGTCACTGATTCCGAACCACGTTCGTGCAGCCCTGCCGGGTTCCGAGACCCCCCCCCCCCCCCCACCGGCTGGAACCCTCACGTTGGGTCGCTGGTGTCGTGCTCAGGGTTCTGATTTCCCTGTTGCTCAGGCCCGTTGTAGCTTCTTCTGGATCTGTTTCTCTCCTTATGTCAGCACTTCTCCCGAGAGGGTTTTCAGTGTAGATCCTTCTATAAAACCGGGTTTGTTTCCCCCTTGCTTAACAAACCCTCGTGTCTGAGTCCCTGCAGGTGTTTAGAGGTTCGTGTCTGAGAACTCGGCACAAGGACGCGGAGGCTTCGTGTAAGTTCTGCCTCCTCCAGAGTCTGTCCTCCGCCGTCACGCTCCAGGAGGACACCCTCCGGCCCTGCGGTGGGTGCAGGAACAGCGTGACTGTGACCGGGAGGGAGGGGCTTGTTCCTGTGCCTCGGGAAGGACAGTGACAGGTATTTCCGGGGCGTCTTCGGCTCCTGTGACCAGGTTTCCGGCGCGTGGAAGGCTCCACCGCACGCGCTCCTCACTTGTAGCTCAGTTTGCCGGAGTCACCGCAGTCCCGACGATGCAGTCACACACGGGCACGTGGGATGCCTTTGTTTCAGGCCGTTGATGGGAACCGCTACGGATGTGCGGCTTTCGTAGTTCACTCTGTGACCTGGTCCCCGTGGGGATGAGGGAACCCTGTGGACGAGTGGGAAGCCCAGCTGTCCGCAGAAGGGGGCCCAGCTCGGGGGTTCACACCCCACCAGGCGCTGTCCTGTCTGCGGCATTTACGGTTCACTGACCCGGGAGCTAACGCAGACCGGCAGCCTTGGCCATTTGCCCGCAACGTGCTGGACAAAGGAGCTAACCTGGCCGAGAGGCTAACCTCTGGCCACTGACTCACAGGATGGTAGTGGCTCACTGCTCTGGTTTACGTGCCCCTAAACCAGTATGCACAGAAGCCGGGGAGGTTGGGAACAGGTCCCCGATCACTGCGGGAGGCAGACAGGGCCTTTCCTGGGAAGGCTGTTGCATTTTCTGATACGAACTTGCACCTCTGAGAGCCAGAGTGATACTGCCTAGGCGTCCACATGGTGACCCCAGGCCCTGGAGCCAGCTCCCCTTTTCTGTAGAAGAGCCTATTCTGGAAATGTCCGCTGGAGAGCACCCAGAAGCACTGCAGGCCGCTGAGGCCGGAACGTGGTTCCGCTGGCCCCTCCCAGAGTGGTTGGGCAGGGGCCGACCCTCTCCCTGCTGGCCCAGGGGGTAGGCGCTGTGCCGGGACTGATGGGAGCAGGTGCTGTCCGGGAGCACGGAGTCGGGAGCCCGGGACACCTAACCTCCACCCAGATCCTGGGCTGGGCACCCCCGGTTGGGCCAGATCACCGGTCCCTGCAGCCCTGCCGTCTGCTGGCCTCCTGTGTCACACACCAGCCCACAGGTAGCTGGCTGGAAGCTGAGCCGAGCTCGGGGCCCCGGGCTTCGTGGGCAGAGGGCCGCCCTGCCGTCTGACTTCTCTTAGGCTCACGTCTCAGGCCAGAGGTGGCGGGTATGGCCCGAGGGTGGGGGAGGAAGCACACATTCATCAGATTTGCTTTCATTTACCAAGCACCAGCACCGCGACGGAGGCCTTGAGCCCGGTCCTGCCTCCCCAGTGAGGCTGGGGCCGCTCTTCCGTGAGGAGCCAGGCAAATGGGAACTGCCCAGACTTGGGACTGTCTGCCCCAAGTTCAACTCGTGATAGAGGAGTCTCCAGTTAGTTTGTCTCGGCCGCTTCCTCCAGGCAGCCTCCAGGGCAGGCCACGCTCCTTACCTGGGGGGTGGGTGCCACCCGCTTTCCCTTTGCGTTGGTTGGTGGTGGCGGGCAGGCCGGGGTCACCACAGCCCCCGTGGAGGATGAGGCAGGCGTGTGCACAAAAAGCTTCGCTCAGAGCCCCGTCTGGCTGCGTGTTGGGACTCGGCACACGTGACACTTGTCCTCACGTGCTCAACCCTGCCGAAGGGAAAGGCTCCTGGGAGCCACCTCCGGCCGCCCTGCTGCCCACCGCGGCTGGAATCCAACAGGGAGCAGCGGAGGAGGCCTGCCGGCCACCTGATGGAGCTGTGCCTGCTCTTGGCGGCTCTGTCCCTTTGCCCCTCCCCCTGGGCTACCCGAAAGCCGCCGTGGGGTCCCGAAGGCCATCATCAGATGTCCAGAGAGCAACCTGAGGGCCTGGTCCGGTGTGGGGATGCCTGTGGCCACAGTGGCTCACAGCGCCTTGAGCACGATGGCAGCTTGTGTGCCCATGGCCGAGGGGCCGTCCTCCCAAGGGGCCTCATTTTCGTGGAAAAGGAGAGTGTTGCCTCAGCCGCTCACAGCTGCTCCCCTGCCAAGAGAGGCGGAGGGCAGCTCACTGCCATGGGCGGTGGGGGGGGGGGGGAGGGGCGGGGGGGCATGAGGACCAGCAGCCCCTAACGTGTGAGGGTCCCCGGCCGCCTGGAGCAGTGAGAGGGAGAGAGAGAGAGAGAGAGAGAGGAGAGGGAGAGGGAGAGTGAGCGACAGAGGGTGAGCCTGCCTGGCTGACGGGAGAGGACCTGCCACTGTCCTCCCACTGTCCCCGTGCACAGTGCGAATCTTACCTTGTGTACCTAGTGTTTAGGCTTAGATCTGTGGGAAGGAGGCAGATCAGAACCCGCCCCGTCCCATCTGGTCGCCCCTGGCCTTCTGCCATCCCCACCCAGCTCCTCACAGGCCTGCTGTCCGAACGCAGCCCCGGGTCCTGGGTGAGGGCAGAGACAAGCACGGCCCCGGTGTCCGGAAGCCAGTTCAGCCTTCGCACACCTCCAGCGTGCTCTGTGTGCCTCCTTTCCCTTCTGGGGCCCAGAGGCTTCTTTCTGCCGTCGCCTCTGCCTTCCAGGTTGGGGGCAAGCCAGGCTTCATTTCCTGGCCACCGCTCTCTGCTCCCTCCCTGATCTCCAGTTCTGGCTGCCCTGGCCCTGCCCCCCACCCCTGCACCCACAGACCTGCCACCCACCTGCCCCACCTCAGGCCTTTCTCAGCACCTCTTTCCTGTACAGCTGAGCTTCAGGCCCTGGAGAGGGCACAGAGTCCACATGGAAGGCAGAGACTGCTCTCCAGGTCCTGCCTGCCCACCTTGGACAAGGCGGCCCTGGACGAGGCCAGAACTGGCCTCTCTTCAAGGCCTGTACTCACGGAGCATTTCCCCTAAATTCCCTTCCTTAGGGCCCCAGTGTGCTCCCAGGCCCAGGACAGGAGCCACACTGGGCCACACTGAGAGGCCCCAGTAGACAGGCCTGGGTAAGCTCAGAACTGGGGGCAGGGGGAGCCCTGAAAATATTAGGAAGGAGCGATTAGGGGTTGGTGCTGGGTGTTAACCTCAGGAAGGAAGGGGACAGCACGGAGATGCTGGTATGTTTCACAAGGAGGTTGGTCTGTGATCAGTGCCCCCAGCCCAAGGCCAGGAGCAGCTCGAGGAAGGATCTGGGGTCTCCTGTTCACCCCCCTCCACCTGCTGAGTCCAGGAATGTGTGCCCGGAGCCTCTGCACCAAGGGCGGACAGCAGTTTCCTGCAGGGTCACTCAGGTCAGGCCCAGAGCCCTGGGAAGAAGCTTGCAGCTTCCGGACACACGGGGTCGGGAAGCCAGGCTACTCCACATCCACTGTTCGCTAGAGGCTTGGGTTCCATCCCAACACGCCGGGAAGCCTTGGAAGGTTTTGGGGAGCAAGACATAATCTAATTCATAACCACTAATCAAAAAGGGGGTTTGGGATGAGGGGCAAGGAGACTGAGAAGGGCTGAACCCAGGGGCGCGAGGGCTCCCACGGAAGCAGGTGCGAGGTTTCCGTGGGAGCAGCGTCCGTCAGCGTGTCAGGTGACGTGCGGGGGCGCGGAGGGGACGCTGAAGGCCCGGAGGGACCAGCCGAGGCTGCAGCCAGCCAAAGAGACCTCATCCCTTGTGTCCAAGACTACGGCTGGGACTTGAGGCCTGCAGCGCCCCCAGCCCCAGGGGAGGCTCTGGAGAGCGAGGACAGCCCTGGGCCCGGCAGTCTTCTGAGACCCAGGTGGCACGTGCTCAGGGCAGCTCGCCCCCCACCCCCCAACCCCAGGAAGCATCCCCAGGTCAGAAGGGGGCTGAGCAGCGGCCCTGAGCACCCAGGGAGCTGGGACCAGCGCCACCCGTGTACATAGAGTCCCGGGAGCCTCCGAGACGGGGACCGGTTCACAGCTGGAGGCCTCGGGCAGCTCGCTGAGCCTTCCTGAGGGTGGGAGCTGGGCCAGCTGCACACAGGAGGCCAGTCCTGTGCTCAGACACTGAAGCCTGATGAGGACCAGAGCAGAGAGAGAAATCCCAGGCCGGGCTCTGCAGAGTGGCTCGGGCAGGGATCAAAAGGGCAGCGTGGAGGAGGCCGCGTTTCCACAAAGCAGCCACAGGCCTGCTCGAGGGCACACCTCAGGTTAAGCAGGGAAGACACACATCATGGTCATGGGGTGTGTGCTGGGGATGAACGGGCCTGACCTGTCCAGCTTCATGCCTGAGCCCGGACTGCTCTTGCCCTGGGGGAATCTGCCTCCTCCTCAGGGAGGGCTCCGTGGGCGGTCTTCTTGGCCTTTCTCCCCAAGGCCGCACATGGTGCCAACACTGTTGCGGGGGGGGGGGAGCCCCCAGGGTTGTGACCCTGTCCCTCCCCACTGGCTGCTGCCTTCCAGAAGGAAACCAAGCGGATCACGGGACAGAGAGGGGGCAGGGTAGCAGGAAGGGGCTGCCTGGAAGTCCGAGCCTGCGGGTTTGCTTGTAGGATGCAGGCCGGGAGAGCATGTGCACAGGAGGAACAGGTCCGGGGTTGGACAACCAAAGACACAGGCCCTCCCTTCATGAGAGAGAAGCAGCCATGGCCTTGGGAAGCAGAGAGGGGCACAGGAGCGTCCAGGGACCAAGCGCACCACCGCCCCACCCCAGGACCCCGGTGACCGCAGGCCAGGCACTAGGAGAGCAGGGCCTGGCCCCAGGATTCGGTCCCAGGGCGTAGGAGGGAGACCTAAGGGTGTGTGACCCTGGGGAGGCTGCAGGGAAAGGAGCCAGGTGGCTGGAGATGACAGAAGGGGCTCTGGGTGAGGGCCAGGGACCCGAACTGCAGCTCACAGCACTGGGGACACGATCGGGAAGTGCAGTGGACATCACCGGCTGCAGGCTGGCCCGCTTCTGTCCCATCCGCCCGTCCTCAGGTCTCACCCGGGTGGGTCCCCACCGTCCAGCGTTCCCCGCTCATGCTGTGTGCAGTCCTGTGCTGGCCGGGCCCAGGGTGACGGGCTCAGCCACCCTGGGCAGATGGCACGCGTGTCCCCCATGTGTCTCACGCATGAGATGCTGCTGCCAGACCCCACCTTTCCCCGTCTGTACACTCTGGGGTGGTGGTCCCGTCCCGCGTGGACCCTCCTGGGGCTCCGGAGGTCCTGGCCCTACCTGCTGGGCCAGCTCACGAGAGGGAGCCACTCTAGCTCGTCTCTTATAACTGCTGCTTAATAACAACTTTTTTTCCCTTTTTCTTTTTCTTTTTTTTTTTTTTTTTTTTTTGCACAAAAGAAATACATCTGTAGTTCTAAAAGCTTGGCAGATAAGAAAAGCTTGAAAGACAAAACTCTCCTACCCCGCCCTAGTGCAGATTCGCTGTTGTGGGTGCTTTGGAAGGGTGGCCCCGGAGTGTCAGCCCATGCCTGTGACGCGTGGTCCAGCTCCCGCGTCCTTGGCCTGTGCCTGGCCGTGTGTGTTGGGGCTGCTGGGTGGCTGGAGGTGCCTGGCAGGCATGGCCAGCATGCAGAGGGCAGCTGGCAGCTGGGGAAGCGCCTGAGACCGGCCACGAGTCAACCATTAACCTCGGCACCCCCCTGGGACCCATTACAAAACGGTCACGGCAGGGGATGACGTTTTCAGGGCCAAATGTCCAGAGTGCCCAGTGGAGGGGCAGGCCTGGGCCCTGCGGTACAGCTGGAGAGCACGTGCCCACAGAGACCTCGTGTCCCAGGACCCCAGGGCACAGTTGCTACCGTTGAACGGCTTCCCTGCAAAGACCTCTGGGCTGACGGGCTCTGGTGACAGTGCCCAGTGTGGGGGTGTGGGTCCCACCGGCAAGAAACACAGCGGCTCGTACTCGGGGAGCCCAGCTTCCTGAGCACCCGGCTGCCTGCCCCTTCCTGCCCTTTGTGGTGTGACGTGCTTTTCTCTTGCTGTTCTTCTGGTAGAGCTCACAGCACCTCCAGCAGCCGACAGCCTCAGACACCCTGACGGGAGCCCCGTGGGCGCACAGGCTGCCCTCGCCATCGAAGGGGTGAAGACAGAAGCCCAGGCCAAGGCCAGGCCCGCCAGAACTGCCAGGGCTCACCCTGCAGAAACTAAATGCTGCCAGAGGCCCCCCAAGATCCGTAACTACAACTTAAAGGACTGAGTACCCCTGTCGGAGCTTGGGGCCCCAAGCTTTGATCACGCGGCAGGGGTGCGTGTGCACAAGCACCCATGTGTGCACGAGCGTGGGGTGCAGGCAGAGAGCTTCAGAGCAGGCTCCCAGAGCCACCGAGGTGCCCCACTGACCAGCCTGGAGCCATTAAAGCCCGTACCTCCCGTGCTCTCTCTGGGCCGTGGAGCCGTCTGCTTGTCCCCCTTGGGAAAGGGCATCAGCGCGAGAGTGCCACGTGAGAGGAGTCCAGGCCGGCCTCCACGGCGGGGGTGTGGGGGGCGGTCACAGGCACCACGGCCCCCCCAGAGCCCGCTGAGGGTGGTGGGGGACACGGGGAGCAGAACGCCCGCACACGGAGCATCCCCAGAGCGCTGTGTGTGTGAGGGGCCCTCCTGGGAGAAGTGAAAGCTGGGGGTCAGGGTGAGCCCCCGTGGCCAGTCCGGGTCCCCGAGCTCTGGCCTGCGTGCCAGGGCGCTCACGTCAGGGAGCCGCTGTGGTGGACGTGGCCCTTCCGGTCCTCAGCCGGCCCCGTGAGGCCACCACGGCGGCGGGTCACTCCAGAGCCTCCCACGTGCACCCCGCAGTGAGGCATTCCTGACGCCCAGATGCCTGGAGCCGGGCGCCCGATCCCCTGGGCTCCAAGCACCGCAAGACCACGGCCACACCTCGGTGCCCGAGAAACGCCCCACATCGTGAGCGCGCACCCCTCACACCCGCGGGCGCATTCTGCAGTGAACTCAGCAGTTGGGACCACGGTCCCTGGTCTCGGGGGTCAGCGTGGGGGAGGCCAGGGCCTGTGCTGCCCCCTTCATCCAGAGCCCTCAGCCTTTTTGTCCCTTGGCGTCCACACCTGGTCGGCACAGCCAGAGCACTCCTTGCCTGCAGCCGTGCTCAGAAACGGAGACAGCCTGTCCCCAACCCCGGGCAGAGCGTGGTTGTGCCCTCAGGTGGCCTGGGCGCTCTGCACTGAGGCTTTCCCTTTTGGGGCTGCCGGCTGTCACTGAACCGGGAGGACGGGAGAGGGCCGCTGGGCTGCCGTGTGACCTGTATGCATCATGTGGCCTTTGTGGCTTAGTTTGCCCTCGAGTAAAATGTGAACGGCGTCATCTGCCTGCCTGGCTCACAGGTGTAGCGGGTGTGCAGACGCACGTCACAAGGTGAGGCCGCGAACGGTGGTGGTGGTGTTTGTCCAACGCAGCCGCCTGGTGCAGGACCGAGGGGTCACAGGCCAGGTCCCAGGGGCTTGAAATGGCCCCCGCCCCATCTTGTGCCTCGGTAATGTGCTTCAATGAGCTCCATGTGAACACGCAGGCATGGGGGGACACCCTTACTGCAGGCTCGTCCTAGGGGGCCACACTTCTAGGAACCTGCCCAGGCAACGGAGGGTCATTCCCAACATGCCAGGAAGCAGCAGCAGCCGGGAGGCGGCCCTGCCCAGGGGTGGCAGGAGTCCCGGTGCTCTGCTGTTTGTAGAAGTGGGGCACGGCCGTGTGACTTCCTTATGCTGAAAAACTGGGTAGAGGTGTCCTGTCACTTCCCACGGAGACACCTTAGAGCCCGTGAGCGAGTCCCCGAGCCGTCTCTGTGGTGCAGACCCACGCCCTCCCTCCCAGGCTGTGTCGCCCTGGAAACAGCCCCCATCACCTGGGCCCCTGGCAGGCAGCAGTGAGCAGCAGGAAGTGAGCCTGGGATACTTTAAGTCACCAAAAGTCCGGAGTATTGTGCAGCACGGTCCAGCCGGTCCTGACCCGGGGTGCAGGATATCTGAAAAATTATTAAATCGGAAGAGAAAAAAAACCCATGGGAAGGTTGTTCAGGACATTAATTCAACTGTTGGCCTTAGGGCCCTCCCCACTCCTTTTCCTGGTGGGAAGCCCCCAGGGACAGGATGCCACCCGAGAGACTGGAGCATCCCGGCACCCAGCTGCCAATGGGACCTAACGGGTCTGGTGAGCACTGTGGGACATGCAGGGGCACGTGGCCAAGTGAAGCTGTGTGGTCGGGACTCGCGGTGCCAATCCCGTTCTGTGCTGTCCCTGAGTGTCCCTAGCCAGTGTCCTGCTCCACACAGCTCCTGGGCTCCTGAAAGCCAGGCGGAAGGGGTCGCCATGGAGCCCAGGGAGCAGCGTTTGATTTCCAGACAATGAGGTGGCTTCGAAGCAGCAGCGGGGCTCTGGCCATGCAAGGGACCGCTAGGGGCTCTTCTGGCCTCACAAAGAGCCCTCGTGGGGGCCCATCAGGTGGCCCGGCCCTGCAGGGCATGGTCGCCAGGGCTGGATGGCGGTCGTCCTGGACTCTCAGGTGACCCCTAGACGGGCCGCCTGTTTCTTTTTGGTCTGGAAGCCTAGGTCTTTTTGCAAGTTCGGTAACCACGTGAGCAGGGAAAAGGCGCCCAGACGCAGGGTTTGAGACTCCGCCGGTTGTGTGCGCGCCCGTGGGGGCGAGTGGCCACGTGCGCGCGCGGGTACCTCTGCCCGTTGGAGGGGGGGCCTTTGTTCGCACCGCGCCAATTGGTGTCCGTGCCACGCCCCACCCCGCGGACTCCGGGAGCCAGAGGGGCGCGCGCGCGCCGGCCCGCGAGGTTGGGGAGGCCTGGCCACGCCGAGCTGCGCTGACCGGCAGTGACCCCGCCCGGGGCGCCCTCGGCAGGGGTCAACGACCGCCGCGCCGCCCGGCCCATCACCCTATCGCTTAGCAACGCCCACTCGTGCGCAGCCATTGGGCCGGCGCGCACGCCCCCGGCCCCCGATTGGCCGCGGCGACGAGAGGGTCCCGCCCACCCCCACCCCCATCCCCCCGGCCCGGTTCCGCGCGGCCAGATCCGGGGCCCGTCCGTCCTTCCGTCCTCTCGGGGGTCCGGCCGGCCCCGAACGTGCCCCCACGATGACCCCACAGTGGCCCAAGCACATCCCCGCCCAACTTCACCCGCGCGGCGCGCACACGTGGCCCCCGCGGCCCGAGGACTGGGGGCGGCCCCGGGAGGGGGCGGGGGCCTGCCGCGGGCTCAATCCCCTGCGCTTGCGCGTGCGCCGCCGGCGGTTCCGCGCCACGGGCCCGGGGGGCGGGGCACGGAAGCCGGGGGCGGGGGTGATGCGGAGCCCCCCGTGGCGCCCCCCGGGCGCCGGGTCCCCCAGCCCTGCGCGCCCCCGCGCCGGGTCCCGGCGGCTCGGCGGCGCGCCGCATCACCCCACTGGCGGCGGCGCGCCGGGTCCCGGGGCGCAGCCCCGACGCTCATTGGCCTGGGCGGCGCAGCCAAGCTGTCAGCCCATGTGGCGTGTCCGCGCGGGGACGGCCGCGGTTAAATAGAGTCGGCGCCGGCCTAGAGGGAGCCAGAGAGACGGCAGCGGCCCGGCTTCCCCTCCGCCGCCGCGCTCCATCCTCGCGCCCCGCCGCCCGCTCCGCCCGCCACCCGCGCCCAGACCAGGTATGAGCGGCTCGGCCGGGCTCGGGGCCCGGGGGACGCCCGAGGGGAGAGGTCGGCCGGCCAGGTCGCGGGCTCCGAGTCCGAGTCCGAGTCCCCGGCCTGGGTGATCGGGGCGCCGGCTTCGGGCGCCCGGAGGCCCGGCGGGGCAGGTGGGCGATGGCGAGGGGCGCACGCCCGGGCGCCGCGAACAGCCATTTTGGCTGCGGGCTGGGCCACGCGGGCTTGGCCGCCGACCCGTTCCGCCCGCGGCACCCCCCGCGCCCGGTGCCGGAGGGACGCGGCCCAGCGCGATCCAGGACTCCGGGAGCACGGCGGGGGTGGGGGGGGCACCAGTCTCCATCACGTGGGCGCCGCGCGGAACCCCGAAGTTCTGGAGGGCGGGCTGGCGGTGGCGGCGGGGCGAGGTCGGCGCCGCGGGGTCTCCAGCCCCTGCCCGGGCCGCGCCGGACTCGGCGTGAATAGCAAGTAGGGAGAACAGCGGGCGCGCTCAGGGGGAAGCTGCCGCCCGGGCGCTGGAGCCTCCGGGCCGCCAAAGGGCTCTTTATTCAGCGCCGGGGGTGGGGGCTCCCTCCCGGCCGGGACTCGGGGCCGCCGCGCCGCCCAAGGAGGACGCTGCTTTCGGCTCACGCGCCCTTGCTCAGAGGGACCCGGAGACCCGGGAGGGCGGCGGGCTGCCGTGCCTGCCGCTCATTAGTGCCACGAGGCCTTCGGGCCTTGGCGGAAGTTGCCAGAGTAACCCTGGCCTTGCACCCTTCTTCAGGGGCTGTCCAGGGGCCCCGTTCCTGGACCCCTAAGCCCAGGGTGGCCTGGGCTTTCTCTGCAGGGGGGGCCTAGGGGACCTTAGTCCGGATGGCCAGGCAGGCTGTGTGGAGTTAGGCCAGCAGTGTCCCTTTGCCTCCTCACCTGCACAGGTGTGCGGGCCTGGGCAGCACTTGCAGGCCAGAAGCAGGAACGATTCTGCCTGCTGGAGGGGCTAGACTGGCTGGGTGGGCCCAACTCTGGGCAGGGGCCGTCTTTTCCCCAGAGCCCTTCCAGGTTTAGGTGCAGTTTGAGGGCTGCCCTGAGTGACAGTCGGCCCCTGCCCCCAGCATGGAGAGCGGCCTGGGATGCACTGGAGTGCAGGGCCCACTGGTTAGAGTGGGTCGGCGTTCCCCCACTGCCATATTTCCTTTCCTCAAATCTCGGTACCCTTTCTTTTTTGTTTGCTTAATTCACCGGGTTAGCTCTTAACAGATCGAGTGCCCAGCGGTCTTGTCTTAGGAGGAGTTCGGCCCTTCTGGGATGGCCTTGCCTGCTGCCCTCTGTGAGGCCCTCTCCCAGGAGCACCCCAGCGGCAGGTTGCAGAGGTCGCAGGGACTGTTGGGGTCCAGATATGAGGCAGCAGGGCCATGGGGGGGGGGTGGTCACCCCAGGCCAGGGCCCCAGAAGTGCCAGGCCAGTGCCAAAGGCCAGAGGGTCCAGTCGTCCCAGTGAAAAGTAGGGGCTGGCTGGACCAGTGTGGACTCCCCCATGCACCTGAGGCGTCTGTCCTGGCCAGCCCAGGGCGCAGGAGCTGGCCTCCTGGATCTTGGTCTCACCGCTCACAAACCCGTAGGTGGTGCTGTGGGGTTAGAAAGCCGGGGGAGAGGCTGCAGCCTGGTGGTCTGGCAGCCGGATATGACCAGCGCCAGGCCCCCACATTACTCCCCCTGCACAGAGCAGCCATGGAGGACGTTGTGATTGCTGGCATGTCCGGGAAGCTGCCCGAGTCGGAGAACATGGAGGAGTTCTGGGCCAACCTCATCGGCGGCGTGGACATGGTGACAGACGATGACAGGAGGTGGAAGGCAGGTGAGTGGGTGGTCCTGAGGCTCCCCTCCCACGTGGACGCCCCTCTCCTGTGCTTGCTGTGGGTGCAGCCTCCCGGCTGCCCGGAGCAGACCAGCTCCAGCCTGAGTCCCAGTCCTAACTGCAGAGCCTTGCTGCCCGGAGGGGCCTCGGAGCCGGGGACTGGGAGGCCGGGGGCCAACCCGGGCGTGCGTCCGCCCATGTCATAGTCAAGCCAGGTGATCTGCTGGGGGAGCAGAGCCGGGGTGAGGCCAGGCGGGGAAGGTGCTTCTGGCCCCGCCACCCACTACTCTGTCCCTGCCGGCCCACGAGTCCCGGGCCGTCAGATAAGACACCAGCTCTCTTGGGAAGCTGGTCTGACTCCCTCCCGCCCAGTAGGATTTTTTGCAGAGCGGCTCTACCTGATCTACGGGATGTGAGTCAGCACGGTAGAGTCTGGCCCGATCTCAGCAGCCAGGCAACGGCAGGCCAGGCAGAGAGGGTCTCCAGCTAGGACAGCGGTGGGTTGGGGGAGGCACCGTCCCCACTGTGCCCTGCTCTGAGGCCCGCCCAGTGGGTCCCCTTCTCAGAGCACGGCTGGGGTCTTAGTCGGCCACGTGCTGCCAGTGGCACCCCAGGCCCAGCAGCACTAGGCCCTGCTTCTGGGGCTGCTGCCTGGTCCCCCTGGAGAGCTTGCGGCCTCCCCATCACAGCAGGGACTTTGCGGTCGGTCACTCGGGGCCCACAGCCCTCCACCTGCCTCTGTCTGCAGGACTCTACGGCCTGCCCAAGCGTACCGGCAAGCTAAAGGACCTGTCCAAGTTCGATGCCTCCTTCTTCGGGGTCCACCCAAAGCAGGCTCACACGATGGACCCCCAGCTGCGCTTGCTACTGGAGGTCACCTACGAGGCCATCCTGGATGGAGGTGGGTCCTCGGGAGGCCGCTGGCCAACTGTGGCCACCTCAGGGCCGGGGGCCGGTCTCTGCAGTCCCCGCTCCCCCAGAAGACACGACAGCGTTACCCTTTCTCGCTTCTAAAAGCAACCCGTGCTCAGGGTAGAAGTGTCACAAAGCACAGAAATCCAGGCAGAAGCAGAAGCCACCGTGGCTCTCCTGGGCCCTGGTCCAGGGCCAATGGTCTTGGGAGGCGTAGGCCTGTTAGCAGGTCGGGGGTTTCACAACTGCACACCAAGGTGTCCCTGACATGCCCCGGTGGCCCAGTTTCCTCCCTCCCCAACGTACAGCTGATCTCGGGGCCCCGGTGGAGTGCCAGGCAGGGCAGGAGGCGGGATGCTGCCCCCAGGACTCCCACTCTCCACTCCTCTCTCTGGGCCGTGTCTGGCCTTGGACGGGTACCTCAAGGCAGCTGTCCTTTGTCACGGGGAGCACACCTGTCCCTGCCGCCCCAGGGGCATGGAGAGGAGGCCAGCCATGTGGGTGTGGTGCCTCGGCAGGTGGGGGTGGGGGCCAGTCCTGGCCTCTCGGCTCTCTCACCCTGCAGCAGGTGCCGGCCAGGCCCGGCGCCCGACCTGCACACAGCACCTTGAGGCGAAGGACGGGCAGAGGCTTCCCACTGCCCGGGCCCCACCCAGAGACCTTGGACGCCATTCCCCAGGGGCTGGCCAGGGTCCCTCCCTCCTTTCCCAGCCTGGACACTTAGCCTTTGTCTTCCTCTGTCTCCTTATCTCAGCCCGTCCTAGAGTAGGCTGCCCTTGGTGCTTGGGTGCTCATTGGTCATCGGGGCTTGCCAGACCCTGCTGGTGACACCAGGGGCCAGGGGAGTATCCTGGGGACAATGCTGCCTTCTGTCCTTACCTCCAGCTGTCTCTGGCCTCTGCCTAACCCCAGAGCCTGGAGCCCCATCTGTCCCTTGGGCCCCTGGTTCCTCGTGACCCACTTATCTGTCCTCAGCCCTACCTGGGCCGGCTGTCCTGCTCAGGCCCCTCCAGAGTTAGGCTGAGATGAGGTCCCCCCACACCCAAGCCAGAGAGGCCGAGAGGTGAGGCCTCGCCCCTGGAGTGGGTGCGGGCTGGGTGCTCTCTAGCAGGCCTGGCTGCCAGGCTCTACCATTGTCTCCTGCAGGCATCAACCCGGCTACCCTGCGAGGGACACACACAGGCGTCTGGGTGGGCGTGAGTGGCTCGGAGGCCTCAGAGGCTCTGAGCCGAGACCCCGAGACTCTCCTGGGCTACAGCATGGTGGGCTGCCAGCGGGCTATGATGGCCAACCGCCTCTCCTTTTTCTTTGATTTTAAAGGTGGGTCCCCACCCGGCCCCTCCCGGCCTCTGGCTCCCCCCAGGAAGGGGGACTGGGGCGAGTGGTGGGGGGCGCCCTGTTAGAGCCTCTCGCTTGCAGGGCCCAGCATCGCTCTGGACACAGCCTGCTCCTCCAGCCTGCTGGCCCTTCAGAACGCCTACCAGGCCATCCGCAGGGGAGAGTGCCCCGCAGCCATCGTGGGCGGCCTCAACATCCTGCTCAAGCCCAACACCTCCGTGCAGTTCATGAAGCTCGGCATGCTGAGCCCCGACGGAACCTGCAAGGCCTTCGACGAGTCCGGTGAGCTGCGGGCGGGGGGTGAGGGGGCCGCCGGACGGTGCTCGCACCCCGGCTCCCATCTGACGCCAGCTCGCCCAGCTCCGCCCCGAGCTCCCGGCCTCGGGGGCCTGGCGCCAACACAGGTGTCCTCTGCCCTCAGGGGACGGCTACTGCCGTGCGGAGGCCGTGGTGGCCGTCCTGCTGACCAAGAAGTCCCTGGCCCGGCGTGTGTATGCCACCATCCTCAACGCCGGCACCAACACGGACGGCTGCAAGGAGCAAGGTGGGTGCGGCTGGGGGCCCGAGGGGCCAGGCCAGCCCACCGCAGGCGGTCGGCGGCTGGGGACTGAGGCCTGGCTCCTCCCGCAGGTGTGACCTTCCCCTCCGGGGAGGCGCAAGAACAGCTCATCCGCTCGCTGTACGAGCCGGCTGGGTTGAGCCCAGAGTCCCTCGAGTATATCGAAGCCCACGGCACAGGGACCAAGGTGAGAGCCACATCCACGCCTCGGTCCTAAGAGGCGCCTAGGTGGGGTCCACGCCTCGCTCCTAAGAGGCGCCCAGGTGGGGTCCTGACCTTCCCTTTTGTCCTCTGCAGGTGGGGGACCCCCAGGAGCTGAACGGTATCGCCCAAGTCCTGTGTCCCTCCCGCCAGGAGCCCCTGCTGATCGGGTCCACCAAGTCGAACATGGGGCACCCGGAGCCCGCTTCAGGGCTCGCGGCTCTGGCCAAGGTGGGTGGGCTGGTCTGGAGCCATCCCGCGTGCCAGGCAAGGCTGTGCTGTGGGGTGCCAGCCATCGAGGCCCGGACAGCAGGGCACGAGTATAGGACAGGTCTTTACCCTGGCTCCCTGTGGGTCAGACCCTCAGCTAGGTGAAGTGGCTGGGACGCCCCCAGACAGGTGGCCCATCCTTCACCCCCCCTCCTCCCCCCGCCGCTGCCGCCGCCGCCGCCGGTCCCACAGCCTCCTCACCAGCCAGTGGGGGCTGGGTGGTCTGTGGGGAGACCAAGCAGTGGTAGTTTCCGGGTATGGTGGGGGCTTCCTGACGCTCTCAGCTCCTTCGGGCTGACACAGGAATCTGTTTGTAGTTCCTGCAAGGATCGGGACTAGGGGTGAGGCCTGGGAGGGACCTTTGTGTCCAGGTCCCCTAGCCCATCAGCCTGGAGGGTCAGTGGGGCCCCAGGTGAAGGCACAAGGCCCAGAGAGGGGAAGGGGCGTGTGGTTAGGTCACCGGGTCCCTGTGCCACGGCAGGGTGAATGTGGGGGGCAGGGCCTGTAGTGTGGTCTCAGGAGGGGGAACCCCCGCCCCAGGTAGGGAGTGTGAGGTCAGCCGCCCCACCAACTCCGAGCCACCCACAGGTGCTGCTGTCCCTGGAGCATGGGCTCTGGGCCCCCAACCTGCACTTCCGGAGCCCGAACACCAAGATCCCTGCGCTCCAGGACGGACGGCTGCAGGTGGTGCAGCAGCCCCTGCCCGTCCGCGGAGGCAACGTGTGTATCAATTCGTTCGGCTTCGGCGGCTCCAACGTGCACGTCATTCTCCAGCCCAATCCGCGGCTGCCCTCGGCCCCCACCCGGCACGCCTCTCTGCCCCGTCTGCTGCGGGCCAGCGGACGCACCCCGGAGGCCGTGCACTGCCTGCTGGAGCAAGGCCACCGGCACAGCCAGGACCTGGCCTTCGTGAGCATGCTCAATGACATCGCGGCCATCCCCCCCACCGCCATGCCCTTCCGGGGCTACACCGTGCTGGGTGGCAAGGGCGGCAGCCAGGAGGTACAGCAGGTGGCCGCTGGCAAGCGTCCGCTCTGGTTCATCTGCTCGGGTGAGGACCCTGCTCCCCAGGCCCTCCCCGGCGGGTGCGCGGGTGGTCAGGGCTGCGCGGCCCCCACCCCTGACGCCTCTCGCTGGAACAGGGATGGGCACACAGTGGTGCGGGATGGGATTGAGCCTCATGCGCCTGGGCAGCTTCCGGGACTCCATCCTGCGCTCCGACGAGGCCGTGAAGCCCTTGGGACTGCAGGTGTCTGAGCTGCTGCTGAGCACAGACGAGGCCACCTTTGATGACATCGTCCACGCCTTCGTGAGCCTCACCGCCATCCAGGTGCACCTGCGGGGCCTGGGGGCCGGTGGGCAGGACGAGAAACCGTGGGGAGGGGAGCGGGCACCGGGCTTGACAAGGCTGCTGTGACCGTGCACGTGGCCAGCCTGGTGTCCCCAGGACTGGCATGATGTGTTGTGTTCCACCCCCCCCCCCACCCCACCCCCAGATCGCCCTCATAGACCTGCTGAACTCCATGGGTCTGCGGCCCGACGGAATCATCGGGCACTCCCTGGGTGAGGTGGCCTGCGGCTACGCAGATGGCTGCCTTTCTCAGGAGGAGGCCATCCTCGCCGCCTACTGGAGGGGCCAGTGCATCAAGGAGACCAACATCCCACCGGGGACCATGGCGGCCATCGGTGGGTGTCCCCGCACGGTCCCCCATCCCGTGTGGCCCGCAGCCTTAAGGGTGTCCAGGGAGGTCTGTCTTCCTAGCACTCCTGGTACTCACGCTGGGCAGAGGCGGGGTCCTGGGGGGGCCGCACTGGCCGCCGTCCTCAGAGCAGAGTGACAGACCCCAGCACCCTTTCAGGACCCGCCGTAGTGGCCTCCCACTCCCCCTGGCCTTGACATCTAGCACGTTTACTGAGGCGCGTTTGTAAATGCTGGTGCCGTTTCCACGCGCCTGAGCTGAAGCCAGGTGGGGACAGCTCTCCCCTCGTATGCACACACACACACACACACACACACGCACACACACACACACACACACACACACATGAAGCCCCAGGGTTGTCGGAATGGTTGGTCCTGGCTCTCCTATTCCTGGAGGCTTCAGGGGAAGGGGCGGACGTGATCATGCCTCGGGCAGGCTGGGAGGGACACCTCAGAGAGCCACCGCCCTAAAGAGCTGGCAGGAGAGGTGTTAGGAGCCCAGACCTAACTCCCAAGCCCGCTCCTGGCCTGTGGGGCACCAGGGAGGACACCTTCCCCTGAGATCAAACACAGCAGGAGTGAGAGCGGCCCATAAAGGCACCGCTCCGCGGCTGTCATTACCGTACCCCTGTCATTAGGGCCCGCCCTGGGCAGTGTCTTGCTCTCGGGCAGGGCCCCCTGGCTCCCCGCAGCTGCCCCCTGAGGCCGTCCCTGCCCACAGGCTTGTCCTGGGAGGAGTGTAAGCAGCGCTGCCCCCCTGGTGTCGTGCCCGCCTGCCACAACTCTGAGGACACAGTGACCATCTCGGGACCGCAGGTGGGGCCTAGGAGGCGAGGCTTGTCCCCAAGTCCCTGCTCCGTCCCTCAGGCGCCCTGGGGGGATGGCCCAGATCCACTCGTCCAGCCCCCTGACATCTCCGTCCCTAGGCCGAGGTGGCTGCATTCGTGGCGGAGCTGAAGCAGGAGGGTGTGTTTGCCAAGGAGGTGCGGACGGGCGGCATGGCCTTCCACTCCTACTTCATGGACTCCATCGCCCCCACATTGCTTCAGGCCCTCAAGAAGGTGGGCTGGCCACCCTTGGGCTCCCCGGAGGCGGGGGCTCCCGGAGGCAGGGCAGCAGAGGCCTGACCCACGTCCTGTGCACAGGTGATCCGGGAGCCGCGGCCCCGCTCGGCACGCTGGCTCAGTACCTCCATCCCCGAGGCCCAGTGGCAGGGCAGCCTGGCCCGCACGTTCTCGGCGGAGTATAACGTCAACAATCTGGTGAGCCCCGTGCTGTTCCAGGAGGCGCTGTGGCACGTGCCCGGGGACGCCGTGGTGTTGGAGATCGCCCCCCACGCCCTGCTGCAGGTGCGCGCTGGTGGGAACCGGGGTGAGGGCAGCAGTCTTGGCGCGTTGGGGCCAGCGGCCAAGAGAAGCCGATGGTCTGGGCCCCGGGGGCAGGGGGACCCAGTCAGGAAGGCCAAGCCTGTCTGCCGGGCCCGGGGGTCAGCGGGGGACCGAGTCAGGAAGGCCAAGCCCGTCTGCTCTCCCAGGCCGTCCTCAAGAGAGGCCTGAAGTCCAGCTGTACCATCATCCCTCTGATGAAGAAGGACCAAAGAGACAACCTGGAGTTCTTCCTCAGCAACGTGGGCAAGTTGCATCTGCTGGGGTGAGTCGGCCGCCCCTGCTGGGGGACCGGGGGTCTGGGCGGGGGTGCGTCCATTCCGGGCTTGTCCCCCATAACGAGGTGTGTTAACCAGGCCGCAGAGTGAGGTCTTCCCCGGGAAGTGGGCTGGCAGGTGCCGAGCCCTCGCCCTACCCTGGCCTTGCCCCGGGTCTTTTGGGAGACGGCTGGCCGTGGGTAGGACAAGGTAGCCCCAGGCAAGGCCACCTGGCCTGGGCGAGCTCCTCAAACCTTTGCCCCACCCACAGCTTCGACGTCAACCCCAATGGCCTGCTTCCACCCATGGAGTTCCCGGTGCCCCGGGGCACTCCTCTCATCTCCCCTCACATCAAGTGGGACCACAGTCAGACCTGGGACGTCCCCACCGCCAAGGACTTCCCCAGCGGCTCCAGTGGCTCCTCTGCCTCCACCGTCTGCAACATCAGTGAGTCGGGGCTGAGGGGGGGCGGGGGGGGGGGGCGAGGGTGCTCCCTCCTGGGCACCGGCACTGAGGCCCGGCCCGTGCAGGCGTCAGCCCTGAATCCCCTGACCACTACCTGGTGGACCACTGCATCGACGGCCGCGTCCTCTTCCCCGCCACCGGCTACCTGTGCCTGGTCTGGAAGACTCTGGCACGGACCTTGAGTCAAAACATGGAACAAGTACCCGTGGTGTTTGAGGACGTGACACTGCACCAGGCTACTGTCCTACCCAAGACCGGTGAGACGGGCTGGCCGCCAGGGCCGGGGTGGGAGGGCTGGCCGCTGACCCCCGCCGCTGATCTCCCTCCTTGCCGTCCCTAGGGACCGTGCCCCTGGAAGTGCGGCTCCTACAGGCTTCCCGTACCTTCGAGGTGTCTGAGAACGGCAACCTGATAGTGAGCGGTGAGCAGATGGTGCCTGGCCCGGCTGCAGGGTCTCCACTGGGCTTGGCCTCCGAGGGGACCCTTGGCTGCCAGCTCCACTCCACCCGCCCACAGGCTCTCCTGTCCCCCACCTGTAGGGAAGGTTTACCAGTGGGAGGACCCCGACGCCAAGCTGTTCGACAGCCGGGACGGCCCGGACACCACGGACCCCACAGCTACGTTCCGCCTGAGCCAGAGGGACGTGTACAAAGAGTTGAGGCTGCGTGGCTATGACTACGGCCCTCATTTTCAAGGCATCCTCGAGGCCAACCTCGAAGGTAGGGTGCCAGATCCCCCCTCGACACTCCAGGAATGGGCCCCAGGGCCACCTCCCTCAGGGCCGGACCAAGCCTGACCTGCCACCCGGCCTCCAGGTGCCCAAGCCGCGTGGAGAGAGGGCTGTTCTGGGTGTGAGGGGCCACCAAGGGCGCCTGGGTCAAGGCATGCGGGGGAGAGGGTGCCATGAGCCTGAGGCCTGCCCAGCCAAACTGACGGCCCCTCTCCACAGGCAACGCGGGCCGGCTGCTGTGGAAGAACAACTGGGTGACGTTCCTGGACGCCATGCTGCAGACATCCATCCTGGGCCTGGCCCAGTGTGGCCTGCGTCTGCCCACCCGCATCACCTCTGTCCGCATCGACCCCGCCACCCACCAGCGCAGGGTGTACTCGCTGCTGGGCGGGGCCCAAGGTAGCCCCGCGCCCCAGTGCCCGCACCCCTGTGTCCCTGCACTGGGCACTGCCCGTGCTCACTCAGCCTTTCTCTGCAGCGGTCAACGTGGTGGTGAACAGTTGTCTGAACAGCACGGTGGCCGGCGGCGTCCTCATCTCGGGCCTCCACGCCTCGATGGCCCCACGGCGGCAGCAGGAGCAGTTTGCGCCCATCCTGGAGAAGTTCTGTTTCACGCCGCACACGGAGGAGGGGCTCCTGGCTGGAGACACGGCCCTGCAGGAGGGGCTGCAGCTGTGCAGGGGTGAGGCCCAGCCCCCCACCGGGACCCCGCCGTTGCTTGCAACCTGCTGCTCCCCAGGGGCCTCGACTTGCCTCCTCGAGAGGCTCCCAGACTTCAGGGAGAGCACAGGGAGCCAGGATGGATTCGGGCCACCCCCACCCCAGCTGTGTCCCGGCCAGCCGCCTGGGTGTGATGCCCACGGTGGGGCCCGGCCCCACAGCCCACCCCCTGTGGAGCGCTCGCACCCATGCAGATAGCCGGGGGGTGGTTGGTGGGCTGGGTGCAGCTGGGGAGGTCAGGGTCCCGAGGCCACTCTCTGTGGGGCTCACACCTCTATGGGGAGCACGGCCCCCTTGAACCCCTCTGGAGGCTACTAGCTCCTAGCCCTAGAGGGCCGGACTGCCCAGGCAGTGGGCATTTGCTGTGGGGGCGGGGGGAGGGGGCTCGGGGAACACTGGCCCAGCTGAGACCCCTGTCCGGTGCCCGTCCCTCCCCAGGGCTGGCACGGGCGCTGCAGACCAAGGTGGCCCAGCAGGGGCTGAAGATGGTGGTGTCTGGGCTGGACGGGGCCCAGGCCCCCCAGGAGCCTCCAAAGCAAGGCCTGCCCCGGCTGCTGGCGGCCGCCTGCCAGCTGCAGCTCAACGGGGGCCTCCAGCTGGAGCTGGGCCAGCTGCTGGCCCAACAGAGGCCCCTGCTGCAGGACGACCCCCTGCTCAGCGGCCTCCTCGCTTCCCCGGCGCTCAAAGCCTGCGTGGACACCGCCCTGGAGAACATGCCCAGCCTCAAGATGAAGGTCGTGGAGGTGGGTGCCCGTCCGGACAGCCCAGCATAACGTGTGCGGGCCCAGGCTGGGCAGACCAGACCAGTCCGCGAGCTCGCCCGGTCAGAGGCCCTGCTGCCCTTCCGTCCTTTGCCGTCCTGCCCCGAGCGCCGAGCAGCGGGCTCGGAGAGGGGATTCCGTGGGCGCCGCAGACGGGGCTGACGCTAGCCGGCGGTCTCCTGGGCCAGGTCAGCGGGTGGGCCCTTCTGGCAGACGTCGCCGGCCTGCGTCGGGACGCCTGCCTGGTGGCGGCCGATCCAGGAAGCTGTCCCCACCTCCAGGTGCTGGCTGGCGATGGCCACCTGTATTCTCACATCCCGGCACTGCTTAACACCCAGCCCACGCTGCAGCTGGAGTACACGGCCACTGACCGCCACCCTCAGGCCCTGGAGGCCGTGCAGGCCAAGCTGCAGCAGCACGGCATAGCCCAGGGCCAGTGGGACCCTGCAGACCCCGCCCCTGGCAGCCTGGGCTCAGCTGATCTCCTCCTGTGTAACTGTGCGGTGGCCAGCCTCGGTGACCCGGCCACGGCCGTTGGCAACATGGGGGCCGCTCTCAAGGAGGGCGGCTTCCTGCTGCTGCACGCTCTGCTCAAAGGACACCCCCTTGGAGAGACAGTCGCCTTCCTCACCTGCCCCGAGCCGCGGCGAGGCCAGCAGAGCCTCCTAAGCCAGGTGCAGGGGTGGGGCGGGGCCGGAGGCCGGGGGGTGGGGCCGGGGGGCGGGGCAAGCACTGACTGCTCCCCCCACGTGCAGGACGAGTGGGAGAGTCTGTTTGCCGGGGCGTCCCTGCACCTGGTGGCCCTGAAGAGGTCCTTCTACGGCTCTGTGCTCTTCCTGTGCCGTCGGCCGGTCCTACAGGACAGCCCTGTCTTCCTGCCTGTGGAGGACCCCGGTTTCCAGTGGGTGAACTCCCTGAAGGTCAGTCTCGGCTGGGCCCCCCAGCACCATGTGCCTGGGCCTGGGGACCCTCCCGGAGGCCAACCCTTCTGTCATCCTGCAGAACATTTTGGCCGACTCCTCCCAGCAGCCCGTGTGGCTAACAGCCACCAGCTGCCCCGACTCAGGCGTCGTGGGCTTGGTGAACTGTCTCCGCAGAGAGCCTGGCGGGCACCGGATTCGGTGAGGGACTCGACACGGCTGCACGCCTTCTGCCCTCCTTCACCTTCCTGATGCCCCCCCCCAACCCCACCCCACGCAGCCTTGTCTCACCTGTGCGGCTGCCCACAGGTGCATCCTGGTGTCCAACCTCAGCAGCACGTCCCGCACCCCCAGTTTGGACCCCGGCTCCTCGGAGCTGCAGAAGGTGCTACGGGGGGACCTCGTGATGAATGTCTACCGAGACGGGGCCTGGGGGGCCTTCCGCCATTTCCCCCTGGAGCGCGGTGAGTCTCCCCCCTCCCCCCCCCCCCACCGGCTCCTTGCCTTGTAGCGGGGGGGGGGGGGGGTGGCTGAGGAGGATGGGGGGCTGGAGACCCTGCCTGGGAAGCCCCCGTGGCAGCCCCGCCTCCTGTCACCCCCAGGCCTGCCAGAGGAGCAGACCGAGCACGCCTTCGTGAACGTCCTCACGCGGGGGGACCTCTCCTCCATCCGCTGGGTCTGCTCCCCTCTGCGTCACACCCAGCTCACCGGCCCCGGCGTCCAGCTCTGTGCCGTCCACTATGCTTCCCTCAACTTCAGAGATATCATGCTGGCCACGGGCAAGCTGTCCCCTGACGCCATCCCAGGTACGGGCCGGGTACCACGGCACAGCCAGGCCCAAATCTCCAGGTCAGCACCCGGGAGGAAGAGGGCTCCTTGCCCCGCCAGCGCTCAGCGACCTGAAGGCCACTCGGGCCTGAGCTTGTACCCTGGGCTCCCCTAGGGAGACGCACGGCTCACCCCCCCACCGTCTGTCCCCAGGGAAGTGGGCCCTCCGCAACTGTTTGCTGGGCATGGAGTTCTCTGGCCGAGACGCCAGCGGCAAGCGTGTCATGGGGCTGGTGCCCGCTGAAGGCCTGGCTACCTCCGTCCTGCTCTCTCAGGACTTCCTGTGGGAGGTGCCCTCCAGCTGGTGAGTCTGTGGGGCTGCGAGTCCAGGGCCCCACGGCCACGGCTGAGGCTGTCCTGAGCTGACCCCTTGCGCCGTGCCCGCAGGACCCTAGAGGAGGCGGCTTCGGTGCCTGTGGTCTACACCACCGCCTACTACTCGCTGGTGGTGCGGGGGCGCATGCAGCCCGGGGAGACGGTGCTCATCCACTCAGGCTCGGGCGGCGTGGGCCAGGCCGCCATCGCCATCGCCCTCAGCCTGGGCTGCCGCGTCTTCACTACCGTGGGTAGGTCCGCCGGCCCTCCAGGGAGCCCGGGGCTGCCCACCCCCCACCCCCGCCCCCCCGCCCCAGCCCTGCAGGCTGGCTCACCGGGACACGCCTCTGCCCGCCAGGGTCAGCCGAGAAGCGGGCCTACCTCCAGGCCAGGTTCCCCCAGCTCGACGACACCAGCTTCGCCAACTCCCGGGACACGTCCTTTGAACAGCACGTGCTGCGGCACACAGCAGGGAAGGGTGAGTGGCTCGAGGGCCTCCGGGGGCGTCCTCGGCACGTCCCTCTGTGTTCTCTGCCCACACCCCTGCCTTCTCCTCTCCCCTTCCTCACCGGCCCAGGCAGCGACAGGGCCTGGCCCTGCGGACCTGGGCCAGGTGTGATAGTGAGGACCCCTCTTCCCCCCACCCCCAAGGTGTGGACCTGGTCCTGAATTCTCTGGCAGAAGAAAAGCTACAGGCCAGCGTGCGGTGCCTGGCCCAGCACGGCCGGTTCCTGGAAATCGGCAAATTCGACCTTTCGAACAACCACCTGCTGGGTGAGGCGAGCAATGGACAGGGCGGGCGGGCGGGCGGGCAGGTGGCAAGAGGCCAGCGGGGGGAGGGGGTGCGGGGTCCACGGGGTAGGCTGTGGGCCGTGAGCCCTCCCGTCCATCCGCCCAGGCATGGCCGTCTTCCTGAAGAACGTGACCTTCCACGGGGTCCTGCTGGATTCGCTCATGGATGAAGGCGGGAACAGCTGGCAGGAGGTGGCTGCGCTGCTGAAGGCAGGCATCCGGGACGGCGTGGTGCAGCCCCTCAAGTGCACCGTGTTCCCCAAGGACCGGGTGGAGGACGCCTTCCGCTACATGGCCCAAGGGAAACACATCGGCAAAGTGGTCATCCAGGTGAGGAGGGGGCCCGGCTCCCCCCGCTCCCCCCGCTCCCCCCGCTCCAGCCCCAGGGGCAGCGCTCGAGCACGGCTGCTGCTCGGACTGCAGGTGCGCAGGGAGGAGCCGGAGGCGGTGCTGCGGGAGACGGGTCCCACCCTGATGGCCGCCGTGTCCAGGACCTACTGCCCGGCCCACAAGAGCTATGTCATCACCGGGGGCCTGGGCGGCTTCGGCCTGGAGCTGGCCCAGTGGCTTGTGCTGCGAGGGGCCCGGAAACTCGTGCTGACCTCTCGCTCTGGGATCCGCACAGGTGAGCAGGCCTGGGGCTGCAGGGGGCACCCGGTCAGCTCGGCCCTTGTGTGCTCTCCGGGTTAGGACCCCCGGTCGGCCCGACCCCACTGCCCTGTGTCCCACAGGCTACCAGGCCAAGCAGGTCCGTGAGTGGAGGCGCCAGGGCATACAGGTCCTGGTGTCCACCAGCAACGCCAGCTCGCTGGATGGGGCCCAGAGCCTCATCGATGAGGCCACGCAGCTGGGGCCCGTGGGAGGCGTCTTTAACCTGGCCGTGGTGAGTGTGATTCTGAAGGGGCCGGAGCCGGCCCCCCAGGGAAGGCTCTCCCAGGCCGAGCCTCCGAAGCCGTGAGGTCGGGGCAGGTGCTGAGGGTCCCTCGTCCCCAGGTCCTGAGAGACGCCATGCTGGAGAACCAAACCCCTGAGCTCTTTCAGGACGTCAACAGGCCCAAGTACAGCGGCACCGTGAACCTGGACAGGTGAGGCGGACGAGCCCCCGTCCCGTCCCCATCCCCCGACACGGCCTTCCCACGGCCGCCCGGGGACCAGGCCACAGGCCTCCGTGGGGGCTCAGGGAAGCGGAAGCAGACGGGCAGGTGGGGACCCTTGGGCGCGTCGGCAGGTGGGCTGGGCCAGCCAGCAGGGTGTGACTCGAGCGCCCACAGGGTGACCCGAACTGCGTGCCCCGAGCTGGACTACTTTGTGGCCTTCTCCTCTGTGAGCTGCGGGCGCGGCAACGCCGGCCAGACCAACTATGGCTTCGCCAACTCCACCATGGAGCGCGTGTGTGAGAAGCGCCAGCACGACGGCCTCCCGGGTGAGCCCGTCCACTCCTCGCCCAGCAGCCCCCACCTGCCGCTGCCCCCCCTCGGGCCCACACTCACCCCGGCCCCCCGGCCCTGTCCCGTAGGCCTCGCCATTCAGTGGGGCGCCATCGGTGACGTGGGCATCATCCTGGAGTCCATGGGCTCCAACGATACGGTCATCGGCGGGACGCTGCCGCAGCGGATTGCCTCCTGCTTGGAGGTGCTGGACCTCTTCCTGAACCAGCCCCACCCCGTCCTGAGCAGCTTTGTGCTGGCCGAGAAGAAGGCCACTGCCCACGATGACGGCAGTGGCCAGCAGGACCCGATGGAGGCCGTGGCCCACATCCTGGGTGAGGGAGACGCCTTTCCACACTGGCAGACGCTCTGCTCCCCCGTGCCTCGGTTTCCCCGGCTTTAAGAGAGGCCCCGCCTTTTCGCCAAGGGAGGGACGGGCACCAGGGGTCCGCACAGAGCCGGGTGGGGGTTGCATGCCAACCGCAGTGACGCGGCCCTCGCTCCGGAGACCTGGCCCCCGAGGCGTCCGGCCCCGCTCCCCATCCCGAATTGCCAACCGAGCGCCTGTCCCCAGGCATCCGAGACTTGGCCACCGTCAACCCGGACAGCTCGCTGGCAGACCTGGGTCTGGACTCGCTCATGGGCGTGGAGGTGCGCCAGATGTTGGAGCGCGAGCACGACCTGGTGATGTCCATGCGGGACATCCGGCAGCTCACGCTCCGGAAGTTGCAGGAGCTTTCCTCGAAGGCTGGCACAGCCAATGGTGCGTGACCGCAGGGAGAGCAGCTGGAGGAAGGGGAAGGCCCCTGGGCCACCGTGGCCCGAGCTCCTCTTACGGGGTCTGGGGCGCACGTGCCTCGAGTGGCACCAGGGCCCTTCGGTGCCATCGGCCCGTGGGCAGGTCAGGTTCGTCCATCTGGCCCCTTCCCGAGAGCCCTCAGTGGGGCCTAGTGCCGCCCATCCCCCACCCCAGTCCCGTAGCCTGGGTCAGCTGTGGGGGGGGGGCGGGGGGGTGTTCACACGCCGGGGGACCTGTGTGCCCCTGGCCCTCCTTGACATCCGCCCCTCCTCGCAGAGCTGGCAGCCCCCACACCCAAGGAGGACACCCCTGCCGGCCAGCAGGCCCAGCTGAACCTCAGCACCCTGCTGGTGAACCCCGAGGGCCCGACCTTGACACGGCTCAACTCGGTGCAGAGCTCTGAGCGCCCCCTGTTCCTGGTGCACCCCATCGAGGGCTCCATCACTGTGTTCCACAGCCTGGCGTCCAAGCTCAGCATCCCCACCTACGGCCTACAGTGCACTCGAGGTGCGACCCGGCCAGCCGGGCTGTCTCCAGCCCCTGATGACGCGGGATGGCGTGCCTGTCCCCGCCCCTGCTCCCCGGGGGAGGCCCCCCCTGCCCACGGCTGAGCCTCCTTCTGCCCCACAGCCGCGCCCCTGGACAGCATCCAGAGCCTGGCCGCCTACTACATCGAGTGCATCAGGCAGGTGCAGCCGGAGGGGCCCTACCGCATCGCCGGCTATTCCTACGGGGCCTGCGTGGCCTTCGAGATGTGCTCGCAGCTGCAGGCCGCGCAGCAGGGCCCCACCCCCGCGCACAACAGCCTCTTCTTGTTCGACGGTTCGCACGCCTATGTGCTGGCCTACACGCAGGTGAGGGTCCCGGTGGGGGCGGCGGACTCCCGACCCCACCCCCAGGGTCCCGGCCCGGCCAGCGGCTCCAGCAGCCCCTCTTTCCCCGCAGAGCTACCGCGCGAAGCTCACCCCTGGCTGTGAGGCCGAGGCCGAGGCCGAGGCCATGTGCTTCTTCCTGCAGCAGTTCACCGACATGGAACACAACAGGGTGGGTCCCGGGAGCCGGTGGGGGGGGGGGGGGGGGCAGCCCGGAAGCCCACCCTCCCCCACAGCACAGTCTCCGGGCCCCACCCCCGCCCCCGCCCCGGGCAGCAGGTGGCTCAGAGACCCTTCCCGCAGGTGCTGGAGACGCTGCTGCCCCTCGAGGGCCTGGAGGAGCGCGTGGCGGCCACCGTGGACTTGATCACGCGCAGCCACGCGGGCCTGGACCCCCGCGAGCTGAGCTTCGCGGCGCGCTCCTTCTACCACAAGCTGCGCGCGGCCGAGCAGTACACCCCCCGGGCCACCTACCACGGCAACGTGACGCTGCTGCGCGCCAAGACGGGCAGCGTGTACGGCGAGGGCCTGGGCGCCGACTACAACCTGTCCCAGGTGTGCGACGGCAAGGTGTCCGTGCACGTGATCGAGGGGGACCACCGCACGCTGCTGGAGGGCAGCGGCCTGGAGACTATCCTCAGCATCATCCACAGCTCCCTGGCCGAGCCGCGCGTCAGCGTCCGGGAGGGCTAAGCGCCCCGGGGCCCAGGGAGGGTCCTGCGGGTGGGACCGCCCGGCCCAGACCCCTGCCCACGGCCCGCCTCTCCTCCCCGCGCGACCGCGGGCCTGGGGCGGTGGGCGGATGGGGGGCTGCGCCGCCGACTCGGAGACCTGCCTCGGTCTGTGAAGAGTCGGCCTGGCCGCCGGCCGAGCAGAGCCTTGTGCGCCGCGCGGGGCCTGCCACACAGGCCTGATCCTCGGTTCTCCGTTTGATTCTCCTATTTATTGCGTCGCCCGGGAAACGCCAGGGCCTCGTCCACCCTGCGCAGGCCGGCGGCGCGGGAGCCCCAGCCCCGGGGCCCCCATGATGCAGGGGCCTGCGGAAGGGGGCAGCCCCGGGGACACCCGCCCTGTGTTCGTCTGTGTTCGTTTTTCAAAAACATGATTCAAATTGCTGCTGGAATTCTGGAATTTACTGTAACCGTCAGTGTAAAGAACCATGTCTGAATCCTGTTCGGTTTTTACACCAACCTGGTACAAGCTGCTGTCCCACAGAGCCCCCCCCCCCGCCCCCCCAATTAAACCCACGTGAGCTCCAGCCTCCAGTCACCCTTTCTTCCCTCCTCTGACAGCTGCTGTGGGGCCAGTACCGTCCCCCCACGTCCCTGGGGTCCAGAGGGGATGCCCCCATGGTCCCCGTAGCCCCCTGCCTGCAGGACCGTGCGTATGCGTGCTCGGAGACAGGGACAGCACCAGGCTGCAGAAAGGCTGGACACCGCCTGCAGGGCTGGGGCGGGCGGGGCTTTGCCAGAGAAACAGAACCGGCAGGAGAGTCTTGTCCGCTATCGTTGGGGGCGTTCAAAAGATCAGCCGGGGCAATTTTTGGATTGTTCCTGGGCTTCTTGTCAGAATTCCTTATTCCTCAGGGAAACCTTGGGATTGTTCTCCAGGGTTTCAGCTCATTTGAGGTGGCTTATCTCCGTTACTGAGAATAACCTTTACTTGAATTCAGTTGGTCATAGGTATGAGTCTCCTCACCTTCCCAGCGGCACCTAGCGTTGGCGTAACTGGCCAAGCTGAACGAGAGACTGATCAGTTTAGGCGAAGGTACGGACGCTGGATCAGAGGGTATTGGAGGGGCAGGGAGGTCCCCTGAGCATCTGAATCCCAAGAGCTAAGGGGTGAGGTGGACACCAGTGGGTTTGTGGGCAGAGCGTTCTGGGCCGACTGGCGGAGATGAGCACAGAGATCTGGCGCCTACGATCAGGAAGCCAGGGCACAGAGGCTCGGGCCCAACTCTAGGTTTCAAAAAGGATCTGTTGAACCCAGAAACAGACCGGGGGCCCTACCGTGTTCCTCAGAGAGCTCAATATAGATAGGATTCCCGTGAGCCAACAAATCCACTCTGAGGTACGTACCCCCAAAGAATTCTAAACAGGCTCAAACATGCGTGTATATCGCTGTTCACAGCAGCATCACGGACAGTGGCCAACACATGGACACAAGCCAAGTGTCCACCAACAGAAAAACGGATGTAAAAGTGTGGTGTGTTTGTGCCTGGAATGTTGTGCAGCCGTGGAAGAGAATGTTCTGGTACACGCTGTGTGGATCTAAAACCATGCTAACAATAGTGGAAAGATTGCTGGAGTAGGGTTATCAAAGATTTCAGAGGAAAAATACACTGGGGACAAATAGTTACTTCCTAATGACAAAAGAGTCAACTAACTGAAAGGGTATGACGATCCTGAACTTTTATGCCCCGTAACAGTTCCCAAATACAGGAAGCAAAGGTTGTAGGTCAGAGAGAAGAAACATGCAAATTCACGAAGTTGGAGGTTTCAAAAGCCCTCTCTCCTTTACTGGTAGAGCAAGAAGAAAATGAGTACAGAAGACTTTAACTAAATGACCAACCAACTTGCCCTAATTGACATAGAACATTCCACCCAACCACAAATTCTTTCCAAATTCACATGGAAAGTACACCAAGATAGTACACGTTCTGGGTCATAAAACCAGTGTCGGTAAGTTTAAAAAAATCAACTTCTATAAAATGTTTTCTCTAGTCACAATCAAATAAAATTAGCATCAGTAGCAAAAAGAGCCTGAGAATATCCTTGAGTGTTTAGAAACCGAGTAAGAACTCTAAAAAATACAGAGGTTAAAGAAACTGGAAGAGAATACTTTTTTGAACTGAGTGAGAAAATGGCAGAGCTGCATCTGTGGTACTTGCAGAAGAGACCGCACAGAAGGCCTGCGGCAAAAAGGAAGTTTCTCAAAATGAACTAACCTTCAGAAACTAAAAAAACACAGCAAACGAGACCCAGACTGAGGAGAATAGCGGAAATAGTACACACCACAGTCCGAATCCATTAGATAAAATACAGAAAAGTAACAGGAAATTAGTGAAACCAGAAGCTGCTTCTTTGAGAACCAATAATACGTAAACCGGATTGAACTGGAAAAAAATAAGGACACAAATGACCGCCATCGGGAATCACCGAAGTGTTGTCACTAAGATTCTACACATGTTAAAAGACTAATAAAGGAATGTTATGAACAGCTCTATGCCAAACAATTGGACGACTTAGATAAAATGAAAAAATTCCACACAAGATGTAATCAAGAAATCGACCACCCAAGTAACCCTACATCTATAGAAAAAAGCGAGTTTGTAGTGAAAAACCTTCCAACAAAGAGAACTCCAGACCGGAATGACAACTTTTCCTGCTGGAAATTTAAGAAAAAAACTATTACCCACTCTATCCAAACTCATCTTGAATTTTGGAAAGGAAACCAGTCTCAATAAGTTCAAAAGAACTCAATTTACAGGATATATTTTGGGGACATGTTAGTCTGTTCATGATACTCTAGACTGAAATTCATTTTCCCGCAGCTCTAGAGGCAAGGACTTCCAACATGAAGGTTCCTGCCAGTTTGGTCCCAGGTGAGGGCTCTCTTCCTGGCTTACAGGCGGCTGCCTTGTTGCTGTGACCTCACCTGGTAGAGCACAAGCAAGGCAACAATGTACAACTCTTCTACCAGGCCAGCATTACTTTCATACAAAAGCTAACAGACATTGCAGGAGAACTACAAATATCCATCATGATCACACATGCCAATATTCTATGCAAAATTGTGGCATACAGAATCACATGTTAGAGGACACTACATCACGACCCAAGGGGGTTTATCCTAGGAATGCAAGGCTGGTTCAACGTTCAAAAATCAATCGATATAGGGGCACCTGGGTGGCTCAGTCAGTTGAGCATCTGACTTCGGCTCAGGTCATGATCTCACGGTTTGTGGGTTCAAGCCCTGTGTCTGGCTCTGTGCTGACAGCTCGGAGCCTGGAGCTGCTTCGGATTCTGTGTCTCCCTCTCTATCCCTCCCCAACCAGTGCTCTGTCACTCTGTCTCTAAAAAGTGAATGTAAAAAAAAAAAATTTTTTTTTTAATCAATCAATATAATTCACCACATTCATGGCCAAAAAGGGATTATCCCATTGGGTGCAGAAAACAGCCTGTGCTGAGCACAGATGTACAAAACCCAGCGCCTCCTTGTGAGGAAGCTCTCAGCTGGCTAGAAACAGGAGACCTCCCAAACCCAGTGAAGGGCCTCCATGAAAACTGCAGCTGCCACTGTTCCTAGTGGCAAAAGGGCAAATGCTCCCCCTGCAACCAAGAACAAGGCAGAGACCCACAGCCCCACCACCTTCAGTCAACGCCATGTTGGAAGCTCTAGTCCGTGCAGCAAGTCAAGGAGCAGAGATGAAAGGCACAGAGACTAGAAGAGAAGAGATCAAACTGTCCCTACTTGCAGACAATATGGTCACCTTTGCAGAAGAGCTGATGGAACCCCACAAAAACCTGGACGTAAGAAGTGAGTTTAGCAAGACTGCAGGAGAGATCGGTATACTAAACCCCATCTCATGACTACATACAGGGGATGAACAGGCAGATGTTGATGTTAAAAAATCAATACTATCCACAACAGCATCCTCCAAGGAAGAAACAGTTCAGGATAAATATGATGGAGGTGCAGAAGGGTGTTTCCACCGCTGAGTAAGATCAGAGAAGGGAGTAGGGAGATGTGCTGTGCTCGTGGATTAGAAAACTCAATGTTAACATGTAAATTCTCCCCAAAATGACCTATAGGTTTTTAAAAATATCGTATTTATAAGCAGTCTCTACACCCAACATGGGGCTCAAACTCACAACCCAGAGATCAAGAGTCAGACACTCCACTCATGGAGCCAAATACAATCTCTATCAAAATCTGAACAGACTTTAGGAATTGACACGCTGATGCTAAAATCTGTGTCAATGCCAAGGACGCAGAACAGCCAGTGCAATTCAGTGGAGACGTTATGTTGCCTGATTCCAAGGTTTTTCAAGATTTGTTACAAAGCTGTAACAATCAAGACTGTGTTTATTGACATCAAGATACATAAGTAGATCGATGGAACAAAATAATTAGTCAAGAAATAGACTCACACGAAGGGGCATCTGGGTGGCTCAGTTAGTTAAGCATCTGACTTCAGGTCAGGTCGTGATCTCACGGTTCGTGGGTTCAAGCCCCACGTCAGGCTCTGGGCTGACAGTTGGGAGCCTGGAGCCTGCTTTGGATTCTGAGTTCCCCTCTCTCTCTGCTCCTCCTCCACTCATGCTCTGTCTCTCTCAAAAATAAATAAACATTTTAGAAATTTTTTAATAAAAAAAAGAATTGACAAAATTGATAAACTCCTAGCCAGATTGATCAAAAAGAAAAAGGAAAGGACCCAAATAAATAAAATCAAGAATGAAAGAGGAGAGATCACAACCAACACAACAAAAATAAAAAACAATAATAAGAGAATATCATGAGCAATTATATGCCAATAAAATGGGTAATCTGGAAGAAATGGACAAATTCCTAGAAACATATTCACTACCAAAACTGAAACAGGAAGAAATAGAAAATTTGAACAGACCCATAACCAGTAAGGAAATCAAATTAGTAATCAGAAATCTGCCAAAAAACAAGAGTCCAGGGTCAGATGATTTTCCAGGGGAATTCTACCAAACATTTAAGGAAGAGTTAACACCTATTTATTCTCTTGAAGCTGTTCCTAAAATAGAAATGGAAGGAAAACTTCCAAACTCTTTCCATGAAGCCATCATAACCTTGATGCCAAAACCAGACAGAGACCCCACTAAAAAGGAGAACTATAGACCAATTTCCCTGATGATCACGGATACAAAAATCCTCAACAAGATATTAGCCAACCGGATCCAACAATACATTAAAAGAATTTTTCACCACGACCAAGTGGGATTTATACCTGGGATGCAAGGGTGGTTCACTATCCGCAAAACCGTCAATGTGATACATCACATCAATAGAAGAAAGGACAAGAACCACATGATCCTCTCAATAGATGCAGAAAAGCATTTGACAAAATACAGCATCCTTTCTTAATAAAAACCCTCAAGAAAGTAGGGATAGAAAGATCATACATCAAGATCATAGAAACCATATATGAAAGACCCACCACTAATATCATTCTCAATGGGGAAAAACTGAGAGCTTTCCCCCTAAGGTCAGGAAGAAGACAGGGGTGTCCACTCTCACCACTGTTATTCAACATAGTATTGGAAGTCTTAGCCTCAGCAGACAACACAAAGAAATAAAAGACATCCACATCGGCCAGGAGGAGGTCAAACTTTAACTTTTCACAGACAACATGACACTCTATATGGAAAACCCAAAAGATTCCACCAAAAAAACAAAAAAAACAAAACCTGCTAGAACTGATCTGAGTTCAGCAAAGTTGCAGGATATAAAATCAATGCACAGAAATCGGTTGCATTCCTATACACCAACAATGAAGCAGCAGAAAGAGAAATCAAGGAAGCGATCCCATTCACGATTGCACCAAAAACCATAAAATACCTAGGAATAAACCTAAGCAAAGAGGTGAAAAATCTATACACTGAAAACTATAGAAAGCTTATGAAAGAAATTGAAGAAGACACAAAAAAATGGAAAAATATTCCATGCTCATGGCTAGGAAGGACAAATATTGTTAAAGTATCGATACTCCCCAAAGCAATCTACATATTCAGTGCAATCGCTATCAAAACAACACCAGCAGGGGCGCCTGGGTGGCTCAGTCGGTTAAGCGTCCGACTTCGGCTCAGGTCACGATCTCGCGGTATGTGAGTTTGAGCCCCGCATCGGGCTCTGTGCTGACTGCTCAGAGCCTGGAGCCCGTTTCAGATTCTGTGTCTCCCTCTCTCTCTGACCCTCCCCCGTTCATGCTCTGTCTCTCTCTGTCTCAAAAATAAATAAATGTTAAAAAAAAAAAACAAAAAAAAAAAACACCAGCATACTTCACAGAGCTAGAACAAACAATCCTAAAATTTGTATGGAACCAGAAAAGAGTCTGAATAGCCAAAGCAATCCTGAAAAAGAAAACCAAAGCTGGAGGCATCACAATCCTGGACTTCAAGATGTATTACAAAGCTGTAATCCTCAAGACAGTATGGCACTGGCACAAAAACAGTCACTGGGATCAATGGAACAGAATAGAGAACCCAGAAATGGACCCACAAACGTATGGCCAACTAATCTTTGACAAAGCAGGAGAGAATATCCAACGGAATAAAGACAGTCTCTTCAGCAAGTGGTGCTGGGAAAACTGGACAGCGACACGCAGAAGAATGAACTTGGACGACTTTCTTACACCAGACACAAAAAGAAACTCAAAATGGATGAAAGACCTAAGACAGGAAGCCATCAAAATCCTAGAGGAGAAAGCAGGCAAAAACCTCTTTGATCTCGGCCGCAGCAACTTCTTACTCAACACGTCTCCGGAGGCAAGGGAAACAAAAGCAAAAATGAACTACTGGGACCAACTCAAAATAAAAAGCTTCTGCACAGCGAAGGAAACAATCAGCAAAACTAAAAGGCAACCAACAGGATGGGAGAAGATATTTGCAAACAACATATCAGATAAAGGGTTAGTATCCAAAATCTACAAAGAGCTTATCAAACTCAGCACCAAAAAACAAATATTCCAGGGAAGAAATGGGAAAAAGACAGGAACAGACACTTCTCCAAAGAAGACATCCAGATGACTAGCAGAGACATGAAAAAATGCTCAACATCACTCATCATCAGGGAAATACAAACTAAAACCACAATGAGATAGCACCTCACACCTGTCAGAATGGCTAATATTAACAACTGAGGCAACAACAGATGTTGGCGAGGATGCGGAGAGAGAGGATCTCTTTTGCGCTGCTGGTGGGATTGCAAACTGGTGCAGCCAGTCTGGAAAACAGTATGGAGGTTCCTCAAAAAACTAAAAATAGAACTACCCTACGACCCAGCAGTTGCACTACTAGGCATTTATCTAAGGGATAAAGCCAGCATTACCTTGATTCCAAAACAGACAGAGACCCCACTAAAAAGGAGAACTATATACCAATTTCCCTGATGAACATGGATGCAAAAATCCTTAACAATATACTAGCCAACTAGATCCAACAATACATTAAAGAATTAGTCACCACGACCAAGTGGGATTTTGAAGGGGCACATGCACCCCAGTGTTGATAGCAGCACTATCAAAATAGCCAAAGTATGGAAAGAACCCAAATGTCCATCGATGGATGAATGGATAAAGAAGATGTGGTTTATATATAAAATGGAGTATTACTCGGCAATCAAAAAGAAAGAAATCTTGCCATTGGAAACGACGTGGATGGAACCGGAGGGTATTATGCTAAGTGAAATTAGAGAAAGACAAAAATCCTATGACTTCACTCATATGAGGACTTTAAGAGACAAAACAGATGAACATAAAGGAAGGGAAACAAAAAGAATATAAAAACAAGGAGGGGGACAAAACATAAGAAACTCTTAAATATAGAGACCAAACAGAGGGTTGCTGGAGGGGTTGTGGGAGGGGGGATGGGCTAAATGGGGAAGGTATATTAAGGAAGACACTTGTTGGGATGAGCACTGGGTGTTACACGTAAGGGATGAATCATGGGCATCTACTCCTGAAATCATTGTTGCACCATATGGTAACTAACTTGGATGTAAATTTTAAAAATATAATACTAATATTAAGAAAACAAACATTGGGGCTCCTGGGTGGCTCAGTCGGTTAAACGTCCGACTTCAGCTCAGGTCACGATCTCGCGGTCCGTGAGTTCGAGCCCCGCGTCAGGCTCTGGGCTGATGGCTCAGAGCCTGGAGCCTGCTTCGGATTCTGTGTCTCCCTCTCTCTCTGCCCCTCCCCCGTTCATGCTCTGTCTCTCTCTGTCTCAAAAATAAATAAAACGTTAAAAAAAATTTTTAAAAAAGAAAACAAATATTAAAATTTGTTTTCAAACAATTTAATTTTTTTTAATTGCCAAAAGAGGGGCGCCTGGCTGGCTCAATGGGTGGAGCGTGTGACTCTTGATCTTGGGGTTGTGAGTTCAAGCCCCATGTTGTGTATAGAGAGATCACTTGAAAACAAAATCTTTAAAAAAAATTTAAAAACAAAAAAATGGACAAAAGATGTGAAACAGACATGAGGAACAGACATAACATTTCATAAGGAAATGAAAATTAAGAATACAATGAGACATCAGAACATACGTATTTGTTAAAATTAAAAACACCAAAGGGCGCCTGAGTGGCCCAGTCGGGTAAGCGTCCAACTCTTGATTTCGGCTCAGGTCATGATCTCGCGGTTCGTGGGTTCGAGCCCCACGTCGGGCTCTGTGCTGACAGCTCGGAGCCTGGAGCCCGCGGCGGGTTCTGTGTCTCCCTCTCTCTCTGCCCCTCCCCTGTTCTCTCTCTCTCTCTCAAAAATAAACATTTAAATAAATAAGCAAACAAACCAATAAAATCCCAGAAAGGCAAGGTAATGTCCAGTGACAGAAAACAAATCAGTGCTTTCCAGGGGTGGGGAGCGGGGGGTAGGAGGAAACACTGGGGGTCACAAATAGTTTCATTACTTTGACCGTGATAGTCTTCTTGGCACATAAACATATCCAAACTTAGTTCATGGTCACTTCACATGCAGCTTTTCATTGCTAATTGTACCTCTGCAAGGCTGTTCGAAAGACATCTAGAAACCAAATAAAAGTCGGGCAGACCCCTACCATAAAATAGGGAGAAAGCGGGCCTCGATCCCGCTGAGCTGTCACTCCTCCCCCCTCCGATGGGTGCAAACAGCGACGGCACGCTCGGCGGGCAGGGCGGCGGGAAGACGGGCGCCGCCGAAGGGGGCGAGCCCATGAGCCCTCTGCGGGGACTCGGCAGGGGTACAGAAAGACGCCCACGCGTCATCCCGAATGCACACTTCCGGCAACTGAAAACCAACGGCCGCGAGCACGCGTGCACACGCGCATTCCCTGCAGCGTTCTTTGAAATTGCGAAACGGCAGACAGCGTGTAAACGTCAGTGGCAGGCGACGGACAGCCTGGGCGCGAGGAAGCCACCGTGGCCTCCGGGATAGTGTTAAGCGAAGAAAAGGCAAAGTGGAAAATCACGCTCTCTTGCGTGTGTCAGGGGAGGAATACAAAGCCGGGTGTGCATCGGTGCTCATTCCTGCAGAAGGAAGGAGGCGGGAGAGTGAAGCAAGCCCGGGGGCGGGGGCGGCTGTGGGGAGAAGGACCTTTCTCTGCACAGAGCTTGCGGCAGTTATGACTTTGGGAACCACTACAGAGATGGGGACAAAACAAAGTTGCAGGCGAACAGAAACAGTACGATTGCCCAGTCGCTGGATGACGTCACCGCACGGGAGGGACGGACCTGCCCTCAGGGGTCCATCTGCTACAGACAACAAAGGACGGCAAAAACCCTGACCTTGCGGCTGTGGCCGCAGGGGAGGGAGCCTGCCACCTCCAGGACACCCGTGCAGGATTAACAACTCCGTCCGCAGCCCGGCCTCCGGAGCGCGAGGAGCCCGGAGCCCGGGGACGCCGGGTCCGGGGACAGCGCGGGGACAGCGAGGTTGGCTCCAGTGCTGGCCCCGAGGGGGAGAGCGAAGCCGCTCCGAAACACGGGGACGCCAAAGGAGCCCGGGGCCACGAGCGTGGACACAGTGGTGTCGAGATGACAGATGGTCACAGATACGCCCGACGGAAGAGTCCACACTCCCAGATTCTCCGCCCCGAAATCCCAGCGCCCCGGGCACGGCCACGCTGTGAGCAGGTCTTCAGACAAAGCCTCTGCAAACCACCCTGAGGGCACCGGAGAAGGCACGGGGGCGGGCAGTGGATCTACCAAATCCCGAGGCTCCCAGCCCGGGTGTCCCCGGGGAGGCGGGCGGCAGGCTCGGGGTGCCGTCCCCTCCCCGCGCCAGCCGAGCTGGGGACGGGCCGGTAGGAACGGGGCCCCTGCCCCTCCAAGTGGCGCACTTGACTCCCAGCAAAGCGCAGGGAGAGGCGGTGAGAACAAACGTGTGAAGAGATAACGGCTGAACATTTGCTAAACATCCTGAAAAACGCTGTGAAGACAGACGCTCGGCAAAGCCCAAACCAGGTAAATACAAATAAAACCACTCAGATAAAGAGAAAAGGTCGACCCGGAGGAAACAAAAAGAACACGGCACAGCCAGGGGAACAGCATCAGAAAAACCAGAACGAAAGACAAGGGAAATGACTCCCGCAGTCGGGAACCACGGAAAACCTCAGTCCAAAGAACACGTGGCACCTTCGGGGCGTCAAAGACCCGGTGACCTTTCTGTCCCCGCCGCCCCCCGTCCTTCTGTAAACTCAGTGTGATCCTGACCAGAGTCCCCGCAGCCTTGTTGTCTAACATTCTAAAATGTAAGTGGAAATGATGCAAAGAACCTAAAATGGATGGAAGGGTCAGAAAAAGGGCAAAGTTGGAAGAAGGATACCGTTGACTTCAAGACTGACTCCGAGGTGATGTTCACGCAAACAGTGCGGTGTTGGGGTAAAGACGGACAGACAGCTTGAAGGGACAGGATAGGGAACCCAGAAATGCACCCTGACACACAGGGCTGCTTGTATTTTTTAAATATATTTTTAAGCTTATTTAAGTAACCTCTACCCCGAACGTGGGGCTCGAACTCACGACCCGAGATCAAGAGTCACACGCTCCACCAACTGAGGCAGCCGGGAGCCCCTGATTACTTGTAGAAAAGGCACCCGAGATGCTTTGCGGGGGTAAAGAGTCCTTTACACTATAGTCAGAACAACTAGGTATACACATGAGGGGTTGGAAGTCTATTTTTTTTTTTAAATTTTTTTTTTCCAACATTTTTTATTTATTTTTGGGACAGAGAGAGACAGAGCATGAACGGGGGAGGGGCAGAGAGAGAGGGAGACACAGAATCGGAAACAGGCTCCAGGCTCCGAGCCATCAGCCCAGAGCCTGACGCGGGGCTCGAACTCACGGACCGCGAGATCGTGACCTGGCTGAAGTCGGACGCTTAACCGACTGCGCCACCCAGGCGCCCCGGAAGTCTATTTTTTTTTAATGTTTATTTTTCTTTTTGAGACAGAGAGAGAGAGAGCAGGGGAGGGGCGGAGATGGAGACAGAAGATCTGAAGCGGGCTCTGTGGTGACCTCAGACAGCCGGATGTGGGGCTCGAACTCACAAACCGTGAGACCATGACCCGAGCCAAAGTCAGAAGCCCAACCAACTGAGCCCCCCGGGCGCCCCCGAGGGGGTGAAACTCTAAACACCTCGCACATCAGGTGCAAAGCTAATTCGAGATGGGCTGTTGACCTGGATGTGAATTTTTATAAGAAAACATGGGAGAAAATCCCCACGATCTTCAGGGAGACAGAGACCTCTTAGGACACAAAAAGCTGTCAAAACACGCTTGCCGGGTTGTCAGCAGTGTGAGAGCCACCCAATCTCCGAAGCCCCTGCTCCCGGGACAAAGCTGCGGGTCGGAGCCCCGGAGGGACCGCTTACAGTCCTGTGTGACAAAGGCCTCGTGGCCGCTGTCGTCAAAGGGCTCAGACGACCACCCCCGGAAGACAAAGCACCCCGTGTTTGGAAAAGGCCAAAGGCCTGAGCAGACACCTCACAAGAGGAGACACACGGTTTCCCAATAAACCCGTGGAAACGGGCTCGGCGTCCCGGGCCGCCGGAGGAGCGCGTGGAGCCCCACAGGCAGGCCCCGCCGTGCGGGCAGAACCTTCGGCGGTTTTCGCTTTTTCAGCTCCAGAGGTAGCTGACCTAGGACACCGGGTGAGGTCGAGACGTCCCGGGCGTGACCTGACACGCGGGGGCCGGATGTCCTCCTCGGGGCGGTGAACGCGACCTCCATCTCACCCCGTGGCCCGTCTGCTCGGGCAGGCGCACCGCCCGCGACTGTCGATTCCGCGAGCGTCCCCGCGCGGTCCGTCGCCCCCCGCCCCTGCCCCTCCAACGTGCCCCCTCTCACACTCCCCGAGGGACGGAGATACTCGGTGCCGGTCTTTCCCCGACGCGTTTCGCTCGGCACGGAGTCCCGGCCTCGGGACACGTCGTCCCGAATGGCAGGATTTCCTCCTTGTTCGCGGCCCGGCGAGATCCCGCTTTCCCCACGCGTCGTCTGTGGGCGGACACGGGTTGCCTCCGTGTCTTGGCCGCTGTCAGTTATCCTTCCTTTGAACGAAGCTTTATTTTTTTTTTTTAATTTTTTTTAACGTTTATTTACTTTTGAGACAGAGAGAGACAGAGCACGAACGGGGGAGGGTCAGAGAGAGAGGGAGACACAGAATCCGAAACAGGCCCCAGGCTCCGAGCTGTCAGCACAGAGCCCGACGTGGGGCTCGAACCCACGAACCGTGAGGTCATGACCCGAGCCGAAGTCGGAAGCTTAACTGACTGAGCCACCCGGGCGCCCCTGAACGAAGCTTTAGAAATATAAACATAGGTTTACAGGAAGTTGCAAACAATGTGCGGGAGGTCCCCCCCTCCTCCCCCCCCCCTCCCCCCGCGCCGGTTTCCCCGTGATAGCACCGAGTGTCTCTACGGAGCAAGGCGCGCACGGAAAGTGACACCGGTACAACGTGTGGTTCCATGCAGCCGCATCCCCTGTGTGAACCCGGGCAACTGTCACCGCAACCAGATCAGAAGCGTCTCCCGCCACCACACGGCTCCTCGGGGCGCCTGCGGTGGGGGCGCCCGTGCCCTCGCTGGCCCCGCCCCCGGCGCTCCGTGTCGTTCCAAGGCCATCGCGGGCCTGGGACCATCCATCCGTGCCCCTGGAGACTCAGCGTCCCTTTCTCAGCGGCCGTCACGGGCCCTGTCAGAGGCCCCTCCGGGTGTTGTGTTTCTCCTGGACTCAGTGGCGGCAGCCTGTGTTTTTAGGAGTTGGCCCGTTTACTCCAGATCACCACGTCGCCGATGTCAGGAACGAGGGCGGGGGCCTCGCTCTGCCACCAAAACGGCCAGGAGAACGGCGGGCGAGTGCCCGTCTTGGGATCGTTCTCCTAACCTTCCTACTTACCGCCCCGGCTGCCCCCACGCGCGCCTCTGGGCTGCAAGGGCCAGCCGTGCCCTCTCCCCCGGCCGCAGGGCTGGCGCCCGCCCGTAACCCATGGCCGCCGTTGGCAAGTACGTGACCTTCTGCGGTCACGTGACCTACGCTCCCGGTTCACCCAGGCGACTGTGAAGTCGCGGAAGGAAAGGACAAGGCGTGTGCGATCATAACGTCCTTTATAATTACGCACTTACCTCCATCGCTTCTCGGTTTCTTCAGGCGGATTCAGAGGACCCTCGGGCTCCCTGGTTTTGCTGTTCGGGCAGATCTTTACATCCCGGGCGGCGACCGGGACGCAGACGCCTCCTCCCCGTCTGTAGCGCGTCTCGGTGCCCGGCAGCCAGGCTCCCATGTGGCGGAAGGTTTTACTTGCAGCGATGTTCACGTCACCAAGCTCCCCTTTCGTACATCACGGCGTTGACGTCACGTGTCACCGTTTCTCACCCAACCCTGTATACAAAGACACTTCCCTGTGTGTTTTCTAAAAGATTTATAGTTGCACATTTTATTGAGTTAATTAAAAAAAAATTTTTTTTAATGTTTATTCTTGAGAGACAGACACAGAGCGTGAGCAGAGAGGGGGAGACACAGGATCCGAAGCAGGCCCCAGGCTCCGAGCTGTCAGCCCAGAGCCCGACGCGGGGCTGGAACCCATGAACCACGAGATCATGACCTGAGCCGAAGTCCCACGCTTAACCGACTGAGCCACCCTGGGGGGCCCCGAGTTAATTTTTTGTAGAGGGTTTGAGGTTCTGGTTTTTTGCACCTGTGGAGGCTCAATTGCTCCGTTTTTGGAACAGGCTCCTGTTCCTCCACTGAACTGCTTCTGCATCGAGGCCAGAGTCTGTGCGGGCGAATCCGTGCAGGTGCACCCCTGGGCTCCGCGCCCCCCCCCACCCCGCTCCCCACCCCGGCCACACCAGGTAGAACAGCCCTCCCCTTGGAGTCTTGGTTTTCAAGACTGCTTTACCTCCTCCGGGCACTTGGCTTTTCCATATAAATCTAGAGTAAGCTTGTCCACATCTACAAGGAACTGGCTGGGTTTTTCTTGTGTAGACTTAGACTAAATCTATAGATCAAATTGGAGAGAAGTGACCTCTTTACAACGCTGAATGGTCTGCGCCGGGACCATGGTGTGCCGTTCCAAACCATGATAGAGAGTCTTCCTCAGTTTCCTTGTTCTTTTTTCAAAAGTTGATTTATTCTGAGAGAGATGGGGTAGGGGGCAGAGAGAGAGAGAGGGAGGGAGAGAATCCCAAGCAGGCTCCGTGCTGTCAGCGCAGAGCCTGACGCGGGGCTCGATCCCACGAATCATGAGGTCATGACCTGGGCCCAAATCGAGAGTCAGACGCTCAACCGATTGAGCCACTCAGCCGCTCAATTTTTAAACTTATTTTTAAGCAGGCTCCCTGCCTAAGGAGGCGTGAACTCACGGCCCTGAGATCAAGAGTCACATGCTCTGCTGACTGAGCCCACCAGGCGTCCCCCTTCTGATTTCTTTCATTAGAATTTTGTAATTATCAACATACAGATCCTGGTGCATATTGTGTTAGATTTATAGGTAAATAATTTCTGTTGGATCCGTCACGAAGAGTGCTTCAGTTTCCCCATGTTTGCTTTCGTATATAAAGCTGGATTGAGGGGCGCCTGGCTGGTTCAGTTGCTGGAGCGATCCACTCTTGATCTCAGGGTCCTGAGTTCGAGCCCCGTATTGGGCACGGAGACGACTTAAAAAATGTGATTGACTTTTGTGTATTGACCTTACTGAGCTCACTTCTTAGCTGTAGATTTTTTTTTTTTTTTTTTTGATCGCCGAGGAATTTCTATGTAGACGATCCTGGCAAAAGGAGGCATTTTCTTTTGTTCCTCTCTATAGGGCGCTTACTCCTTTTTCCTGCCTTGCTGGGCCCACCAGAATCGCCAGCACCGTTTTGGTTGAGAGGGGGACACCCTCGCCCTGCCCCTGATCAGAGGGGAAAAGCCTTCAGCCTTTCACGGTCGTGTCCATTAGAAGCTGCAGTTTCTGGATACTTTTTATCGGGTAGAGGAAGTCCCTCCCTCTCTTCTCCTCTATTCCTGCTTCATCAAGGCCTTTTTTTTTTTTTTTAATCTTGAGTAGGTGTTGGATTTTGCCAAACGCTCCTGAATCTATTGAGATAATCATGTGTCTGTGCACACCGTTAACACACGGTGCAGCCGCCGATCTTCAGACAGCAAGTCAGCTTTGCGTCTGGGGCCAACACCACTTGGTCATGGTGTGTAAGTCCTCTTATGCTCCTGGAGTTTTGTGCTTATGAAGAATGTTAGTGTCCAGCCTTTGACTGGTTTTGACATCAGGACACTCCTGGCATCACAGAACGAGTCAGGCAGTGTTCTCGCCTTTATTTTTTTAGAAGAGTCTGTAGACGATTGGTGTGAATTTTTGAATATTTCCTAGAACTCACTGAAGCTATCTGGGCCCGGGGCTTTTATTTTGTAGACCTTAAATTACGAATACAACGTGCCTCCTTGTTATTTATTTATTTACTTCCTTATTATTTGTTATTTAGAGAGAGAGGGAGAGAGGGAGAGAGAATCCCAAGCAGGCTCCACACTGTCAGCACAGAGCCCGATTCAGGGCTCAAACTCACTAACCGCGAGATCATGACCTGAGCCGAGATCAGGAGTTGGAGGCTTTAACCGACTGAGCCACCCAGGCGCCCCTGATTTATTTTGGGGTCGGTTTCGGTAACCTTCTCTTTCTGGGAGCTGGTCAGTTTTATCGAACTTCTCTGTTTTTCTCAGCCCTCCCTTCTGGTCATCTCGTCCTCATTGCCGCGATGACGTCCTGATTCTGGCGATCTGGGTCTTCTCTATTTTTTCTCTGCCAGTGTAGCTAATGTTTTGTCAATTTTGTTGAGTCTTTTCAAAGAAACCAGTTTCGGGTTTCAGTGTTTTCACTATAGCTCTTCTGTGTTCTGTTCATGTTTTTCTGCTCTAATTTTTAGTATGTCCATTATTCTGCTGGTTTGCTCTTAAAGTGGAAGTTTGGGTGACTGGCCTCTTTCCTGTCTCGCGTAGGAGTTAATAGCTCACAATTTTGTTCCAAGAATTCCTTCAGTTGCATCCTGTAATTTTGATGTTTTGTTTTCATTTTCACTCACTTTTTAAAATTTCCCTTTTGATTTCTTTGACCCTTTGCTTACGTGGAAGTGTGTGTTTGATTTACAATCCCTGTACAGGTCTCAAATTTTCTTGGTTCTTTGAATGTCTTACAATGTCTTATTGGATACTGGGCATTTTAGACAATGTGTTGTAAAAACTCCGGGTTTTGACCTCCTCACCCCCATCCCTTAGTGTTGTTTTTGGAACTACTGTTTGTTTACTCAGTACCTTGCCTGGATTATGAATGCTGTGGAGCCTGTCCCCTCCCCTGTGTGTGTGGCCACTGGTATCCCTGCTAGACTCCGCGGCTTGACCTCACGACCCGAAGATCAAGAGTCGTGGGCTCTGTGGACTGAGCCAGCCAGGCGCCCATCTGCTAGATTTTTCTTTGTTTCTTTTCCGACGTGTGAGTCTGGTTTCCTAAAATTGCCTCTGGGTCACTATAGTTTAAGGACAATTGTTGGCTAGAGGTAATGCTCCAATGTTTGACCAAGTAAGCCCTCCGCCCTTTGCGGACAGCTCTGCGTGCAGGTTGGGGACGCGTTCAAAGCTCAAGCAGTTTACGGCTCAGCCCGGCTTTTCCTTTTTGTGCAAAGCCTTGCATTCAGCCAGACATGAGTATACTGCCGGGGCCCTCTCTGGTCCTTCCTGAGCATATACACAGCCTTGCAGACCACCAGGGACATCTGGAGGGCTTCCCAAGGCCCAACCGTGGCCATTTGACTTACTGAGTTTCCTGTAAATCTCTGGCTGGACTGTGCTGGCTTCGACCAGCCTCAGGGAGCTGAGGGGCGGGTCGCTACCCGGTGGTGGCGGTGGCGGCCGTCCACCTCTATGGCGATTGTTCACAAACACCCTGTGGGGCTTTCAAGTCCTCAGGGCCTGTCTGGCTCTGGTGGAATTGCCCTGGGGTGGGAGGAAAGGAAAGCAGCCCCCTCCTGAAACTCCTCGGACTGCCACTGTTTTTAACCTTTACTAATGTTCGATCTTTTTTTTTTTTTTTAATTTATTTTTTTTTTAACGTTTATTTTATTTTTGAGACAGAGAGAGACAGAGCATGAACGGGGGAGGGGCAGAGAGAGAGGGAGACACAGAATCGGAAGCAGGCTCCAGGCTCCGGGCCATCAGCCCAGAGCCCGACGCGGGGCTCGAACTCACGGACCGTGAGATCGTGACCTGAGCTGAAGTCGGACGCTTAACCGACTGAGCCACCCAGGCGCCCCTCGATCTTTTTTTTAAAAGAGATTTTATTTTTGAGTAGTCTCTATACCCAACCTGGAGCTCGAACTCACAACCCCGAGATCAAGAGTCCCTCGCTCCACTGACTGAGCCAGCCAGGTGTCCCTGATGTCCCCTCAGGAATTTTTTTTTTCTTTTTTTTTTTGTGCTCTCAAACGTTGTAGGCCTTTAGTCAACTTCCAGACTCCTGGAGCGGTTGCTTTTAACAATATTGTCCTGCTTTACCGTTGCCTGTTTGAGAAGAGATTTGGAGAGCTCCTCAGCCTTGTTCCAGAAACCCTCCCCACATATGTAAATTTAACGTTTCTAGTCGCCATATCAAAAGAAAAAAACCAACATGAACTTTAATAATGTAGTCAATCTAAGTCAATCTAAGTAGTAGTATTTCAACAAGTAATCGGTATTTTTTAAATTACTAATGAACTCTTACACTTTCTTCCCTTCCTACCAAGTTTTGAAATCTGGCGTGTCTTGGCAGGCACAGGGGACAGATATTTGGTGTTAGTGTTATTTTTCAGGTGGGTTAGCTCATCTTTGATGTTTGTTATCGCTTTTCTTTTATCTTTATCCGTCGGATGTTGAGACATTTAAGGGTGGAAACGCCTGGCACCTGGCTCTCCGCCCTGTCGGGTTGGTGCGCAGGGGCCTGTGAATTAAACCAAGGGTGCGTGCACTGCGAGGAGCCGGAGCTCGCGCCGCGGAGGCAGAGGTTCGGGTTCCTCGCTGAGCAGGGAAAGCTGAGGCTACGGGGCTCCTTCGGTGGAAGGGAAGCCGGCTTCGGCGGGGCCGCCAGGAGGCAAGACTGCCGACCGGGACGCCCGGACACAGCTTCGCCGCGGCCCCCGCGAAGTGGGGGCTTCTAGGTGCGCCTGCGCCAGATTCCCGCGGCGGGGGGCGCTCTGCGCGTGCGCGGCGCCGGGGACGCCCCGGGTTTCCCGCGGCTTAGCCTCGCTCTCGGCCTGGGCCGGAGCCCGGAAGTGCGGGGGTGTGGCCTCGCGTAAAGCAGCACTTCCGGCCGGCGGCGCGCGAGCGGGGGACTCGCCGCGGCCTCCGTGCGCAGGGCCGGGGCGGGGGCCTGCGGCCCCCTTGGCAGAGAGAGGCGGAGCTCGGAGACGAAAGCGGGCGCCGGCCGGGCCTTGGCGCCCGCGGTCGGCGCGCCACTCCCACCGCCCGAGCGAGGCGTGGCGGGGCCCGGCCGACCTCGGGCCTCTGACCTCCGACCTCGCGGGGCGGGCCCCGTCGCGGCCTGGCGCGGTTTCCCCGGGACGCGTTTCCCGCCGCACCGCGGGGCCGCCCGGACCGCCCTGGCGGAGGCACCTTCCGGCGGCCCCGGCGCGGAGCCCTGGGCCGGGCGGCGGCCCCGGCGTGGCGGCCTGACGGGCCCCGAGGGAGCCCGCGCCGCGCCCTGGCGCCCAGAGGCCCTGGCGGCGGTCCGGGAGGGCCCGGGCGCAGGTGGGTGTCGTGCGGTGACGCCGCGGCGCCCCGGCCTCTTCGGGGGCTTTTCCCTGTGGCTTCCGGGTGTCCGGGAACGCGCGGCGGGCGCCCGAGCCAGTGGCTTGGCCTCGCGGCCCGCGGGGCTGGCGAGGGTGCGGGGCCGGCACAGCCGAGCCTGCCCGGACAAGGAGCCTTCCCGCTTCCCGCCCTCTCCCGCGGAGCAGGAGCCGCCTTTGTGAGGAGGGAGGCGGGCGGGGCGGCCCTCCCGACCGGAGCCGCGGCGCGCAGGGGCCGCGCACACGGCTGCCCTTGATGTCCCAGTGTGTGGCCGTCGGGCTGCGCTGGAGCGGCCTCGGGGAGGTCGGCGCCGTCCCCGGGCGTGGCGCCCCGCCGCCTGCGGCTGAGCCCTCCGTCTCCCCCTTCAGTGTGCGGACGATGCCGAAGCTGCAGGGCTTCGAGTTCTGGAGCCGCACCCTGGGGGGGGCTCGCCACGTGGTGGCGCCCATGGTGGACCAGAGCGAGCTGGCCTGGAGGCTGCTGAGCCGCCGGCACGGGGCCCAGCTCTGCTACACGCCCATGCTGCACGCCCAGGTCTTCGTGCGCGACGCCAACTACCGGAAGGACAACCTGTACTGCGAAGTGTGCCCCGAGGACCGGCCGCTCATCGTGCAGGTGGGCGGGGTGGCGGCCGAGGGGAGGGGCGGGGGCGTGGTGCTCAAGCACCTGGCTTCCGAGGGCACCTGCGGCCGGTCTCAAGACATTTACCCCTCCCTGGAGGTGGCCCGGTTTGGAAGGGACACTTTGGGTGCCCTGGAAGATTCGCAGCCCCTGACACCACTGGCCGGCTGTCACCGCGCTCTAGCCAAGGGTTGGGAAGAACGTTCTGCGCTGTGTAGAATCCGTGATCCCAACTTTGCTACAATTGAGACATTATGTGATCCTGTGACGACTCCTTGTGACATGGGAACCCACCAAATATAAACGCTTAGGACGGGATGACATCCTGCAGGCAACCCTGGGATCCTGTCTCCACTGGGTCAAGTGTGAACCCCTGTGGGGGTCTAGGGTATCAGGTTCAGGTTCGTGGCAACTTGTACGTGTTTTCCAGTTCTGTGCCAATGACCCAGAAGTGTTTGTCCAGGCGGCTCTCCTGGCCCAGGATTACTGTGATGCCGTCGACCTGAATTTGGGTTGCCCGCAGATGATAGCCAAGCGAGGTGAGTTCCTTTCTGGGTTCCTGTGTTGAGCACCCACAGGGTGCCCGGATGGAGGCCAGGGTGTGGCTGACCCTGCTCCGATGGCAGTGGCAGCTCAGGTGGTGTCCCAGCCCTTTGTTTGCTGCTCCCTCTGGAGGTGGCTCTTCTCCAGCGCTGGAGGGACAGGGTTTGCTGGCTCTCAGGCTGTCACTTCCCTTAGTGCCTGGGAGTCACTGGGCTCCATCTGGGTAAACGGGCTTTGCTGAAAGGAGGTTATACCGCCGGGCGTGGGGCTCACACTTTCTTCACTGAGCCCGAGGGGTTGCTGGCTGGTGAGAAGCCATGGAGGGTGGGTGTTCTGCTGGGCAACCTGCCCCCACTGCTCACCTCCCTGATTGTTGCTGCCCCTCTGGATGGCTTGGGGTGGGGGTGGGGGGTGCTCGTGCCGTGTGTGGCCGCGGGAGGAGGATGGGTGCTAATGGCTGTGCCTGTCTCATGCAGGTCACTACGGGGCCTTCCTGCAGGAGGAGTGGGACCTGCTCCAGAGAATGAGTGAGTTGGCCCTGGGCACAGGTGGTGAGTCAGGTTGGGGCGTAGTTGGTGAAGTGGCCCTGATGAGACCTTGGCAGGCAAGTCCCGGCCCCGGTGCTCTCGCTGCTGCAGGAGGGGCTCTGCCCGGAGCCATAGGTGCAGCAGGGAGAGGGAGGTGTCCCCACCCGGTCCCCACCCCTCCAGTGCCCTGGTGGACGGAGGCGGGTCTCCGCTGCCTGCAGCCTGCCTGCAGGTGCACACCATGCTTCTCAGAAGGCGGTTGTTGTTTTCGCAGTTCTGCTGGCACATGAGAAGCTCTCTGTCCCCGTCACGTGCAAAATCCGTGTCTTCCCAGAGATTGACAAGACCGTCAAGTACGCTCAGATGCTGGAAAAGGCCGGCTGTCAGGTAGGCGGGCCGTGGGCTCACAGGGCCGAGCGCTGTTCCCCTGCCCCGTGTCCCCTGCACCTGAAAGCAGGTGTGGAGGCTCCTGGACCCCAGGAACCCCCTTGAGCGAACTCTCTGGGGCGAACTAGAATCGTGGTGACCATGGGTGGGGCCTGAGTAGGGTGGACGAGTCCCAGCTCACTTCTCCCCACCTGCCACCAGCCTTGAGGTCAGGTGGGTGCTGGCCCGGCCTTCCCTCACACGTTTGGAGCTGGGCTCGAGGGTGCTGCCACTTTGGGCCAAGACTGGCCCTCGAACGGGGCTGGGCCCCTCGGCTCTGCATCCTGGGTGGGTCCGTGGGACACGGGAGCTCCGGGCGGCAGCCCACCAGCCTCCACCCCGGGGACGCGGGCAGACGCTGCGCCAGCTGGATGCAAGGCTGCCTTTGCTCTGCTCTGCGGGGGAAGCCGATGCCAAAGCAAGGGGGTTCCCTGGGGTCGGCCCGGGGTGTGTGGCCACGAGCAGGGTAGAGCCCGGGCGTTGCCGTGTTCTAGCTGCTGACCGTGCACGGGCGCACCAAGGAGCAGAAGGGGCCGTTGTCGGGCACCGCGTCCTGGGAGCATATCAAGGCTGTGCGGTGAGTGGGCAGGGGTGGAGGGCAGGCGGATGAGGGGACAGACGTGCCGCCCGGCCCTGAAGCCAGGTGCCCAGCCATTTGGGTGCTGGGGGGAGGCGGGGTGGGGTGGGGACGAGGTGGCCAGGGCAGGTAGGGAGCCTCGCGGCCAGAAGAGGCCACGTGCTGGGGCGCCGCCCCCGCGGCTGAGGGGACAGGGTGTTCCTGAGCGTGCGCCCACCTGCCCCCGACAGGAAGGCGGTAACCATCCCCGTGTTTGCCAACGGGAACATCCAGTGCCTGCAGGACGTGGAGCGCTGCATCCGGGACACGGGAGTGCAGGGGGTCATGAGCGCAGGTGGGGGCGGGAGGCGGTGGGCCCAGCCCGGCAGGGGAGGGGTCGTCTCTCCGGCAGCTGCAAGCCCACCCCCGCCCCCCCACCCGCAGAGGGCAACCTGCACAACCCCGCCCTGTTTGAGGGCCGCAGCCCTGCCGTGTGGGAGCTGGCCGAGGAATACCTGGACATCGTGCGGCAGCACCCCTGCCCCCTGTCCTGCGTCCGGGCCCACCTCTTCAAGCTGTGGCACCACACGTGAGTCCCCCCCCCCCCCCCCCCCCCCCCCCCCCCGAGGCACACACCGCTGGGTCTGAGCCGCGCCTGGGGGAGCTCTGCCACAGGTGACAGCGCCTCTGCCTCAGGCTGCAGGTGCACCGGCAGCTTCGGGAGGAGCTCGCCAAAGCGAAGACCCTGGAGGGTGTCGCGGCCGTGAGCCAGGAGCTGAAGCTGCGGTGTCAGGCAGGTGCTGGGGCCGGCAGGGCGGCTGCAGGCGGGAGGGGTCGGGGGCTCGGGCTCCACGACGCAGGGCTCTCTGGGCTTTTGCAGGAGGATATGTCCAGGCAGAAGGAGGGAGAGAAGCCCCCTGGCGGCTTGCCTTTCTTCCACTGGATCTGTCAGCCCTATTTCCGGCCAGGGTGAGCCTCACACCAGCCCCGGGGGCCGGGCCTGCCCTCTGCAGCCCTGGAGGGTGGGGGGTGCTGGCGGCTCCGTCCCTTGGTGTCACGTTTGCTTCTCTGTCGGCGGGGGCTTCGGTTTTATGTTTTTTCTGTCTACGAGGGGATTGATTCTTTTTAAGTGCTTCTGATCCCGGGTGCGTTTGTTCTGGGGACGAGGTTTGACACCCTGAGCTTCCCCCAGGTTCTTGCAGGTGAGGCTGGCTGTCATCTGTGGCCACTCAGGCCCAGCCACAGCCTGAGCGACCCAAGAGCCAAGCTGCTGAGGCCACCGGGGACTCGCGGGCACTTCTCGCCATGGGCCTGGGCTGGCGGGTCGCCTCTCGTGGGTGCCCCCGGCCCTGCCCACCACCCTTCCCTTTCAGGCTCAGGGAAGGGAGCAAGGAGAACGGGGCTGCCCGCAGCAAGCGGGCCCTGGAGGAAGAGGAGGCTGGCACAGATGTCCTGTCCAAGAACAAGCAGAAGAAGCAGCTGAGGAACCCCCACAAGACCTTCGACCCCTCGCTGAAGCGTGAGCTGTTCCCCTTGCCGGGGACGGGTGGCTCTGATGGCTACAGAGGAGAGCAGCGCGAGGGGCCCTGTGCCCTCCCCGTGCGTTCCTGCAGCCACTTGAGGGGCAGAGCTGGGTTCTGGGGCCACCTTCCTGAGAAAGCCCTTCTAGTGGCGAACACCCGGAGAACCATGGGGGCCCCGGGGGGGGACGAGGGACTGCTGCGCCCGCCCTCCTCGAACCGCCTGGTTGGCCGCGGCAGGCAGAACTCCCACCGGGGACTCCGTGTGTAAGTGGCCGTTGGGGGATGGGTTCACCTCACCCAACGTCTGCTTTTGTTCTTTTCTCAGCAAAATATGCAAAGTGTGATCAGTGTGGAAACCCAAAGGTGAGTCTGACCATGCCGCCCAGAGCAGAGCTCGGCCTCAGCAGGTAGTGGGCAGGGTGGTCCCCGGGCTGCCCAGGACCTGCGGGAGCGGCCCCCTGCCCGTCTGTCGAGGGTGCAGCTTGAAGTGGCTTAGCCACTCGGGGAGGCCGACTCTGCCCGGCCTCGGGACGTGCCCTGGCCAGGGGTGTAGCCATCTGGTACTCCCGGGGAGCCTGCTCAGGCCCACCAGCTCTCCTGTGTCCAGGGCAACAGATGCGTGTTCAACCTGTGCCGGGGCTGCTGCAAGAAGCGAGCTTTCAGAGAGGCCGCAGATTGCCCAGGTGAGGGGCACCTGCTGCCGTCAGCACGTCTCCCTTGGTCCCCCGGGGGGACAGTGGGACCCTTGGCCTCCTGAGCCCCACTTCCCTCCTGCTTCTCTGCCAGGTCACGGATTGCTCTTTAAAACCAAATTGGAGAAGTCTCTGGCCTGGAAGGGGGCCAGGCAGCTTTCCTGAGGTGGTGGGCGGCGCCCTGGCCTGAAGGGCGGCTGGAGCCCGACATGCAGCCCCCCACCCGAGGCCCCGGGGCTGCTGCTGAAGCCTCACCACGTCCCGCCGGAGGAAACGCCTTTACTCAGGGAATCTCCCGCTACTCCACACACGGAAGGATGAGCTGGTCTTGCCCTCTCCTGCGCCGGGAGCCCGGAAATGCTGCACCGGGGAGCAGGCTCCCAGGCTGGACCTGCCCCCTCCTAGCAACGTGTGTGTTCAAAAGCGAACAATAAATCATTTCAAAGATGTGTTCGGAGTGCCGGAGAGGGTGGGGGGGCCTGCAGAACAAGGAACCTTCTGCTGCGGGAAACTTTCCCTAACAGCAGCTGGCTGGCCTCGGCTCCCTCCCTGCCACCCTGCCTGGCTGAGGGATGGAGGCCAAGGAAGCAGGTTCTGTGTCTGGACAAGGAAGGACCAGGCCCGGCCCCTGCCCTCCCGGAGGAGCCTTAGAAACCCACTGAGCGGGAAGGAATGGCACAAGGGGCATGTTCTCAGGCGGCCCTTTAATGGATGGAGGTGGGACGTCTGCAGGGGTGGGGAGGCAGTGCCACTGGGTGGGGGCTCTGGGCGCGCTGCACAGGTGAGCCCCGCAGGTCTTTCCGGGAAGGGCCTTGACCAGCAGTCCGTGTGGCCAGGGCCCCCAGCACAGGGCACAACAGGGTGAAAGGAGCACAAGAAGCTAGACATGGAAACCCGGGGGGGGTGGGGGTCACAGGTGGCACCTCCAGAAGTATCTCAAGTGACGGGAAGCCCACGTGTCCAAGTCCGAGGAGGAGGGAGGGGGTGGGCACAGACCGTCCGTCCCGGAGGCTGTTGGGTGCTCTCACATGTTGGTGCTCATTCGCGACTGGCTGTTGGCCGGCGTCAGCTCCCCTTGGCTCCCTTCACGGGGAGGGGACTGCGGTGGGGACACCGCTGTTCAGCCCGGCAGGCGAGTGTGTGCCCGCCCCACCGCTCCCACACGCCAGGGCCGCCCCGCCCTCACCTTGACATGGATCTGGTTGCGCAGCACGGCCGCCCGCAGGATCATGGCTTTGGCACGACGCTGGAACTCCTTCCCCATCAGCAGGGACTTCTCGAACGTGGTGCTGCGTTGATCCACGTCCCTAGCGTACAGGATCTGTGGAGGGACGGGGCTCGGTAGCGCCCATCAGGCCTCAGGGATCCCTCCCCGCACCCGCGACCTTGGCCCGAGCGTGGCCACCTTGCTGTGGGAGTCGATGCGGGCGTTGATGAGCCCCTCCAGGATGAGCTGCGTCAGCTCGTCCTCCAGGGCCGCCACGGTGGTGTTGAAGGCCGCAGCCATCTTGTGCATATCAGCAGACACGTAGGGGCTGAAGTACTGCGGGCAGAGGGCGCGTCAGCTTCCCGTGGCCCCCAGCCCCGTGCGAGGCACCCCAGCTCGAGTCTGTCCCCCCCCACGTCTACCTGGATGAGGGCGCGGTTGCGGATCTGGGTATAGAGGGTCCTGACGTGGGGAGCCAGGTACATGTCCAAGAGCAGGTTGTCCTGGTGAAGAGACCGGTCAGCCCCCAGCTGCCCCTGGCCCTCTGCCTTGACCGCCCTCCAGATCCGGCGGGCCCCTCACCTTCATCTCATCCAGCATCTTGAGGCACGAGGCGTACTTGGACTCGTAGAATTTAAAGATGATGTCCCGGACCTGCGGCTCCAGCTCCAAGAACAACTTGAAAGAGCTGCGGGTGCAGACCCTCAGAGCTGGCCCCACACCTGCGCACCCGCTCCCAAGGCCGACGGAGGGGGCCCACAGCCCTGAGCGTGGCAGTCCTCAGGCTTCGGGGAAGGGAGGGGAGGGGAGGGGAGGAGAAGGGAGGGGGGGAGAAGGGAGGGGAGGGGAGGGGAGGAGAAGGGAGGGGAGGAGAAGGGAGGGGAAGGGAGGGGAGGAGAAGGGAGGGGAAGGGAGGGGAGGAGAGGGGAGGGGAGGAGAAGGGAGGGGAGGAGAAGGGAGGGGAGGAGAAGGGAGGGGAGGAGAAGGGAGGGGAGGGGAGGAGAAGGGAGGGGAGGGGAGGAGAAGGGAGGGGAGGGGAGGGGAGGAGAAGGGAGGGGAGGGGAGGGGAGGGGAGGGGGGGAGAAGGGAGGGGAGGGGAGGGGAGGGGAAGGGAGGGGAGGAGAAGGGAGGGGAAGGGAGGGGAGGAGAAGGGAGGGGAAGGGAGGGGAGGAGAAGGGAGGGGAGGGGAGGAGAAGGGAGGGGAGGAGAAGGGAGGGGAGGAGAAGGGAGGGGAGGAGAAGGGAGGAGAAGGGAGGGGGGGAGAAGGGAGGGGAGGGGAGGGGAGGAGAAGGGAGGGGAGGAGAAGGGAGGGGAAGGGAGGGGAGGAGAAGGGAGGGGAGGGGAGGGAAGGGAGTGGAGGAGAAGGGAGGGGAAGGGAGGGGAGGAGAAGGGAGGGGAGGGGAGGAGAAGGGAGGGGAGGGGAGGGGAAGGGCCGGGCCAGGCAGACGCAGGACCAGAGAGTGGGCCCCCCAGAGGGACAGGCTACGGGACCAGCACCCACCCCGCACGCACCTGCTGGAAATGACGTTGCGCTGCAGTTCCTGGCGGTCAAAGGTGGCCAGGGCGCACAGGCCGCCATAGACGGCCACGTTGCTGGGGGAAAGCAGCTGAAGGGCAAGAAAGGAGTTGCATCCAGATGCCCAGGGTCACTGACGGTCAGGACGCAATGCGAGGGGGCGGCCCAGAGGCGAGGCTGGGTCACCCCTGCCCTGCCTGCCACCCACTCAAAGACTGCCGAGGACTCCGCTGGGGGATACCCCTCAGGAAAGAGCCCAACCCACGAGCCCTCCCCCTGCTTTCCAAGTCCCAGCAAGGGCTCCTCCCCAGAGACCCTCACGCTCCTCACCTCGGGGAAATCACAGTGATCGAACGAAGCCAGCAAAAAGCACTTGGCGGCCTGCTTGTACTTTCGAGCAGCCAACTCGGCCAGGCCTAGGGGTGGGGAGGTAGAATGAAGCCAGGGCCTGGAGGAAGCTGCCAGAGCCTCACCGGGCCATCAGCCCCAGCCCCTCCCACCCCACCGCTCCTCCGTCTGGGACAGGAATTCCGGCTCTCAAGATGGGACCGCGCCCATGAGCTCCGACTCTGCACCCTCCTGGATCAAGGGCCCGGGGAAGCTGTGCACAGGTGTGGTCACTCCTGCAAAGGACTCCTAGGCTGAGCCCTCCCAGGCTGAGCAGGGGCCCAGAAGTGATGGCAGCCGAGAGCAATGCCTGAGCCTCTGCCCACGGGCCACACCCCGGCAGAACCTGAGGAGACAGGCATCACCTGGGGCCGTGCGTGTGATGAGGCTCCTGACCGGGCTCTGAGACTCGACGAGCCCACCCCCAGCCCTGGGGGCAACGGTGGTGTCCTCGCGCCCCAGGGCCCTCACCTGCAGCACACTTGAGCTTGGTGAGGATAGCCTGGGTCTGGCTGTCCCGCTCCCCACGCTGCTGCAGGGGAAAGTCGAGCACGTGAGCCACCAAAACCCTCCACACCCTCGTGCTTCCCCGGGGCGCCGCCCCAGCCTCAGAGGGACGAGGGCAGACTGCCGAGGACGGAGGCCCGTGGGCGTCAGGGGTCCCGGGGGCAGGGTCTGAGGAGGCAGGTCGGCGCGGAGTCGGCGTTACCTCGGCAATCTCGGGAGTGGACTCCGCCTTGCTGACGTAGCTGAGCACGTGAGACCAGTTCTGCAAGTAGACGCTGACCTGGCGGGCGGGCGGGCGGGGTGGACTCAGCCCGGGGCGCCCCCTGCTGGCCCAGGCGCGCTGCTGCCCCGCAGCCCCTCCCGGAGCGCACCCGGCGGCGGCAGGACCCACCTTGATGACGTTGAGGCACATGTTGATGACGTGCTTGGCGCTGGTGCAGTAGTCCCGGGCCCGGGAGTAACACTTGAGGGCGTTGCTGAGGTCCCCACAGTCAAGATAGTGGTCGCCCAGATCGTCGTGGCCGCGCCTGTGGGCCCAGACATGAGCGAGCTGGGCCCGGGGCCACGCGGCCGGGCCGCCCGCCTCCCCTGCGTCCCGCGAGCAGCACCTGATACTCTCCTTGATGGAGTTGCCCTTGTAGTTCTTGAGGTCCGTGTCCAGCTTCTCCAGCTTCAGCAGGGCCTTCTTCCGCGTGGCCTCCACCCAGGCCGTGTCGAGGGGCGGCGGCTCCACGCCACTGTCGGGGATGCTGTCAGGCGCGTTCTGCAGCTCCCTGCGGAGGACCTGGCCGTCAGGGGCCCCTCGCCCTGACCCAGCCGCTACGGGGGGAGCCCCCGGCCAGCGCAGGAACACAGGGGCCCTCGGCCTGGTGCGGGCGCCCCACGGGAAAGGAGTCCTGCAGCCGCGCCGAGCTGCGAGAAACTGTCGTCTCCGCGAGCTTGACGTCAGAATAACCGCACGTCACCGCACACAGAAAAGTCCAAGACAACAGTGACGACCACGCAGCGGGAAGAGGGAGAACCTAGTCCGTCTTGCCATTTGCTGCCCCGCCTGGCTTTTCAACAAGGACGGCCGGGTCACCGCACAGAGGCAGTGCTGCTACTAAGTGTCCTCACGGGGGTGGTGTCAGGGGTCGCAGGGGCACAGGAAGGGCCCCCTGCCCGGGCTGCTCCCGAGGAGGACACACGATGCCCGGGTCCTGGTGCCTACTCCCACCCTGCCCTCACCTGGTGGCCTCCGAGAGCTTCCGGTGGATCTCTTCGTACATGTCCACGTTGAAGGTCCTCTGCACAAAGGAGAGGGCCATCTTCAGGGCCTCCGCCCGCAGCGGGGGGCAGTGGTCAGCAATGAACTGCAGCCGTTCGATGCGCATAAGCCCGCTGTAGCTGGCCGCATACTGCTCCAGATCCTGATGTGGGGTGGGGGGAGCGGATGGAGACTGTGCCCGGCGGGACCCCAGGTCCCAGGCCCTGGCAAGGACAGGACCCAAATACAGACCCTCTTCCCGTGTCCAAGAGGCCCCATGCACGTGTGGGCACCAGACCACTACTCGGTTCTAGAAATGGCCACCTGGGGTAGAGCTCTGCCCCGGGGGCTGAGGAGGTGCACGGCCAGAGCCGGAGGGGCACCCCTCGCTCCTGCCGGTCCCCGGGGTTCACGGTAAAGCAGCAGTGCTCTATGGGTCGAGCCCCAAGGAAGACCTGTCCTCAGTGTGAGGCAAGATGCACAGTGGCGTGGCCCGTGGGCTCTTCCACGTGGGAGAGAAGCAGGGCGCACGGTCTCCAGCTGGGCTACCACCCTTTTTAAGTGGGCAGCGGGACAGCCCTAAGGTTCCTGGGTCCGAGGAAAACACGGCCAGAGTGGGGAGCCCGGCCAAGGTGTCAGTCCCCTCCTGCCCACCCCTGGAAGCGCCCCCCGGGGCTCCATACCAGGGTGGGGTTCTCCACCACGTAGTTGACATCGGGTGCGTTCTGCGGGTCCTCCTGGGGATCCACATCGATCTGCATGGGCTCCACGGCCCCCTGCAACACGGGGGAGCACCTTGGCACCTCGAGCCGGGCAGCCAGGGTCGGGCGAGGAGCCCTCACTGCGCCCTGAGGTCACCTCTGCCCACGGTGCTGTCTCCCTGGCGGGATCCTGTCCCCGAGAGCCGGCCATCCCTGCCCCTCCCCACCCCCGGCCCGTCTCCAGGCCCGTCTCCAAGGCCACCCCGCGCAGCGCACGACCGGCTGGCTGGTGGACAGACAGCCCCCAGCGGCCACGTTAACCTCCCGGCTCCGGCGCGGGAAGCGGACAGCGGGGCGCCGCTGCCCCGGGCCCCCCTCCCCCGGCCCTGCTCTTTCCCAGCCGCCGTCCTGACGCAGCCTCCTCCGAGCCCTAAGGAAGAAGCGGGCGCGGCCTCCGCCCGGGAGCGCCCTGGCCGCGGGGGCCGCGGGGGCCGCGGGGGCCGCAGGACCGGGAGCCCGCGGAGGGGGGGGGGGCGGGGAGGCGTCACCTCGGGGACCCTCCTGCGCTGCCGGCCGGCCCGGCGGGCGGGGCTCTGCCCCCCTCCCGCGCTCGCTCGCTCGCTCCTGGGCCCCCTGTCCTGGAAGGTACCTCATAAAGCAGCGTACAGGCCGACAGGCTGGCGCTCAGGCTGAAGTCCCCGGCCGTGCCCGGCAGGAAGAGGTCTGACCTACTGCTGTGAGGGGTGCAGTACAGATCTGTCACTGACGAGGAGGCCGAGCTGGGGGCCGGGCTATCCCTCATTCTGTCCTGACTCTCTGCACCCCCGACCCTGACACACAGCTGGCCTGCTGCTGAAGGGAGAAAGAGCGTTAGCGCCCGGCCGCGCCTGCCGGGCCGACGGCGGGGACCCTGCGCGAGGCCGCCGGGCCGCGGGGAGGGGAGGCCGCGCGGGGGCCCGGCTCCGGCCCCGACGGCGGCGGCGGCGGCGGCGGCGGCGGCGGCGGGGGAGGTCGGGGGGGTGCGGAGGGGCCGCCGGCCGCGGCTCGTTACCTGCAAGTTAAACACCTGAACCGGCAGCGGCATCTTCGCCCACCCCGCCGCGGCGCGCCGTCCGCTTCCGGGGCAGCGCCGTCCGCTTCCGGGGCAGCGCTTCCGGCTCGCGGCGGGCGGGGCGGCTCTTAAAGGGGCCGCGGCGCGGCCTGGCCCGGGCGGAGCCGGCGGGTCCCGCGGCCGCATGAGCCGTGCGCGGGGGGCGCTGTGCCGGGCCTGCCTCGCGCTGGCCGCGGCCCTGGCCGCGCTGCTGCTGCTGCCGCTGCCGCTGCCGCTGCCGCTGCCCCGCGCGCCGGCCCCGGCCCCGACCCCGGGCCCCGGCCCGCGCGCGCCCCCCGGCCGACTCGCCACCGCCCCCCGCTTGCGGCCGGACGACGTCTTCATCGCGGTCAAGACCACCCAGAAGAACCACGGGCCACGCCTCGGGCTGCTGCTGCGCACCTGGATCTCCCGGGCCCGCCAGCAGGTGGGCGTCGCCCCTGGATCCCCGCCCTCGGGACCCCCATCCCTGGGATCCCCCCGCCCAGGATCCCCACCCAGGACCGCAGCCACCCGCGACCCCTGGCACCCCTGTCCCCGCAAGGACTTCCCCCCCCAGCCCGCGACTTGACACCCCATCCTCAGGACTCGCTACCCACTGCTGTGTCGCCAGAGGGAGGGCCAGACCCTCGCTCTGAGTCTGTGGGGACCCAGGACCCACACCCTGCTGCCCCTTCCCATGCTCCAGACCTGGGTGGGTTCGCTCAGCTGACACTGGAGTGAGACCCCAAAAACATCCAGTGGGAGCACCAGGAGGTGCTGCGGATCGCCCTCCCCTCTCCCCCAGCCCAACCCCAACCTGGCCATCTCTGCAACCCCATCCTTGTCCACCTGGGGCCTCACAGGTTGTCTCTCCGCAGACATTCATCTTCACCGATGGGGATGACCCTGAGCTACAGCTCCAGGGAGGTGAGTGCCCTCCCCAGCCCGGCCCTGCCAGCGTGCCCAAGGGCCCCTCACATGTGTGCTCTGGTCCAGTGGCACCTGTCTCCCTGCTGGGTGCAGAGGTCCGGGAGTTAAGTCACTCGGCTGGTAGAGAACAGAGCCAGGACACCTGCCTGCCACCAGCCCAGCACCCAGGGACCCACCCTGCCAGCCACGATGTACCCACGGGCAGGCGTCCCAGGGCATCAGGCTGGAGCCACATTCCCTGAAGGCACTCCAGCAAGGAACCATCCCTTCCTGGCAGTCACACACGGGCTCTCAGCCCCAGAGTGGCTTTGCACTCATGGGATTCCGAGTGGTCGTCACCTGTCTGGGCCTCAGGGCTCAGCCACAAGGTCAGCAAGTGAGGCCAGGCCAGGGCTGTCGTTAGACCCGGCCTGGGGCCTTTGATCGGGACAAGATGGCAAGGCCGGCTTGGACATCCACGTTTCGCCCTGATCTCTGCGGGGTGGGCTGGCGGCAGGCCTCACCCTGACCCTCAGGCTCCCCGTTTCTCCAACCCGCCAGGCGGCCACGTCATCAACACCAACTGCTCAGCCGTGCACACCCGTCAGGCGCTATGCTGTAAGATGGCAGTGGAGTACGACAAGTTCATCGAGTCCGGACGCAAGTATGTGGTGGCCGTGCCCCTGTGTCCCCTTGGAGAGCCCAGGGCTGAGGCTGGGCCCGCGCACCGGGGCCAGGGGTGTGGAGGCCCCCAGCCGTGCCAGCCCCTCACTCGTGAGAGTTCCCCCACTGCCCCCAGGTGGTTCTGCCATGTGGATGACGACAACTACGTGAACCCCGAAGGCCTGCTCCAGCTGCTGTCCACTTTCTCGCCCAGCCAGGATGTCTACCTGGGGCGGCCCAGCCTCGACCACCCCATCGAGGCTGCTGAGAGAGTCCAGGGAGGCGGAACTGTGAGTCCTGGGCCTGACGGCGACAGCTGAGAGAGGGGGGAGGTCTGCTGGGGAAAGGCTGGGGGGCCAGTGTCTGACCCCCCCCCAGGGGGTCACTGCAAGAGCTCGGGCAAGCAAGGAGGTGCGGTGGGAGGAGCTGGGGCGCCGGGCGACTGGGGTGCAGAAGCTCTCTTGTGCCCTGGGGCACTTTTGCCACTTGCGTGGGCAGTTCAAGGACGACACCCCGACTGGTATCCTTCTCCTCCTCAGGTGACCACAGTCAAGTTCTGGTTCGCTACCGGTGGGGCCGGGTTCTGCCTGAGCAGAGGGCTCGCTCTGAAGATGAGCCCCTGGGCCAGGTGAGTGGAGGGCACAGGGGTGCCGGGAGGCCCGAGGTGCTGGTGCTGAGGCCCGAGGGGGCCCTGACCAGCTCCCCCCGGCCCCTGCCAGCCTGGGCAGCTTCATGAGCACTGCTGAGCGGGTGCGGCTGCCGGACGACTGCACGGTGGGCTACATCGTGGAGGGGCTGCTGGGTGCTCGCTTGCTGCCTAGCTCACTCTTCCACTCCCACCTGGAGAACCTGCAGAGGCTGCCGCCTGACGCCGTGCTGCAGCAGGTACGGCCCGCTGGGTGCTCCCGGCGCCCTCACCATGGGGGCCTTGCCCCCGACCAGGGCTCTGGAGGGTTTCCCAGCACCGCAGCGAAGTTGCTGCAGACCCGCGTTTGGCCTGCTGGGCCCCAGGGCCTTGGGTGTGCTGGCTCGTTTGGAAGGGACAGCCGCTGTGCCCTCCCCAGCGGACGGGCCCACGGCAGCAGGCGCCAGCCCAGGCGGCGAGTGCCGTCGCAGACCGGGCCGGAGGAAGGGCCAGGTGGCTTGAGCAGGGCTGCCCCCGCACGTGCACCAGCCACCCTCCTGAGCCGGATGCCAGCCTCGTCTTCTGTGTGAGCCTCACCTCTCAGCGCAGTCACCCCTCCGTGCTGTTCGTGAGCCCGCCCTGAGGGGACCGGGAAGCCAGGGCAGGGCAGCCGCTGCTGGCTGGACTCCTGGGGCGGCAAGGGCTCGTCCCGGGACAGTGACCTGCCCCCTCCCCTCGTCCAGGTCACCTTGAGCTACGGGGGTCCTGAGAACCCACGTAACGTGGTGAATGTGGCAGGAGGCTTCAGCCTGCAGCAGGATCCCACTCGGTGAGTGGGCAGTGGGGAGGGGCTCTGTCGCCACCCACACCCCCACCCCCGGCAGACCTGACCACCCTGCCCCCTTCCCAGGTTTAAGTCTGTCCACTGCCTTCTCTACCCGGACACAGACTGGTGTCCCGTGCACAAGCAGAGTGACCTCGTCTCTCGGTGACCCTCGATTCCTAACCCATGGAGCAGGAACTATGCTGACCCCTCCTGGCCTTGGCTCTCTCAGGTGGTCACGGCCACATCCAGGGCCACAGCCACATGTGGGCGCCGTGCAGGCCTCCCCCAGGTCCCCTGGCGGGCCAGGTGACCAGGGGTCCAGGCTGTGCCACGTGCGGGCTGCCCCGGAAAGTGGGAAGGGGAGACACTGCCCCTCCCCCCAGCCCAGCCCAGCCCTGAAGGCTTGCTCCCACGGGAAGGGGCCTGGGAGGAGGCTGGCCTACGGCATCCAGGGCTCCGTCCTGCCCTCCTCCCCGGGCTGGAGAGGGGGTTCCAGGCCAGGGTCACATGCGGGACCCTTCATCTGACCACAGGCCAGTGTGGAGGCTTTTCTTGCAGGTCCCTGGGGGAATGCCCTCCGCACACCAGGCTCGGTGCCCAGCAAGGGCACCGTGGTCTCAGGGCGGCTGCAGTAAGGACTCCGGCCGTGCTTGTGCTTGGGGCACAGCTTACTTCTTGCCAGGGCATCTCCATCCAGAGGCCATTTCCTCGGGGGGGGGCTCTTGGCCGAGGCCTTATTTCTGCACTCTGACTCCCCATGTAGTACTTTTCCTCCCCTCCCCTCCCCCCAAGCCCGGCCAAGTCCAGAAAGCAGGAGCCTCTTGTCTGGGGTCCGTCTGCAGCACGGCAGCCCCTCCCCAGCAGATGCCACCCCCGACTGTGCCTTTTCTGGAGGAGAGAGTGGAACCAGGAGCTGGCACTTCCGTTCCGGCCCCTTGCTGTGCTGTTGCCATAAGTGAATAAAGGCTTGATCTTCACTTTCCCTTTGGCTTGTGTTGGCTTAAGGGACCAGCAAGGCACCTCGGGGCTGAGGCTCAGCTCCAGAGGGGCCACACGGCCTCCAGCCGCTGCCCCCAGGAGGCTCCACCCCAGGCAGTCCTGCCGGCCAAGCCTGAGGCTGCCCTCGGGACTCTGTGAACCAAGCGTCTGGTGAGGGCTTGGGGGAGGGGTCCCGCAGGGAACGACGAACAGGTCACACGCCTGCCTGTTCCGCCTGCTTTCTCAGCACACTGTGGACGCACAGACATGTAAGCAGTCGTGTACGTGGGCGTATGTGGGTGTGCACACGTGTGCGTGGCTGCGTACACGAGTATACCAGGTGTGCACATGTGTACGTGGCTGTATATGGATGAGCGTGTGCATACACAGGAAGGAGTGTGCGTGACCGTACGTGGGTGTGTGTGCACGTGAGTGTGAATGGCTGTGTGTGTGCATGTGCACATGGTGTAGAACCACGCAGGTGTGTGCAGCTGTGTGCGTAGGTAATATCTGCTTGTGATTCGTTGGGACACGGCCAGGAGGAAAGCGCACCCTAAGGACAGGGTCAAATATCATGGGTTTCAGAACCTGGGGCTGCCGGGGAGGGGCCCCAGACTTCACTCCGTCAGGGCTGGAGAACTGGGAGGGTCTGAACAAGAGGTGGGACTGACGAATTTCAGTGAGCTCAAAACCGCCCCCCCCGGGGACAGCGACACCACCAAACAGCAGCTTTCTTTTTTTCACTGTTGATTCTGAGCGAGATCGTGCAAGCGGGGGAGGGGCAGAGAGCGAGAGGGAGAGAGGACCCCAAGCAGGCTCCTCGATGTCAGCGCAGAACTGGGGGATCATGACCTGAGCTAGGCCCCCAGGCCCCCCACAAAGTATGTGTTATAATGGACACACAGTAGATGTATAATCAGAAAAAGTTCAAAATTTTGTAAATTTTCGGAGTGTGCGGGGAGCGGCTGCCGATGGGGTGCGGGCCTTCTCGGGACAATGAGAACACGCGTTGGCAGATTCTGTGTTTGAAAGGTTGCTCGCTTCATGACATTTGGAATCCCAAAATCAGTGCTTGCTTTCCTGGTCATTTGAAGACGCGAATAATGACCGAGTCGCCAGGTTTGCGCGTGCCCGGCTGAGGTCCAGCCAGGCGAGGCCCCGGGATGGAGACAGCCTCGGTGCAGAGGCAGGCGGGCGAGCGGCTCCGGCCAGGCGCACCAGCTGTGAATCCCCACTCCGGCACCTGTTGGCCGAGTGACAAGTTCACCCGAGGTTTCTGAACCTCACTTTCTCTTCTGTAAAATAGAATCCACCAGTAGGAGTTGCTTTTCTGAGTTACAGGGCTACCTACCATCTAGGTAACGTGTGCCCGCAGGCACATGCCTGTATGTGCATGCATGTGCCCCTGCGTGTGTGCACTTCCTCTAAGAACAGTGGCTCAGTATTAGCTAACTCCGTATTTGTGGCGACTCCATCCCACCGTGCATAATGGGGATTAACCTTCTTCTGGGATTAGACAGCGGTAGTGGTTACACAACTCTGCGAATATAATAAACACCACTGAATTGCACGCTTCGAAACCATACACTTTTTTTAAATGCTTATTTATTTTTGAGGGAGAGGGTGTGAGGGAGGAGCAGAAAGAGGGGGACAGAGGACCCAAAGCGGGCTCCGTGCCGACAGCAGCCAGCCCGAGGCAGGGCTCAAACTCACAAACCACAAGATCACAACCCGGGCCGAAGTCAGACGCTCAACCGGCTGAGTCACCCAGGTGCCCCAAAGCATACACCTTTTGATAAAAATGATATCTCAATAAAGACGTTATTTAGAAAGTGAGCCAATAAGATTCAAAATCGGAACAGCCCATATGTATTACATAATTGCGATGTATTAACAAAGACATTCCCACAAGGAAATATCCAGGATCAGGTGGTTTCATTGGTGAGTTCTACCAAACATTCAAGGAAGGAGTAACATCAACATTACACAAAGTCTTCCGGGAAACAGAGAAGAAGGGGATGTTTTCCCTTATTTTGTGAGGCCAGCGTGACTCTGGCCCCAAAATCAGACAAACACGACACAAAAACATTAATCGGCTGAATCTAAAGTCTATGTGGAAACGCTCAGCATGTGGGATCCACAGAGCAATCTGGGAACAGGACAAAGTGGAAGGACTCACACAGCCTGACTTCAAGACCCAGGGCGGAGCCACAGAATCGAGACAGCGTGGCCCTGGTGCAGGTGGACAGGCGGCCTCAGGAGGTGCGGAGCGAAGCCCAGACGCGGATGCTCCTGGGCACCGTCGTAAGGTTTCCAACACGGTCCCCAGAGCAGTCCGATGGGGACAAGGCTTCTCAACAACAAGTGCTAGAATTAGATTATTCGTTGCTTTTACTTAAAAAAACAAGAAGCCGTCATGGAGCATTGGTCAGGACGGGCTCGGCGCCGGGCAGAAATGACTGCACCCTGACCATGCGTCTGTCCACACCACGCGGGGGCTTGTGCGAGTCAGGACCCGGCCCCTTACCCCTGGGCCCAGCAGCTGTGGTTTCCGAGCGGCCCAGCATCGGCCAGAACAGTGGCAGAGACAAGAGTGATGAGATGCCTGACGTGCCCACCAGGGGCCCAGAAGGGACACACATTCCTTTGCCCGCGTGCCACTGGCCTGAAGTCACACGGGAGCGTGGAGAAGCGCGGGCCTGGTGGGTACCGATTGCCGGTGACGCCGAGCGTGCCGAGGCCGGTCGCGTTCCTACTGAGCACTTGTGGCTGTGAGAGGAACATTCCGGCTTTCAGCCAGCACGTGCCAGTGCGTCTGCAGCTGGGAGTCCTCCCGACAGTCGGGAGATCATGACCCGAGCCAAGTGGAAATCAAGACTCGGACGCTCAACCAACTGAGCCACCCAGGCGCCCCATAACGTTTTGAACATGTTTGTAATACCTGCTTTAAAGTCTTGTTTGATAGGGGGGCCTGGGTGGCTCAGTAGGTAGAGCATCTGACTCTTGATTTCAACTCAGGTCATGATCCCCTGGTTCATGGGATCGAGCCCTGTGTCGGGTTCTGCACTGGCAGCATGGAGCCTGCTTGGGGTTTTCTCTCTCCCTCGCTTTCCCTCTGCCCCTCCCCCACTTGCATTCACTCTCTCTCTCTCTCTCTCTCAACATAAATAAACTTTAAAAGTTTTTAAAAAATAAACTCTTATTTGGTAAATCAAGACAGTCTTTTTTTTTAACTGGCTGCTTTTTCCTTGCCTGTGGATAATATTTTCCTGTTTCTTTTCATTTCTTTTACTTTAAAAAAAAAATTATTTCTTTGAATAATGTCTACACCCAAAGTAGGGCTCGAGCTCATAATCCCAAGATCAAGAGTTGCATGCCCCTCTCACAGAGCCAGCCAGGTGCCCGTTTCTTTTCATTTCTAGAAAATTTTCACGTGTACTGGACATTGCAGATGATATGCCATAGAAAGTCTGGATTCTGTTATCTTCCTCTGAAGAGTGTTGATGTTTGTTCTGGTAGACAGTTTAATTACTGACTGATCATTTTAAACTCGTCTAGTTTTGGTTTTGTGCTTTTTTAGGGTTATCTGTGCAAAACTTATCGTGTTTCCCCAGGGCCTCTGACTTAGTGGGATTCGGTCTCCGAACTGTCACCCCTGTACATTTTATTAGGGCTTCAGAGAGAGAAGAGTAAGCTTGCCTCTAGTGGCCCTGACTTATAAGGATCAGACTTTCCAGGTCTTAGGCGGATGCCCAGGGAGTGAACAAGGTGTTGACAAGCCGTGTCTACTCTGGCTGGGCCAGAGTTCCCAGGTCCCCAACACTGGTCCACAACTACTCCTCTGTCTGTCTTTAACCCCTCTTGGGTAATCTTACCCTGCACATGTACAGCCCTATCCTCGGCCGTGGTCTAGAAGGGAACCAGACAGAGACCACCCACAGACCTCTGGGTGCAGCCTCCTCCTCTCTAACGCCAGGCCTGAAGATCCCAGCCCCTTCAATTGCCTCAAATCCTGATCTGCTTCCTCTGCTTGGCAGGATCATATGTTCTTCTTGGATTCTGGCTCCCTGCCCCTCAGGTGGAGGTGCTACCCCAGGCAGAGCATCCGTGGGTCTAATCTTAGGGGTTTCTATCCACCAGGGACGGAAGTCTTGTGCTGCCTATTATCCACTTCCGGAAAACAACTACTGGGCATATTTCATCAGGCTCCACAGTTATTTACAGCGGGAAGGGTAGTCTGGAAACCTGTTAAAACATCACCAATGGAGGGGCGCCTGAGTGCCTCAGTCGGTTAAGCAACCGACTCTTGGTTTCGGCTCAGGTCATGACCTCATGGTTTTGTGAGTTTGAGCCCCGTGTTGGGCTCTGTGCTGACAGCGCGGAGCCTGCTTGGGATTCTCTCTCTGCCTCTCTCTCTGCCCCTCCCCAACTCGTGCTCTCTAAACCAATCGATCGATCCATCGATCACCCCTGGAGGTAAATGTCTGTGGTTGTTTGGCCCCACGTTTTTAGCTCATGGAGAGGACAGTGTGTTGTAAATCTCAGTCTGTTTTTCACCTATTCTACTCTGATCCGAGGGGCGAGTTATAGCTGTTCTTGAGGAAGCACTAGCTGGTGGAGGGTCTGCTGGGGCCTAAGAGACAGAAATTCACCTAAGCTGGGCCAGCTCCCAAGGAGGTCGTCGGACTCCCCAGGGACACCGTCATGTTGGGGGAAGGGACCATCCTCTCCATGCATTGAGCAAGGCCGCAGGATGGAGAACCCAGTGCCTGCTGGCAGGAAACTTGATGCCCCTCCCGAGCTCGGCATCCCTCGTCCTAATCCTGGGAGTAGGCAAGATGGCTTTTCCCAGGAGCATTGCCTTACACTCACCCTGGCAGAGAGCCCTTGTGCCTCCGGCAAACCCGCCCGAACACTCCCCTACTGGAAAGAGCTTAGTCTCTTGACAAAGGAGACCCGCGGCCAGGGCTCCCCATCTGCACCTTACACATTATGCTATCATCCCGTCATAGTGGGGGGAGCAGACGTCCTCAGGCCTTTTCCCACCGGAGAAGCTGTCAGCAGTCTGAAGGCAGGCAGTGTCCCCAGGACCCAGAAGCCTCCAGGGAACGGACCCCTGCCCAATAACCCTGACACCCAAGGTCTCCCTCTTATTTTCCAAAGCCCTGGTGCCAGGCTGTGAAAGAATCAGCTTCCGGGAGAGGGGAGACCCTCTACCCCCAGGAGCGGGGTCGGGGCTTTCGGGAGACGGCAGGTACAGGCAGCGGTGGGAAGGCCGGAGAAGTCCCGAACCTCAGCTGTGATCGTTGCCTCCACGCCCGGCTGACTCGGCCAGTGGCACTGGCTGAGCGTGGCCCCTCCCCAGGTGTCCATCACTCTCCCTCTAAGGCTCCGGGCCCCAGCGACGTGGTGAGGACTGGCCACGGTGGGTGAAGATAAGAACAAGCCCACACAGGAAAGCTAGTGGGCTCGTCGACTGGCTTCTCGGGCTGTGGTTCGTGGCTCACGCTCCAAATTGGGGCGGTGCCTCCCACGTGGCCCGACGGAGGGTGCCGGCTCCAAGACCCTCAAAGTAAACCTTGCAGGAACCCTTTCTCTATGGTGCCCACGAGCCTGAACACCTTTCCACAGGGGGGTGCTTGAGGCAGGAGAGGCCTGGCACTGAGCCCACAGACACCCCCGGAGGCAAAGCCTCCCTCAAACTGAGCTCCTGGGGTGACCTGAGCCCTGGATCCCACTCCCTGCTGGGGGCACAGAGGCCCAGGGGGAGAGATCTGACCTGGGTGCCCCGTGCGGTCGGCGTGGGACCGTCACCCCTGCCGGCTGCCGGCCACACAGACCTTCATGCCCAGAGATGATGGGGTCCTGGAGGGCTTAGGTCTTTTCTGTCCCCTCGGCGTCCAGAAGAAAACAAAATGCGCTGTTGAGGCGGCCCTCGGCTTCCGCCCCAGTGAGGCGAGCATCCCCAGTCTTACCTCTGGGTGTATTCAAAGGCTCCAAGACCAGGCTGAGCTCCTGGCCCAGGTGCAAATCTGGCTTAGCAGCGTCCCCGGAGGCACCTGACCCAGAGCCGGTCAGAGCAGCCAACGTGCCTTGGCCCGTCCTCCCCTGAGACCGGCCTGTGTGACCGGCCATGGGGAGTGCCAGAGTGGACCCTAAACACAGTGACAGGATGTGGCTAAGCCTGACTCCTGGCTCAGCCCGGCGTCACGGATGAACCTCCGTCCCTCTGGCCAGACGTGAGCACACGCGAGTGCTGCCACACGTGTGCCTGTGTGCGCACACACGTGTCCGTGTGTGTCCCCATGTGAGTGCCCGAGCACACGTGCTCACATTCACATGTGGTGGTGCATGTGTGCACACACGACCAGTGAGGGAGGAGTGGTGGCCTGTGTCCAGTGACCTGGACAGGTTTTCTCCCCCTCCCAGCTTTCTCTCAGCTGCGCCTGCCTCTTGCCTCCTCCAGGAAGCCCCCTCGTGCTGCCTTCAGCCTGATGCTGCTCTGGGTGGTTTGTGTTTTGTTAATCTCCACTTACGGATTCGGGGGCCCTATGTCCAGGACAGGTCACCGTCGACAGTGCTGTCCTGATAACTGTCCTATTGACTGTGACACAGTACTGCCCCCAGTCTCGGATGCGGGCCAGCTGTGGAGGCAGAGGTCTCTCCTGTGGTCATCTTGTACGTGCCCGTGCCTGTCCTTCCCTACCAACTCGGCCACAAGCGTCCCGTGCCGGCACCCACAGCCTGTGCTCTTTGCAGCCACAAGCTGGCAGTCCCTTGTCTTAGAACGTGCCATCCATTCGCTCACTCATCGTTCCTTCGCTCCGCAGTGTAGTGCTAGGGAAATAATGGCGGAGCACCCTGTCGTGCTGGGGTCCTGCCTGTCGCAAGTCACAGAGTGGATGCGGTGGGGGCGGGAGCCACAGCGGGGGTGCGGGGACCCAGAGGGACGACCCTCAGAGAAGCTGACGTGCCAGCTCGGCTTCCTGGGCCCACATTTGAGAAGGTGGACGGAGCAGCTGCGGCGAGTGGGGAGAGAGCCCGGGCCTCTACCGGCTGACGCGGCTGGGAGCCAGCGAGAGTGCGGGTGACCCGGCCTCGGGGAGAGGGAAATGGGGGCACGGGCAGATCAAGAACTCCTCCTGAAGTAGAACCAGCGGGTCCTGGTGGGCAGCAGGCGGCCAGTGGCGCTGAGGAAAGGTCTGGAACAGATGCAGGCTCTGGCCTGAGCCGTGGGTGACGACCGGGCTGTGGCTCTGGCTCTGGGGCAGGGCCGGGTCCCACAGCGGGAGGCTGCCACTTGCTCAGCGCGACCAGCACAAGGGCACCTGCACCCCCCGTGGCACCGAAATGCCCTTCGGGAGACGGCCTTGGTTTCTAAGCACTGTGTCCACATTCTGTAGGTGTAGAGACCGTGCCCGCCCGCACCTCCCAGCCATGGAATTTTCCAGGCCCTCCCAACGAAAAACCTTCCAGCCCAGACAGCAGGGTGGGATCCGGACTGCGCGTGGCCTCCTTACAGGCCTGTCCGGTGCCCAAGCCTCCCGGAGGCCTCCATACCCTGCCTGAGCACAGCCTGGAGCCCAGCCTTTTCTAGTGGGCCTCGCAGGGGCTGGCCCTTCGGTGGGAAGTCCCTTCCCCCCACCGGGAGCCCACCTGTCCCTGATCCGAGCCAGCTCTGCCTCAGTTCCACCCCACCCCGCTCAAGTGTCCTCTTTGCAGCTCAAGTGGCCAGGTCTGGTTTCAGGCAGGTCTACTCAAGGGTGCTCTCCTCAAAGTCAACTAAAACCTCCCTCCCTCTCGAGGACCTCAAGGACAGAGCCTGAGAAGCAAGCCCAGAGGCCTGGGAACGACCTTTGTCCAGCTGCAGCCAGGCTTTTCATGTGGTGCCCCTGGGCACCCGAGGCCTCTCCCTGCCCTCCCCCCTGCCCCCCATCTCACAGCACCTGCTGCGTGATCCAGACGAAGTCCTCCTCCCAGGCCCTCTCACCACAGGGAGAGACCGAGGTAGAGCTTGGGCAGGGGTGGGGGGCAGCTTCCCACTGTCTCCTCCCCTCAGAGTCCTGACATGTGACAACGCGCGCAAAACACTGCCAGCCAGGGAGGCTTGCCTGAGCCCTCGGTGTCCAGGGTTTTTACCGCCTGTGTGGCTGGCCGACCTTTAGACCCCAGCCGTCCCCAGAGGCCGGGCCTGATACTACGTCTCCTGAAGCCCCCCGCGCAAGTCGCACCTGAGACCACCCCGTGGCCAAGGCCCCCAGGCGAGCCAAGACATGCCTGGCAGGCGGGACCCTGCAGAGGCCTGGAGGTCGCGTCCCAGGAGCAGAGGTGAGGGCGGACCTCTCTGGGCCGCGAATTCTCTACCACCCGCAATACTAGAGGCCTGGCGTTTTGCCAAGCAGGTGGGTGCCCGCTCCTCGCCCCGGCCCCGGGTGGGGGCTCCCTGCACGGGCGCCCCGCCACAGCCTGGGTCACACCCTTCTTGTGGCCCGTTTCATTGTCCCCGTCCCCAGTGGGTCCGCCACACGCACCTCCAGTGCAGAGCACAGGCCGGCCTGCGGTGGGTGGGTGGTCATGCGGTTCGTGACCTTCCTCTCGGAGACTCTGATGAGCCTGAGTCGGGCACCGGGGCAGGTGTGAGGGCCCCTGGCAAACCTTTGCTCCACAGCCCTGCTCCGGGCATGGACGCCCCTTCCGCTGTTGCCCTGGGGTGCAAGTGCCCTCACCCTCTTGACTCAGGGCCGTATCCCTGGGAAGACAGCCTCCGCAGTCTGCCCGAGGCGAGAGGGGAGAGGGCAGAGGCCCAAGGCCGGAAGCCAGAAGGCAGAGGCAGGCCCCCGGAGGGCTGATTTGGTGAGCTGAAGAACTCAGAATCTCAGGGGTAGAAAACAGTCAGTAAAGCAGGCGTGGGGGCAAGTATATGTGTGTGTGGTGCGCCTAGGGGTGGGGAACGCGTGCGGGTGGGTGTGTACGTGTGTGAGCTGGGGCAGGTGTGCGTGGGGCTGTGCGAGGCCCCCAGGCCGCCTCGTCCCTCTGCCCGGTCTCCGGCCCCCGGGGGTCTGCCCGGCCTGCACATTGTCACCTCTGCCCCCCGACGCGGGCCCCGTCACTCACCCTCGTGGTCTCGGCCCGGCTCTGAGAGACCCCAGCGGAAGCTGGGATGCTGGGGCACGTGGGGTGTGGCAGGTGGCCACTCCCGGCACAGGTCCCAAGGGCCTCCTGGTGCTGCGGGTGCGGGGGGAGGGGTCGTCCCAGCCCCAGGCCCGCAGGAGGGACCTGAGTCCTAGAAGACACGCCGCCCCTCTGCGGCCGCACAAAGCCTCACCCTTCCAGTGCAAACAGACCCCTCACGCCCCAGGGACCCTGTGTCAACGCTACAGCAACAGTTGGTGAAGAGCGGGGCCCGGAAGTCTCGGACCGGACACACGGACACACGCGGTGAACCCCTAAGTGTCCCAGGAGCTCAGCGTCTCTTTGCCTGAAGAAGCGGTCACGGCGGCCCCAGAGAGGGTCCCCTGCGGAGCCTGCTGGTCCTCGCAGGTGCACGCCCCTCCCATTCCCCCTGCTCTAGCCCCTCGGCAGACTCGATGGACGTGAGGTCCCGGTGGGACGTGAGAAGAGGCGGGAGGCTCACCAGAGCAATCGCCCGGGTTTGCCGATTCAGATGCACAGGAGCGGGGACACATCTGTGTGCAATGGGCGCCAGGGTGTGGGGCCGGTGCGGAAGGAGCAGGAAGCTCCACGCAGACGTGCACATGGCTCCCTGGGCAGAGCCTGCCCGCCGCACGCGTGGCAGCCTGTGGGTCTGCCCGCGCTTGCCCGGAGGACGGGGACCGGGCACAAGGGTGGCCGCCAGAACCCTCTGGAAATGCGGGCTCCGTGGCACGCTGTGCGGGAAGGTGCCCACGGGCGCAGAGAGACTGGAACGTTCCTGCGGGAGCGACTTTGCCGGACCCGGAGCCCGGGGGACGCCCTTCTCAGCACCCTTTTGGGACATAAATTCCCATCGGGCTCTTCTCTGCGGCCGCGCTCGGTCGGAACGTTGGTCTTCCAGCCGGGCTTCTGGAGTTCAACGGGGGCAGGGATTCCGAGCGACGCTTAGTCCCCAGAGACGACGCGATAGTGATCGCCACAGAGGTAGCAGGGCCGGGGCGCAGTCAGAGCCGTGCGAGTACTGGGCTCTTCCTCCAGCAGGCGAGGAGCCCGGGTCAGCCGAGGGCAAAGAAGCGCGGGCTGGTGGCGGGTGCACAGTAGTTGTGACCGTGTGGCCACGTGGCCGGTTGCAGGAAAGAGCGCCACGGCCATTCCGTTGTGATTTGTGTGCGCTTTCGCGTGCCTGTCAGCCCGTTTGCTTGCTCTCCCCTCCTCCTGGTCCCACCCCATCTGCCACCCTCTGAGCCAGCAGTGGCCCGCCTTCCGTGTCAGTTACAGGGTGGCTGAGCCACAAGAAGGGATGCGCCGCCCGTGCGGTCCAGGGCAGCACGTGTCCAGCGTGGGCTGTTGGCTGAATGACGTCAGGCACATCTTGCTCCTGGCTTTCCCCGGAAGCGAAGCGCTCCGTGGTGAGTTCGCACCGGTGGGTGCGTGCTGCGCACGGCCGCCCCTGGACCCAGAACTCCTTTCCCTGTGTACTTCCGAGTCCGTGTGACCACAGGGACAGTTTGCCCGCGATTCAGAGGACACACGAAGCTGCAGCAGCCACGTTCTTCTTAGTGTGAAGGACCAAGCTGTGAGGTCTAGTGCCGTCACCTTCCACCCCTGGGTGGGAGCTAACGGCACCGGTGGTGACACAGGTCACCAGCTGACGGCGCCCTGTGAGACAGGGCACCGCCTCCCTGGCGCTCCTGACCAGAGACACGCAGCATCTAATCGCGATGGACCCCGGGCAAGGCAGAGCTGAGGGACTTTCCGCAAAAGAACCGACCTCCAGTCTCCAAAAGGTCATAAAGGCCAAGGAAAGACTGAAGAGTGTCCTGGAGTGAGGGAGACAAGAGGGATGAGCCAGCCCCAACAACGGTGACCTTGGATTGGGCCCTTTCACTACCCAGAACTGAAATGGGGCGTTTCCGGTCGGCCAGGAGAGTTAAGTTCCGGGGATGCGCTGAGTGGGGGGGACAGGGGGCAATGGGGAGCAGTCTTCCCACGCTGGGGCGCTTGGGGGCAGGGGCTTGGGCCACGTGTTGCCACCACAAGCACAGAAGCGGCTGGACACGAGGAAGCCTGGGGAGCCGATCGGTCTGTTTATGGCCCCGGTTGTGGTGATGATTTCGCGGGGCTGGGCCCCAGCTGCTCTCACTGTACGTTAAATCTGTGCAGTTTAGTATTGGTAAAAAGGAAACCGCGAGGCCCCAAATGTAGTCACTCACGTCAGGGACCCGTTAGCCAGTCAACCGGGGAATGCCCTGGTCAGCACCAGGACATGTACTGAGGGACCCCTTCTGTTCCCCTTAGGAGGGCCACCTGGCCTAAAACAATGCACTTTGCTACTAATTTCCTTTTTTCCATTCCCTCTCTTCCTTAAAAACCCTTCCTTTTCTGCAGCTCAACGGAGTTCCTCTCTGCTTGGGGATGAGATGATGCCTAATCCACGAACTGATTAATAAAGTCAGATGTTCAATATTTGCTCAGTTGAATTTCTGATTATCTATCGACTGTACCTCAATGAAGCCGTTCTTTACGACAAGAACGTCACTGGGACAATTTTTAAGACCTGAAAGGGAGCTGAGGACACATGGTGGGGACATGTGGTGTTAGTCCCTTGGCTGGTGTGTGTGTGTGTGTGTGTGTGTGTGCAGGATAATGTCCATTTGAAGGAAACAGACACTAAGCTACTTGCGGGCGATGGGGTGCTAGTTTTTCAAACTACTCTCAAAACGGTTCAGAGCAAACGGTTGTACTATCCTTGCAATCCTGAATGATTTCAGAATAAAAATGATCCGTAGCACTTGAATGTGTCTGGAATGTCGTGGTGGCCTCGGTGGAGTGGGGCAGGTGCTGCCCGGTGTCCTGATTCGGGGTGTGGGTTGAGGGATGTAGGGAGACAATTTGAAGCTGTGGGTGTTTGGGAGAACACTCCCCAGAGGGATCTGCGAGCAGATCAGGCAAAGGGTGGGCAGGGGGCTGGGGACTGTCCCCCAGGCCACGTGGAAGCCGGACCCCAGGGCTCAGAGAGGGGCGGAAGCAGGTGTGCCCTCTCCTGGGGATCTCAGAGACCTGCGGGTGGGTCCCGCAGATGAGAGCTCAGCCCCGCGCTGCAGAAAGGCGCTTCCCAGGCACCTGGCTAACGTGCTCTCTGGAGCCTCACTCGCACACGGGACCGGCTCCTTGTCCCACCCCCACAGGTGGCACCGTGAGTCCCTCTTGGGAACAAATGTCCAACGGGTGTCTGGGAAGAAAGCCAGACCGCATGAGTTACCTGTGTCAGGGCAAGGAGTCCCTCCATTTCACTCGCCAACGATTCGCCAGCCAAGGACGCGCCCAGAGGGCAAGCCCAGCTGGGTCTGCAGGACTGAGGGGGTCTCCGAGAGGCAGGATGGGCTTTAGGACGGGAGCCTCTCTTCCTGGGGCGCTGGCCGGGTCTGAGTGAGGGGGCGACGGTGGGGCACACCTCTGGATCGGGAGGGCCTGGTAGACCTGTCACGTGCCCTGCCCTGACCCCCGACCCTGTGGACAGCGGCATGGGTCCCGTGAGGCCCGGGACCGGGGACCAGAAGGTGCTCAGGACAGGCCTGGGGCTTGCTGCCAGAAGTGGAATCGCCATCAGAACCCACAGGTAGCAGTGGCACAGAGGAGAAGCCCGGTGAGGCCTCTGGTGCCCGGAGGGGTCCACCGATTTGTGCCAAGATGAAGTTTCAGAGTGGGGGGAGGGAGCCAAAACAGGACGGCCGGGAGGGAGAACCACCCCCTCCCCGAGCCACACCTGAGAGGGAATGAGGCCGGTAGGGAGGCCACACCTGTGGATAGGATTGGGCTCTGGGCTTGGAAGCCAGGGGGCGGGTGTCCTAGGCCGGCCAGGGGCCAGTGAGGAAGACTCTGGAGGCCACAGACTAGGGCCGTGGTGGAGTCGGGGTCAGCAGGGCAGGAGAACGGCCTCAAACCCAGTATGCCTGGGCTATAATCCAGGGGCGCCTGCTCGAGGCTTCCAGGGGCCAGCTCCAGCCCATCCGTCCCCACCATCCAAGAAGGGCCACGTTCCTTCTCCACGGTTAATTTTTTTTCTGTTTTTGTTGCTGTTGTTAATTTTTTTAATCTTTATTTTTATTTTTGAGAGAGAGACAGACAGAGCGTGAGTGGGGGAAGGGCAGAGAGAGGGAGACACAGGATCGGAAGCAGGCTCCAGGCTCCGAGGTGTCAGCACAGAGCCCGACACGGGGCTCGAACTCATGAACTGCGAGATCATGACCTGAGCCGAAGTCGACGCTTAAGTGACTGAGCCATCCAGGCGCCCCTATTTTTCTTTTCTGTTTTTTTTTTTAAATATTTATTTATTTGGAGAGAAAGTGCAAGTCGGGGAGAAGGGCAGAGGGAGGAGGAGAAAATCCCACACAGGCTCCAAGCTCAGCATGGAATCTGATGCACGATCGCAACCTGAGCCGGTCTCAAGAGTCAGACACTTCGACTGAGCCACCCACAAGCCCCTTTATTTCCTTTTCCAAACCTTGTGGTGCAGCTTTTGACCAGCACCTTTGGGTTGTGCTGGGGAGGGCAGAAGATTCCTGTAAACAAGGAAGTAGAGACTGCAATGATGCCCCGCCCCTGCCCTGTGCCTCCAGCCCCCCCCCTTCCTTCACAGCACCCCAATGGCCCCGCCACAGGCCTTTAAAACCTCCTTGCCCTCCTCTCCTGCTGCACACAGGCTCAGAGTCAGCACCATGCAACTGAATTTCAGAGGCCTGCCGGCCCTGGTGACAGGGGCAGGGAAAGGTACATATGAGCAAGTGGGTGTGCGGGAGGGGCCAAGGTGGAGAGTAAGGTGGCCAGACTTGAAGCCTCACAGGCCTGTGCTGGGGTCTGTGAGTCCCTCCATGCCTGTCACGGCCCTCCCCGCCAGTGCCTGCCTCCCTACCACACCCCGGCCCCTGGTGACGTCCACCACCCAGCAGGCCGCCCTGGGACAGGACACTGCCTCTACTTGGTCAGTGCAAGACGCCCCACCCGAGACAGTGGCCTTCAGGTTCAGGCTACGCAGACGGGGACATCCAGACAGGGTCTCTTCCCTGGGCTCAGTGGAAAGGAGCTGTTCTCTGGGGCCTCCCTTGGCCAGATCCTGGCCGGCCGAGCCTCTGACTCTGGCTGGCACCCCCTCACTGCTCTTTCCTGAGTGGAAGAGGCTGCAGCCTCAGTCCTCAGCCTTGACCCAGATGTACTGGGGTATCTGCCCACCCGGTGCCCCCCTGCAGGGATCGGGAGGGACACTGTGAAGGCCCTGCATGCCCTGGGAGCCAAAGTGGTAGCCGTGAGCCGCACCGACGCTGACCTAGTCAGCCTCTCCGAGGAGGTGAGCAGCCCGGTCACGGCCCAACCTGACCCCACACGCTCCGGGTGCCTCATGAGCCTGCTGGGACCACCTCCTTGATCACTGACCACTGCCTCTCCACAGTGTCCCGGGATACAGACCGTGTGTGTGGACCTGGGTGACTGGGACGCCACGGAGCGGGCACTGGGCAACGTGGGCCCCGTGGACCTGCTGGTGAACAACGCTGCCGTGGTGCCACTGCAGCCCTTCCTGGAGGTCACCAAGGAGGTCTTCGACAGGTGGGGAGTAGGAGAGCAGGTGGACTGGGGAGTGGTTGCTGAGGACAGGGGCCGATGTGGCCGTGGACGCTCTGTCTGCCCTCTGCAGGACCTTCAGTGTGAACCTGCGCTCACTGGTGCAGGTGTCCCAGGTGAGCCGGTGGGGGAGCAAGGCCCAAGGATGACCAGGCCCGGCCGGGAGTACAGTGAGATCAGGCTGCCCCTCTCCTGGTTTCTAGATCGTGGCCCGGGGAATGATCCACCGCGGAGTGCCTGGCTCCATTGTCCATGTCTCCAGCATGGTGGCCCATGTCACTTTCCCCAACCTATCTGTCTACAGTGAGTCCCTCTGCCCAGCCCGTACCCCATCCATCCATGAGGAGATCCTGGGCGCTGGGGCTTAGCGTCTGTGCAGAGAGGGCTAAGGGGTCCTCAGTGCTGCCCTCCCTCCACAGGCTCCACCAAGGGCGCAATAAGTGTATTCACCAGAGCCATGGCCGCAGAGCTGGGGCCGTACAAGGTGGGCATGGGAGGGGAGGACCTGGGGATCACACAAAGGTGGGCTGGGGAGCAGGGGTAGGGGCTGGCAATGGTAAGGGGCGGCAGACGGCATGGGAGAGGCCCGAGGACCATCCAAGGCTCTGGGCAGCGACTGACTGAACACAGTAAGCAAGTTCCGCAGGTGGTGGGGGGAGCACAGAGGCTCATCTACTCGCTGAGGCCGCCGTCTTCGCCCCTTGGCCCTAGATCCGGGTAAACTCCGTGAACCCCACGGTGGTGCTGACGGCCATGGGCCAGAAAGTCTTGACGGACCCCGAGATCGCCCGGAAACTGAAGGAGCGTCACCCCCTGCGGAAGTTTGCAGGTCAGCGGGGCTTCGGGGAGCGGAGGGCGCGAGCAGGGCGGCCGGGACACACCGCGCTGATCCCGCCGGTCCCCCGCCGATCCCCGCAGAGACGGAGGACGTGGTCAACAGCATCCTCTTCCTGCTCAGCGACCGCAGCGCCTCCACCAGCGGCTCGGGCATACTCGTGGACGCCGGGTACCTGGCTTCCTAGAGCGCCCGGCGCCGGGGAGCCGGCGCTCAGGGCACCAGGCCCGCCCCCCGCCCGCCCACGCCCCGCGCCGCCCACCGCCCAGCCACGCCCCGGTCACGCCCACCGCCCCACCACGCCTTCACCACCAAGCCGCTCGCTCGCGCATCTCCCACCCAGACTCTGCATCTGGGCACACACCGCATCCACACTCGTGCTGCCATGAAACCCGCCCCTGTCGCCCCCACCCACTGTGTCCTCCGCTGTGCCGGCTGGATTTCCCTAAATAAATGGAGGCCATTCTCTGGAACCAGTGCGTGCCGGGGTTTGGGAGGGGAGGATCAGGGAGGGGGAGCACACATTTCACTTGCCATGAAATGAGGGCGCAGATCCTAAAGCCAGCCGGACTCTACGGGCGACCCTGTCTTGTAGCTGAAGGGCAGCGATTTCTTACACAGAGACTTTTGTCCGTGCCCCGCCCCCTCCCCCAGCCCCCCAATCAGCCCTGGGCAGAGGGCAGCCAAGTTCCCTCCCCTTGAGGCTCTGGCCCCGCCCTTCAGCCCAGCACTGCTGCTCCGAGCTCCGCCGGTCAGAGAGGTTAGAGGGTCTGGGATCTGGGGAAGATGCCATGTACCCCCGGGTCACATCTATCTGTAAATGACCCTAAAGGCTCAGGCAGCAATGCTGGTTGCTCTTGCCGGCCACCGTGAACCCCGGATGACCCCGATCCTCCTATCTCATCCTGTGCAAGTTTTTTTACCGTGCTGGTGGTCTGCTAACGGGCCTGGATGATAGGGGTTCCTCTCCCTTCCAGTGTAGCAAGATTCTCACACAGAGAGTGGTGACACCGCACCCAGGCTTTTCTTTCCAGGAAGCAACTTTATTTGTGCCGCATTGCTCAGTTGGGTTCGTACCCAAAGAATTGAGCCCCGAATGCCACGTGGTGTGTGTGTGGTTTTTTTTTTTTTTTTTTTTTTTTATGTATTTTCTACTTCTTTGTCTCCCATATATGGTAACACACACAAACATGCAGTCTGATTAAGTGGTCTCCTGTTATAGGGTCGTGAGCAATGTTGTCATGTATGCTCATAGCCAGGTTACCTTGAGGGTTTTTTTGTTTGTTTTCCTTAGGGAGGGAACCCTACCACATTCCCCTCTTTGATGCTTGGACCCCTCTATTTTGGGTTAAAGAGCACCATCTTGGTTTAAAGGCTCATATTTCTATAGCATCATTTCATGTATGGCTGTCCTCTTTTTTTTTTTTAAATCATGGCCTCAGTGGGACTGGAAGCAGACCGTACAACCAAGGGAGCTAAGCACCGTAGGATTAAGCAACCTCCCAGAATTAGGAGGATAATTTTTATGAGAGTTTTGAATCCCCTGAAAGTTAGTTTCCAAATAACTCTCCGGGGTTTTAACCACTCCAGGTCTGGACAGGGACATGAGTAATCCTTTTGATTTGATCTGTGATCTTTTCTATGACTTTTTCCTCATTATCTATAGGCAGCAGTTGCTGAGGCTAAACTTTTCACAAACTTCTTCCTCAGAAGCAAGCAGGCAATCTAAGGCCCAGCGATTTTGATAGATAGCACTGAGCATTTCGGTTTGCTGCTTGGCTAGTGAGTGCTAACAGAAACCTCTCCCCCCATTCCTAGCCGGCCCGGGGCGGCCTCAGCCAATCCTATGGTGAAAAGGAGACCAAGAATCATAGTAACAGTGAAAAACAAGGCGGAAACATATAGAAAATAAGGACAGTCTTGTTTCATCGGACCGTCGGTTCCTCAAGCGTCTGCCGTGCGTAGGTCAGTCGGCTTCCAAGTGACTAAAGCAGGGCTGCAGTCTCCCGGGGCCGGAGCCTCTGGAGTTGCAGATTGCTTCTTCCTGTGGTCAGCTTGCACGGCGTTGATGAATCAGGAAGGCACTCCCAGTTTCGAGATGCCGGCTTCACTCTGTCGTAGTGAACCCAGGGACCCGCTTCAGCTACTTTCCTGCGTAGGGGTGCACAAAATGACAATGAACAGTCCTCTCCAGAGGGGTTTTAGGGGTTGGACACTCTGCTCCTTCACCCATACAGCATCTCCTGGTTTAAAAGGGTGAGCCTCTGTGGTCAGACTCACAGGTAATCGCTCCCTGACCCAGTGGTATAAGGTGGTTAGGGTAGACGCAAGGGCTCACATCTGTTGTCTTAGGGTTAGATTGCCTGTCTCATTTAGATCCCCCCCTTATGCCCTTGATAATGGGGGGGAGGGTGCCCATAAGGGATTTCACAAGGAGAGAACCCCATCTGCTTCTTCAGCTTCCCACCTGCAGCTGTAGTCTGCCTCCCTGAGGTCCCTTGTCTCTCTCTGCCTCATGTTCACCCTTTCCCTATTCATTCCTCCCCTGGAACAGGGCCTGTGTCTGCTGTGAGGGAACAGGGATGATGACCGTTCTGGCTTCTTCAAGTTTACAAGGGATGGTGTAGGGGTACAGCAGTTAGAATCTACCCAAGGGTCGGTCAAGTGGCCCACAGTGTATATTTAATGAGAGCCTCCCTTAACCTTTCCAGGAAGGCCACCGGGGTTTGATTTTGTGTCTGTAAGATAGTGGCTAATTTAGCGTAGTTTAAAGATTTGACCTTACGTCCGACTTCGGCCAGGTCACGATCTCGCGGTCCGTGAGTTCGAGCCCCGCGTCAGGCTCTGGGCTGATGGCTCGGAGCCTGGAGCCTGTTTCCGATTCTGTGTCTCCCTCTCTCTCTGCCCCTCCCCCGTTCATGCTCTGTCTCTCTCTGTCCCAGAAATAAATAAAAAAAAAAACGTTGAAAAAAAAAAATTAAAAAAAAAAAAAAAAAGATTTGACCTTAGACCTCCTGACCATATGTACAATTTTTTAAAGATTTTTCTTCATAAACCTTTTTATAACTGTCCTTTGCTTTTAGATTTTGACCTGAGCCATTTTTTCCCCCAAACAACCAGTCTTATTTAGGACAAAATTACTTTTTTTTTGTTTACCTTTAACAAAAAATGTATTTCCATACCTTATATTTATTTATATGTCTAGTTTTCTTTTTTTTTTTTATATGTCTAGTTTTCTACATGTAGAGTTACTTTCCTTATTTCCATCAGTCTCAACTACATTTAGCAGAATTTTAACTCTTAGAAACCTTAGTCTCCAGTGAAAACTAAGTAGTAATCAATTATGAACTGTTACATCAGAATTTCTTAGATGTCAAACTTACGAATCAATTAAGCACAAAGCATGTTTTTTAACAGATCCAACTATCTTTAGTTTTTCTGCAACAAGTCAAAAGCGCAAACCTACATCTAGTAATTAGTGCTTTAGCGGCGCCTGGGTGGCTCCGTCGGTTAAGCGTCCGACTTCGGCTCAGGTCATGATCTCACGGTCCGTGAGTTCGAGCCCCGCGTCGGGGTCTATGCTGACCGCTCAGAGCCTGGAGCCTGTTTCAGATTCTGTGTCCCCTCTCTCTGACCCTCCCCTGTTCATGCTCTGTCTCTCCCTGTCTCAAAAACAAATAAAATGTTAAAAAAAAAATTTAGTAATTAGTGCTTTAGCCTCTTGTCTCGTTAGATAGCCAATGAATTAAAACCCAATTTATCATGCAAGCAAAAACTTTAACGTTTTTGTTAGGGTCAGGCGTAAGGCAGGGTAAAGGTAGGAGTCAGAGGCTAAAAAATTTCAGCAAAGGCTTTATTTGGGAACTAAGGTCTCGGGCGAGGTTCCGTGACTCAAGGAGAGAGAGAGAGGAGCCAGGGAAGCCGCACCCAGGTGTGGTGGGGTGGGGTTTTTAAGCTGCAGCTCCTCTGGGTTTAGGTCCGGGTGGGCCTTTTTCATGTCAGGTCATGCTGTCGCTCGGTGATTGGTTGACCTCCAGTTCGTTCTGGCACCCTACTAGGGGCTTTTTGTTGGATTACACTGGCAAGATGGCCGTCCCCTCTACTGTGGTTCCAAGCACATCATAACAGTTTTAAGTTACCAAAGACTTTGAAAGCTATCTTAACAATTACTCACGAAAACTCTGAGACAAAGTTAACCATTACTTTAAGTCACCCTTTTGTTAAATTGGAACAGAGATCACATGAGCTTATTTGCAAATCTAGGTAGAGTAAAAGTTGTTTTTTTTTTTTTTTATGTTGATAAACATTGTCTCTATCAAACCAACAAACTTAAATTAACTTAAACACTGAATACGTTTTACTTGGGTCCACCGAAGACAATTTGTTTCCCGTGATTAATTGCTACTTAGAGTCCTGGTGGGGAAATCTGAAGTGTGTGGTCTCCACTCTAGGACCTCTGGGGTGGGATGGTTATGTGCCTGAGGCATTGGGGAGCCCGTTCTGCAGGCCGCCCGCAAGTGGTGCAGAAACAGGAGGGGGGGGGGGGAGGGGAAGGCAGAAGAGGCGAGGTGCCAGCAGAAGGCAGAGAAAGAGAATTCCCAGTTTTAAGTCTTGTCGCTCAGACAGAGGAGCAGACTCCAGGTTTCTTTTGTTTTGTTTTGTTTTTCACTAGTGCAATAAGGCAGTGCCTGCCAGTCCGGAGAAGACAGGGAATTTCCCTGAAACAAAGGGAGTTTTGGCCCCTTGGGAGTATTCCTTAAAGCTCCCATTCTGAGGTAAGCTAACCAGAGACAGTTGGCTCTAATTATCATAGTCATTGACCCAGGAAATGAATGAGAGACCAGTCCCCACACACGGTCACACGGTGACTCCAACCCGCCGCCGAGCGCCCTGGAGTTGCGGCTTTGTGCCCAGTCCCCTCGCGGAACTACTAAGGCAGCCCTGGGGGGTGACCAGGCTCCCCTTCTGCCTCTTAGGGGCAGGTCTGCCAAAACGAACCTGGGTTCATACTAGTCTGATGGGCGCTCCCTGAGCTGGTCCCTGGGCCTCACGGGCTCCGCTGGCGCACACGGGGTCCTCACCCCCGGCCGGGAGGGGTAGCCTCCTGCGGGTCAAGTGGTCCCCCGGCGCCCGGAGGTTCGTATCCCAGCAGCAAAGGAGGTGGAAACGCACTGTCTCTGAATCCCGGACGAGTCCCCAAGTAATGTAGCAGGACTCTCACAGAGTCGCGACACTGAGGTTTTACTTCCCAGGAAGCAACTTTATTCCTGCCAGCACAGCTCAGTTGGGTTCGTACCCAAAGAACTGAGCCCCAAGCACCACGTGGCATAGTTTTTCAAATGTGTTTTCTACTTCTTTGTCCCCCATATGTGGTAACACACAAACATGCAGTCTGATTAAGTGATCTCATGTTACAAGGTCCTGAGGGATGTTGTCATGTATGGGCACAGCCAGGTTACCTTGAGGTTTTTGTTTTTGTTTTTTTCCTTCCTTAGGGAGGGGACTCTACCTCACCAAGTTAAGGTGGGGCTTTGTTGGCATTGGCTTCTTCAGGCTGATTTAGTTGTCCAAACTCTTTCCCTTTGGGCACTATGAGAGAACCTGCGTCAGCCATGGGGTAGGGTGGGGGTGCGGGTCATGCGATCCCTTTTGCCAAACTTTTCTTCCCAGAAACAAAGCAAGATATGTTGGCGCTGAGTTCTGCATTTCACGTGTAGCTACACGTTCTTTCTGGTATTAACCAGCACAGCTTTTCTGGAACAATCTTGGCAGGGAACCGGTGCTCTCCGGGCTCTGCTTTCGGAAGCCGCTAAACAGCTTTCAGGCTCAGGTGACCCGCCGCCCCCACTCCCTTGCGCCTGCGGCGCCCGCCTGGGCGGTGCTATTTCCATGTCCCCGCCCCTGACCCGGACACCAGCCTGCGATTGGCCCCTCCGCGCCCCGCCTCTCCGCCGTCCCGCCCCGCGCCCTCCGACGGCCGCCACACTCAGACACTGAACGCCAGTCATGGACCTGGGGCTCGCGGGCCGCCGTGCGCTCGTCACCGGGGCGGGCAAAGGTGGGCCTGCGGGGCGGCCTGGGGCGGCGGGCGGCCGCGGCGGGGGACGCACGCACTGAGCCGCGCTCCCCGCAGGCATCGGGCGCGGCACTGTCAAGGCGCTGCACGCGGCGGGGGTGCAGGTGGTGGCCTTGAGCCGGACCCGGGCCGACCTGGACAGCCTGGTCGTCGAGGTAGGCGCAGCTCTGTCCCGGCCCCGGGGCGGCGGGAGGCGGGCGGGGCGGGGGTGGGGGTGGCGAGAGGGCCGGGACGCGCAGGCGCGGGGCGCAGGGGCTGACCCAGGACCCTGAGCAGCCCCTCCCAGGGCGCGCGGCCTCCGGTGGAACGGCAACGCCCCCTGGGCTTGGAAGGAGGCAGAAATGGCTGCTTTGCCGGCCCGGGGCCTTGGGACGCAGGAAGTGGACCGGCCGGAGGCGGGGCCAGCCTCCAGGTCACCAAGCCCGGAGATGCCCAGGGACCGCGTTAGGTCCTCTACCACCTCCCTCAGCAGCCTGCGTTCTGAACCCCAAGAAGGTATCCTCTGGGACCTCTAGCCCCGCCCCCTGTCAGGCTGAAAGATCGGCGAGGCAGCGCCCCTTTTGGGGCGGGGAGCCGCTGGTAGCTGTCCCTCCCCCCGCTACGCACAGTGTCCTGGGGTGGAGCCCGTGTGTGTGGACCTGGGTGACTGGGACGCCACGGAGCGGGCACTGGGCAGTGTGGGCCCCGTGGACCTGCTGGTGAACAACGCCGCCGTGGCGCTGCTGCAGCCCTTCCTGGAGGTCACCAAGGAGGCGTGTGACACGTGAGCTGACCAGGGTAGACGCCCCCGGGGACAGGGCTGTCCCCTGCAGCAGCAGCCCCAGTCCCTGACCGGGGTCTCTCCATCTGCCTCCAGATCCTTCGATGTGAACCTGCGGGCTGTCATCCAGGTGTCTCAGGTGAGCCGCCTTCAGGGCTGGGGTGGGAACTAGTGGGTGACGAGTGCTGCCTCACGCTCCCTCTGCAATTCCAGATCGTGGCGAGGGGCCTGATAGCTAGGGGGGCCCCGGGGGCCATCGTGAATATCTCCAGCCAGGCCTCACAGCGCGCGATAACCAACCACAGCGTCTACTGTGAGTAAGCCCCAGACGTGCTCCCGCCCGAACCCCACCGACCCCCAAGCCTGCAGCCGTCGGGCTCCAGGCACGCCACTCCTCACAGGTTCTACCAAGGGTGCCATGGACATGCTGACCAGGGTGATGGCTCTGGAGCTGGGGCCACACAAGGTGAGCCCCCCTGGGACGCCTCCCAACACCCAGCCCTCATGCCCTGGGCGCCTAGCCTGCCTTGCTGACCTCCTGTCTGTCCTGGTGCAGATCCGCGTGAATGCGGTGAACCCCACAGTGGTGATGACCCCCATGGCCCAGGCCAACTGGAGCGACCCCCAGAAGGCCAAGGCCATGCTGGATCGAATCCCACTTGGCAGGTTCGCTGGTGAGTCAGGCAGGAGCCCAGCCGGGGGGTGCACCAGTAGCCCCCATACCCGCCTAGGTGAGAAGTGAGAGGGAAGGATGAGGGCAGCGCCCTCCACCTGTGCCCTGACTTCCACCCTGCCCACAGAGGTGGAGAATGTGGTGGACGTCATCCTTTTCCTTCTGAGTGACCGGAGCAGCATGACCACAGGTTCCACCGTGCCGGTGGACGGAGGCTTCCTGGCCACCTGAGTCTCCCCTGCCTAACGTAACCCCTGCTTCGTGCTGAGCCCACCCCTGTCCCCATCTCTCCAATAAACATGATTCTTCTGCCTGGTTTGCACACTGACTGCTAGGCCGCTGGCAAGGGGTCGGGAGGTGCAGGACCCAGTGCTGGGGGGTGGGAATGAGTCCCAGGTGGGCAGGCACCCGTTCAACTCACAGCCCAGGCCAGGTGGCAGCCTGGCTCCCGCGCCTGAGATTTTTCAGACCTGGCCAAGTTCCTGGCAGGGCCTGGGAGGCGAGGCCATCCAGGAGGCCAGCTCCTAAGCGCGGCGGTGAATTTGACCAAGGGTGGCCTTTGGCTCCGTCCGGAGGCTTGTGGGCTGGAAGCAGCGGCGTTCTGACAACCAGCTCCATGGGTGTAACCGCACGGAGACACCGGTTGATGCTTATCGGCATTAATGAACGAGTCAGAAGTGGAACAAGGAAGACGGATGTTGGAACTTCGCTAATTTGTCAGCGACCTGATCGACCTCTTTGCCAGATCAGGTGACAGTTTTCAAATACTGGAAGGACATCGTCCCACTTTTGTGGCTCACAAAGGACTCCCCACGTGAGAGCTGGCCCATGTGTCACCCGCGTGTCTTCCTGCCTTAGGCCTGAACGATTCGATCCGCCAGGCCCTGCTCGAACTTGCCGGTCTCCACAGGGTAGGGACACCCCCCCCCAATCTGATGTTACTGAGGGCGGGGCTGGGCGCAGATGTGTGGGGACGGATGTGCAGTGTCCCACCTTCATGTGGCATCCGCACCACACAGATGCCACGGGCACGAGTAACCCCACACACCTAGACGATAGCATTGTGTACAAAAACGGGTGTTTGGAGTATTTGCTCATTTTCTGATATGACTCATTGTAAGTGTATATAATTATTAATAAAGGCGGTTTAGCAACTGGCTAGCGAAACTCCTGAAAACTCTCACGGTTGGCTCTTCTGAGCCGGCGGGAGCCTGTTGTGCACACCATGGGGAGGCCTGGTGTCGTAAGCACCTGCCTGGACTGGCACCCTGCGGCCTCGGGTGAAGTCCGAGCTCCTGCACTGTGGTCCCCCGCGGCGCTCCCCGGCTGACCTTCACCTTCCCTCCCACCATTTCTGACTCTGGCACTGACACACGGCCCCCTTGCCGCTCCAGAGGAACCACACTCGACCACTACGCTTTGTCTAGACTGGCCGCTTCTCCTCCTGACCACTTCTCTTCTTGAATACTTAGCTCAGTGTGGCCCAGCCCTGGTGGGTGCGGGGCGCTGCGGAGCCCTGCCAGGGACTCCATGGGCCCTGACCGCAAGCTGTCCCCTCCCCACACCTGAGAGCTGCTGCACCGAAGCCCGCCTCCCCAGCGCGTGCCCCTCCCCGAGGCCTGAAGTCAGCACGAGGGGGGCTTTCCTCACCCCAAAGGGGCTACATGTCCTTGCTCCCATTCTGATCTGGGTCACATCCTTTGGGGACTGACACAGCTGAGCAAGGTCGTTCTCTCCTCTTGCCCAGGATGTGGGGTCAAGCTCACCCCTCTGTACTCTCGATGGGGGAAGTGAGGGGCCAGGCACCCCAGGACAGAGAGGCAAGTAGCCAGACAGGCGGGAGATGGTGGTGGAGAATGTTTATTGTATAAAAGAAGAAAGGGCTGCCCCATCCTGGGGCGCATGAACCGGACCCATCCCCCCAACCTCCCCCACCAGGAAGCCCATCCTGGGGCTGCCCTGGACCTGCCCCTGCAGCCCGAGGGAGACCCTGCTCCCTTCCAGCCTCCCGTGGGGGCCAGGTAAAGCTGGAGCTGTACCCCAGAAGGACAAGACAGAGCAGACAGGACTCCACGGCCCCAGCCCTGTCCCCATGCTTCTTCCCCCTCCCCACCCACACCACTCCCCCACAGCAGACTCAGGGACACCAAACATCTCGACACGACAGCAAGCACGGGCCCGGGCGGGGTCGCTCCTCCAGAAGCTGGCTCTAGAAGACCGTGCACTTCTTCCCGGGCTTTTTCACAGGGGGTGGGCAGAGCACAGCCCGGATGGCCTCGTCAAACACGGTCTTCAGGCCCCGCTGAGTGAGGGCTGAGCACTCCAGGTACTTGACAGAGCCTGAGGGCAGCGAGGGAGGGGACAGTGATGAGGGGACAGCGAGAGTAGGGGACGCTGAGGATGGGACTCAGCGAGGGGGAGGACAGCAAGGGAGGCGGCAGCGGGGCGGTGGGGGGGGGGGGTGGTGTGTGCAAGTAAGGGGTGAGCACAGGTGGGGGCCCACAGGGGGCAGCACTGTGCCCTCCAGAGCAGGCTTCCTGTCCCTTTCCCGCCGGCATCCCAAGGCCCTGCAGGGCCCACTCACCGATCTCCCGGGCCATGGCCAGGCCCTGGGGGTAGGTGATGGGCGCCAGCTTCTTGTCCCGCAGCCGCTCAATGGTGTCCTTGTCGTCACGGAGGTCCAGCTTGGTGCCCACCAGGAGGATGGGCGTGTGGGGGCAGTGGTGTCGCACCTCGGGGTACCACTGCGGGGATGGAGGCTCTGACCCCTACCCCTTGAGGGCTTCTCCCCCAGCCATGCCCGCAGCAGGCCGTGGCTCCCAAGAGTCCCCTCCTCTTGGTCCCTGGATCTACCCTCAGCCCTTCCTGGAGCCGTCACTGGGATTAGTGGGAAAGTGACCCAGGACAAAATGCCTACCGGGAAGTTTCAAGGGCCCAGCGGCCCTCCCTTCTCTGAGAGCTTCACCCCCAACCCCTACCTCACCGCAGCCCCTCGTCACTGTCCTGGGTCACCTTCAGACCCTGTGCCAAGACCTCGCCTGCCTCCGAAGGACAAGCTGCCTAAGGTCTTCAGGCAAGAGCCCCCACCCTGCCAGGGCAAATCCTCTGAACAACCCCTCTCCCGCAGACAAGCCCTCCCTGCGACACTGCCCTACCTTGGCTCGAACATTCTCAAAGGACGCCGGGCTCACGAGAGAGAAGCAGATCAGAAAGACGTCCTTGGGAGAAAAGGTGAGGGGGCCCTGGTGGGAGTGGTCAAGGACCTCCAAATGGCAACCCCCCCACATATCCCGACGAGGACCCCGCCCAAGCCACCCAGCTCCCGGGGCAGCCCTGTCGTCACCTACAGTTTGGGGATAGGACAGTGGCCTCAGCCGGTCGTAGTCCTCCTGCCCGGCGGTGTCCCACAGCCCCAGGTTGACCGGCTTCCCGTCCACCATCACGTTCGCAGAGTAGTTGTCGAAACTGCCAGGCAGAGCGGGAAGGTCAGTCCAGGCCCGCACAGAACGCGAGGTGTGGCAGCGCCCCGGCCCCACCCGAGCAGCCCAGACCGGGGCCTCCCGCGCCTGACCTCGAAGCCCGGGGTTGGGGGGTTGGGGGGTTGGGGGGGGTTGGGGGGGGGTTGGGGGGGGTGGGCCCACGACACCGAGACCGCGCCCGAGGCCCTGACGGGCCAGCTCCAGACCCGCCCGCCCGGAGCGCTCACACGGTGGGGATGTACTCTCCCGGGAAGGCGTTGGTCGTGTAGCTGATCAGCAAGCAGGTCTTCCCCACGGCGCTGTGGACAGAGGGCGAGCCCACGTTGCTCCCGGGCCAGGCTTCAGCCCTCCGCCCAGCAAGGGCAGCCCCTCCCGTGCAGCCAGAGGCGAACACAGGGGTCCCGGCCCGGCAGATCCGCAGCTGCCCGGAGCTAGAGGAGGACCAGCGCGGGCCGGCCTCCCCAGGGCAGGGCTGGGGCTGGGGGTGGGGGTGGGGCGAGCCGTCTCAGAGATTCCGGCACCCGGGCGGGTGGGCCCGGCGGAGGGCGCAGCCCAGGTGGGAGGCCCGGCCCCACCCACCCGGCGGCCGGGCGGCGGCAGGGCAGCATCAGGTGGGCCCGGGCCGGAGGCCCGCGGCCCGGCGGCCAGCGGGGACCTCGCCCCAGCGCGCCCTCCCGCTCCGGCCCGACCCCGGGGCGCGCGCGGGAGGGGCGTCGGGGCGTGAGGGCCGCCCCGCCCGGCCCCCCGCACCCCCGCCGCTCCCGCGCCCCGGAGCCTTGCGCCCAGCCCGGGCGGGGTCCCCGGGGCCGCCCCCGCCCGGCCCGCGGCCCCCGCGCGGCGCACTCACCCGTCGCCGACCACCACGCACTTGATGGCCTGCATGGGCGCGGGCCGGGCGGGCGCGGCCGCGAGCCGAGCTGCGGAGAAATGCCCGGCGCCGCAGCGGCCGCGGACCCGAGCCGAGCGCGGAGCCGAGCGGCCGGAGACAGCCGAGCGCCGCCGAGCGCCGGGCGCGGAGACAGCCGAGCGCGGCCGGCGGGGGGCGCGGGGGGCGCGGGCCCGCCCCGAGCCCGGCACTCGCCCGGTCCCGGAGAACTCCGGTGAGGGGTGGGGACACGGCGATCCCCAGCCAGTCCCCGGAGCCCCTGGGACCCATGCCACGAGCCGGGGGTCAGCGCAGGCAGGCGATGCCCCCCAACCAGGCCGTGTGTGGGGCCCTCTGTGTGCCTGTGGCTTCTTCCAGGAAGCGCCTGCCCCAGGGACCGCGGACAGAGGGGCTGAGATGCACTTGCCCCGCGACCAGGAGACAGCTGGTGCTGGCAGTCACCGGTCCCCCCACCCCGCCCCCGCAGCCCCACGTCCCCACAGGGCAACAGCCACGGGGCAGCGCCCGAGAGCGTCTCCTGGGTGGCTGGGAGCACAGACACATGTGGGGAAAGGCACCGGCCCAAAATGTATCACAAAGTGTAAAAGTTCTGTATTTCAAAAGAACCAGGACTCCTGGTTACATTGGGAAAGGAGCGTTTGTGGGCACACCGGAAAAGGCGATTGTGAGGGGTAGGGGGTGCAGGTCTTCTGGATTTTCTTCCCCTGTGGCTGCTGCTTCTGAAACACATCTCAGGCACGTTCCCTGGGACCCGCCCGAAGGACTGGGGTTGGGGCCCACGGTGTGTCCGCTGGGGACGTCTTGGCTGACTAGCCCCGTGCCTGCCTAGCAGGGCACCCCAGCGCTGGGCAGCAGTGGCCCCGCTCGCCGGTCCGCCTTGGCACCGATTTTCCAAGTCTCCAGCTGTAGACCCTGCCTTAAACTGCCAGCCTGATGGGCTGTCCCTTGAGAGGAAGGGACGGGCAGGGATGGGGCACAGATGTCCGGGAGATGCTGCCTTCCTGCCACTCTAGGAGTCCCCCTGCTTCCCTTCACTTCTGGGGACTCATGGCCCTCAGGGGAGACCCCTGCACATAAGCCAGGACGGCATTTTGCAGGAAGCTGGCCCTCTGGGCCTCCTCCTCCCGGATCCGGGCGATCTCAGCCTCCTTGAGCCGAAGCTTCTCCCGGAGAGAGGCGTTCTCACTCTCCCTGTCCAGCAGCGCCTCCCGGTGGTCACCTGTGATCACTGCAGGGGAAGAACCTCAGGGAGGTCGGCAGCGGGGGAGAGGGCCTGGGGGGCCCTGGCCGGGGTCCCACAGAGGCAGACCCCATCCAGCACCCCTGGGAGCTGAGACCCAGGCCAGGCTCAGCTCTGCAGCCCGGCCGGCTGTCGTCGGGTGGCCCGCTGAGGACAGGCTGGGCTGCGAGGGCACCGGGGTGGGGGCTCAGCTCACCTTTCAGCTGGCGCTCCAGCGCCGCCACCTTCTCTCTCAGAGCCTCCTGGGCCGTCAGTTCGGCCTGCAGGCGGCCGTTCTGCTCCTGCAGCTCCACCCGCACCCTGGTCACCTCTGCCACCTTTTCTTGGTCCTTGTTGCTCAGTTCCTGCCAGACGTGGGGGTGAGTGTGCGGCGGGGGAAGGGCACGGGGGGGGGGGGGCCTCAAAGTCCGAGTTACCTGCTGCAGCTCCTGTAGGCGCCGCCTCAGGCCCTCCACCTGCAGGCCCAGCTGGCCGGCCTGCGCCTGCGCCTCGGCCACCGTCTGCCTCTGCTGCAGGCAGGCGCTCTGGGCCTCGTCCCGCGCCTGAGCCAGCAGCCGCAGCTTCTCCTCCAGGTGAGCCAGGCGCTGCTGCTGTGGGCACCCAGGGGGGCTGCTGAGCCCAGGGGCGAAGGGCCGAGGCCTGCCAGCCGCTTCCCGCCCTGGCCCTGGGCCTCCCTGTGGAGTAGCCGCCTCGGCCCCAGGGGAACTTTTCCTTGCAGCGTGAAGACTGCTCGTAACTGAAGTCACTCTGTGTGTGTGTTCCGAGCAGGCTCCACCTGAACTAGCCCACACAGAGTACCCTTCCCGCTCCCCCTCCCCACCCCCAGGCTGACCACTCTGCCCTCTGGGTCCTGGCTGTGGCCATGCGATCACAGGCTGCACGGGGGCAGACCGCTTCCCCCATCCCAGGGTGGCACGACAGTGGCTCTTGGTGGGGGAGGGGGTGGGATGTGTCCCGCACCTGTCCTGTTCTGACTCTTCCCTGCCCCCGTACCTCTGGAGCTCCCGTCCCCCCACCTTCCCCTACAGAACCAAAGGACGGCCTAGGTCTGGCCGGTGCACACATCAGCCCCTCAGGCCTCGCTCCCCGGTGGGCACCGTAAGCTGTGGAATCCAGGCGTGTCTGGCCACGGGCTTACCTCCTCCAGACGGACTTGGTTCTTGGCCTTGATGAGCTCCTCCTCAGCCTGGCCACGCTCACTGAGAGCCGCCGCCTTCACTCGGCTCAGCTCCTGCCCCACAGACAGCGACCCACTGGGCCTATTCTCCTGCCCCTAGCCAGGACCCCTGTGGCCCCACCCGGCCACTGGGCCGGGGGTGCCCTGCACCAGCCTCCTGAGAGTGTCCCGGGAGTTGCCACGGCCAAGAGGTCCCACGTCCCACCGTAGGAAAGTCCCTCTGGCCTCACGGAGATACTGGTCCTGAACGCGGGGGGAGAGGGGGCGGGGGGGGGGGGGCGGGCCTGAAGAGGTTCTGACCGACAGAAGGGGTGCCCCAGAGAAAGGCAGAGTCTAGCACCCAACTGGCATGTGCTCACCTCCTCTAGGGACAGCCGTGAGGCCTCCAGCCTCTGCACCCTCTCCTGCATGGCCTTCTCACTCTCTTCCAAGCGGCGAGTCAGGTGCTCTATCTGCCCAGGCACAGGGTGGGGGCAGGGCTGGGAGACCAACCCCCCGGGCGGGCATCCCCTGACCCCCTGCCGTGGAAGGAGGCTTCCCTCCCCACCCCAGGAGGCAGGCAAATCTTGGGGACGCTGCTCCTCCCGAGAATGGGCTGCCCCACGCGGCTTTGCAGGAAGGGTGGAGGACACAGTCCAGTGCCACACAGGGTGGCACAGGGCACACGGCAGCCCGTGCCGGGGTCCTTTCTACAGCCTGGTCGGAGTCCCTGGGTGTTATATCTGCTAGGGCTGGCCAAGAACTGCCAGGCACCCCCAAGGTAGTCAAGGGGAGCACGGCCAGGGGTGTGCTTCGGGGACACCGTGCCACCCTGAGGCTTCTGCAGGCCCCGGGCAGACAGCGGGGACAGCAGGAGGCCTGATGGGGTCACTGACGAGCACCTCCTTGGCACGCAGCCGCTCCAAGTCCTCCAAGCTCTGCCGGCACCTCTTCTTCTCTAGTTCCAGACGCTCTGCAAGCCCAGGCGGGGAGAGCATGGGTGGGACTCGCTGGGGGCACCTCGTTCCCGGCGCTCCCCACCCACCCACCCACCCCTCTCCGGGCCCCTCGGCTGTGGGCCCGCGTGCGCCTACCCTCAGCCTGGATGGCCCTGGTCTTCAGCTCGGCCGCCGTGTTGGTCAGCTCCTGCCTGGCCAGGAACAGCTGCTCTTGCTGAGATCCCACCTTCCGCTCCGACTCGTCCACCTGGGAAGCAGCACCGTGGGTGGGAAGCTTGGGTCCCGGCCCCGGGGCCCCGCCCGTTTCCTCAGGGGGCCCGGCCCCTCACCCCCACACCTGGTTTCGCAGGAGGAGGGTCTTCTCGTTGGCAGCAGATAAGTCTCTGAGGAGCTTGGACTCCCTCTCCGCAGCTTCCTGCGGGGGAGGCAGGGCAAGGGCGCCCCCGTCACCCCTGCCCGGCACCGCCTGCCCGCCCTGCGCCCAGCCCTCCCCTGCTCACCTGCTGCTCTAGCCTGTGTTCTTTTGCCTGCCTCTGCGCCAAGCTTCGCTGCTCCTGCTCCACGGTAGCCAAGAGCTCCCCCAGGCCTTGGGCCTTTTGCTCCGACAGGGCCAGGGCGGCCTCGGCCATCTGCAGCCTGTTCGGAGGGAGACGCCAGCCCCGCCCCTGCCTCACCTCGGGCCTCGCAAAGGCCTTGCTGTTCTCACTCCTGCTGGCCACTGTTCACCTCAGCTAGAGCTGACGTCCTCCGAGAAGCCTTCCAGGATTTCCAGCCCAGCCGTTCCCCACCTCCACTCTGCACACTGAGGACTCGGGTTCCTGTCTGTCCCACTCTTTTCTGCCCGTGGGCACATCACTGAAGCGCTTTGAAGCCACCCTCCAACCACACTCGTGCCCCCCACGCCTACTTACTTGGCCTTGAGGGCATTGATGATGGAATGTCTCTCATTCAGGGCTTCCTGCAGTTGCCCCACGCGTATAGCTGACGCCCTACGAACAGAAGGAAGGTCCGAGAAGCCCAAACCTCAGGGCCCTCCCGGGCCCCCTGGGCTCTGGAGGCAGCTGCCGTTCCCGATGCTCCCACCACGCCCCAGGTGCCGGGCCGGGAAGTTCTCGGTGCCGCCCCTCATCCTGCAGCCAGCTCCCCCCGGGGAGCACGCCACCCCTTCGTCGGTGGGCAGGTGCCGAGCATCCAAGTCTCGGGCGCCCCAGGTGAGCTGCGGTCCCGGGGCGGCGCTCACCTGCTGCTCCTGGCCATCTCCTTCCGCTGCTTCTCAATCGTCTCCATCAAGTCTAGAAACTGGGGACAGAGCCAGCCAGAGCCGTGTCAGGACCTGGAGCCTGCCCGCTCCCTTTGGTCAAGCAGGAAGGAGAGCAGACGCCCGCCGAAGCAGCAGAACAGGAAAGCACTGGCCTCATCCAAAGGGAGGCTGGGACTCCTGCACAGGGGAAGCCCGCCCGCCCGCCCGCCCACCTGACAGAGGAGGTCAGACCAAGAGGCTGCCTCTCGGGCCTAAGTGTTGGCCGCCCTGGGGGAGCACTGGTGTCTGCGAGAAGGAAAGACGGCCATGGCATGGGGACCAAGGGGAGCTCTGTCCATGCAGCTGGGGGGAGGCTCTGCGGAACTCACCTGCTTGGATTTCTCTTCCCGGAGGTGCTGCACCTCCTTGCTGAGCACATGGGTGCGGGCCTGGTTCTCTCGGAAGGTGGTCTGCCGGTCCCGGTTGTGGTCCATGGCTTGCTCTATTGGAAAGAGCCAAGTTATCCACCGGGGGGGGGGTGGGGGGGTGGGGGGGGAGGAGGCTGCTCAGCCCAGGAGCGGCCAGCAGCCAGCCCGGCCCCGCACCCAGAAGCCAGTCATCTGGGAATCGACACTGTGTGAGGCAGCCTTACCCCACAAATCAGAGAGACCTCCCCGCAATGCACCAGAGGCAGAGGCGTGGGTAGCAGTGGGGCCGGGAGCCCGGGAGGCACCCAGTGCAAGGGGCATGCACGTGGGGAGACTGCCCAGCTGCCAGAGATGGACGCTCTCCTGGGCACTTGGGCTCCACCTCAGAGGTCAGAATCCACAGCGTGACTCCCCAGAATCGAATACCACACTCCTCTCCTGTGTTCCAGAAAGATTCCGGCAAGATTTGGAGAGGAGCCAGCCCAAAGTGGCACTGAGGGTAATCATAATGGCTGAGGGACCAGGAGAAGTTCGGGCCGGGTGGGCCCAGCAGGAGGTGGTGGCCCCACCCAGGATTCCAGCCCAAGTTCAGGCCCTTGGGTGGCCGGTGCTGCTGGCAGGACAAGTAACCATGGGGAGTGGCAGACTGTCCAACCGGGCCCGGGGTTGAGTTGTTGGGGTCACTGATGGGAGGGGGCCACAAAGTCTGGGTGGCTGTGCTTATACACAGCTTACATGTGTAGCCACGAACTCTGGGGTGACTCCTTCCCATCTGTGGCTGGGCCACCAAGGCAGTGGTATGGCCATCGGGGCAAGACCCCACGCCCCAGGTGACCCCGTGCCTCACAGGCCTAAGGAGCGAGCGCACATCCCGAGGCAGGCTTGGAGCAGCACAAGGCAGCAGGCTCTCCGCGGGCTCACTGCCACTGTCTCCTTCCCTTGAACCTTCTCCCTCTACTTCATTTCTGATTTAGGCTAATCTCACGATGCTTCTACGCGTCCCTGCCCCAAGCCCCGAGCTGCCCCTCCCTCAGTGGCTGGGCCCGTCCAAGGGCATCAGCTTTATTCCCGGCTCCAAACAGGGCGAGCTGTCGGCAGCCCGGAGTGCCCGTACCCACAGCTCTGAGAATGTCCCCGGGGACGTTATTCCCCGCCAGCTCCAACCTCCACAGGGTCTTGTTGCGGGGGAGACAGTTCACCAGGGCCCGGCCCCCCAGGAGGCCGATGTCGTTCCAGCGCAGGTCTGGAAGGAAATCCACTGTCACCACACGTGCCTGGAGATGGCTGGCCCAGCCTGGGATGCTTTCTCTGGGGGAAGGGCACTCCCTGTGGTCGCCAACTGAGCAGGAGCCCAGCAAACCGGGCCCCTCCCCGCAGCACCTTTCCACCCACTTGCTTCCAGAACAGGACAGAAGCGGCAGGAGGGCCGAGGGAGCAGCAGGCGACAGCCCCAGACCTCAGACCTTCGGGAGAAGGCCGGTGCAGAGAGGCCTCACCCAGCTGCTGGAGGCTGGCGTTGCGCGTCAAGGCCAGGGCCAGCTCCTCTGCGCCCTTGTGGCTGATCTGGTTGTTGCGGAGATCCAGCTGCCGCAGGGCCCCGTTGTCCGCCAGGGCCCTGCAGAAGGTGGCGAAGGCGTCTTCCCACGCACCCATGTTGTTCCACTCCAGCGTGAGACTGCAGGAGAGGCGGACGTGAGGCGTGTGGCCCCAAGGAGCACCCTGCTGCCACAGGGTCTGGAGGGGCTGGAGGGGAGGTGCAGGCTTCAGGGTCTCTAGCAGAAAAGCTGCAGCCACGTGAGTAACTTAAACTTGTCAGCTCCCTACCAACGGATACGAAATGCAAACAATGGGCCACGAGGGCTCAAGAGAACTCTCTCAGGCCTCAGAACGTGCCCTCTGGGGCCGACCCGAGGACCACATCTCACCTCTGAATGGACTTGTTCTGCCGGAGGAGTTTTCCCAGAGCCTCGGCCCCTGCAGCTCGAAGGTTATTGCCCTAGGGCAGGAAAAGGCAGCCTGGTAATTCCCCATCGTCACACGCTGGGCTCCAAATGCCATGTCCATACCCCACAGGGCCCTGGTCAGACAGTGGATGAGGCCAGGTGGCCGGCTGTGGGCGGGAGGTGCTTTCCTTGACCAGAGTGGGCCTCCTGGAGCGGTTTGTTGAACGAACACTCTGGAACTCACATTCCTAACCTCAAATCACACACCACCCCCCAGTCAAGACCACCAGAAGACGGTAGGGAGCCCTGTGTGCCGAGAGCACTTACAGATACTGTATCCAGCCACCATCCACATTTTCAGGTTGCTAGGACACTCAAATCTCCACACACACACACACCCCGCCACCCCCCCCCCCACTCCCCTCCGGGTCTCAAGTCCCACGCCCGAGTGCAGACTTGCTCACCTTTAGATCCAGAAACCGCACAACAGTGTTGGCACACAGCCCCTGGAGCAGCAGTGTGGCCCCTGTAAGGCGGCAGGACGGTCACCCTGTGCCCCTGAGCTCCTCCCCGTGGGCTCCAGCTTGGGACAGCTCAGCTTCCCAGACGTAAGGGAGAAACGACTGTCCCAGTGGCCCCCACTGGTCAGGATCCATGCCCGAATTGAGTTGCCCTGCTTGCTGTGTCAGGTCTGAGACATCTGTAACCTCTGCTAGGCACAGAGCCAGGCTCCTGACCTCATGCTCACCAGCACCCTGGGATTCTCCTAAGGGGAACCTAGGACTTCTCTGTTGCAAAGAGAAACTGCCCTCTGCTGCCAGGTTTCAATTGCCAGCAGCTGTCAGGGGCGCTGCCGCTTGCTTCAACTGCCTGCAGCACAGAGTAGAAACCTCACAAAGATGAAGTGTGACGGTCGGGACGGAAGACCTCTGAGCCAGAGGCTGCCAAGGAACGTGGACCACGCGCAGCAAACCGTGAGAAACAAAGCAAGTCCAGGCTGCCCTGAGGCAAAGGGCTTGACCCCAACCCCAACCTTGCAAGGGCTGCCCTGAACCCTGCGGGCCCTCGGGTGCCCACCTTCCTCGCTCAGCATGCAGTCACTCAGGATGAGCTCCGTCGGCAGTGTCTCTTTCTGCAGCAGCTCGCCCAAGGCCCTGCAGGTGTCCACGGTCAGGCTCTGAGTGGCCAGGTCCAGCCGACCCCGTGGCAGCCCCTGCAGTTGCTGCAGGACAGTTTCCTGGGGCTCGGCCCCACTCTCTTTGCACAGCCGGCTGTAGGAGTGCCGGAACTCTTCCATGGCACACTCCTGGGGACAGGCCTCACCATGAGCCGGCTGGGGCTGGGAAGCAGAGGGAAGGCGACTGCTTGCTCCTGCTACCCGGCTCTTCTCCCTGAGGACAAGAGGGCAGGGCCCGTCCCCTGGGGGCCTACGGTGCCGGACCGCTCAGTGCGGAGCACAGGCACTCCTAAGTTCTCAGGAGCCGAGGAAAGAGGAACAAAGTGAGTTGGTTCTACAGGAGGGAGACCCGATGAGGGCAGGGCCGGGGAGTGAGCAGGGGGCCGCTCCAGGCGGCGGGGGTGAGGACCCCTCGTCGACGGCACCTCCCGCGGCGAGGCCGATCCGCGAGCCCCAGGCCCCAGCCCTCACGCTCCGGACCGTCCCCGTGCAGACGCCAGTCCGCGCGGCCGCCGCGAACCTCAGTATCCAGGAAGAGCAAGGCGCGCCGGGAACGGCGAGCGCAAACTGCAACTCCCAGGAGGCTTTGCGGAGGAGGAGGAGCGATCTTCGCGGGCCAATAGGGACGAAGGGGTGGGCACGCGCTTCTGGCCCAGGGGGCGGGGATGCGGAGGGCGCGCTCCGGACTGATTGGCTGGAGGGGCGGAGGCGGGACTTCGGAGGCTGCGCCCGGGACAGACTGGCCTGGGGCTCCCAGGACCCTGTAGCGCGCGTGTCCCGGCGGCTGTCATGGAAGGAACTAGCGGCGGCTTCCGGAAAGTGAGCGCACCGGCGGAGCAGGGGGCGGGGACCGGGCGGGGGACCCCAGGGTGGCTCACGTGCGGGCCCCGAGCCGCCCCCGCTACGCCCGCTGGTGCTTTGTGGGGCAGGCCCGTTCCCAGAACCCGACCGCGACCCCCGCCCCGCGCGCCCTTGGCTCTCCGCGGGTGGGGTCCTGCAGCCGAGTAGCCTAGGGTGGAGTAGGCAGCCTGGTTGGCGGCCAGAGGGAGAGGGTCTGCGGGAACCAGGCAGAGGCGTGTGCCCCCAACCCTCGCCGCCCGCGGAGCCACGGGAGCTCCGGGATCCGGCGACCACCTTGCGTAGTGGTTGCGCCGGGCTCGCAGGTAGTCCCGCGGCCTGCATCCTCTAAAGCTTCCCTTTAGCCTGCTCCCTATCAAGAGTCCTGGGCTTTGTGTCTCACCTGAGTCAAGCTGAAACTTACTTTATTTTATTTTTTTTATTTACTTATTTACTTATACTTATTTTTGAGAGAGCGAGAGCGAGAGAGAGAGCGCATGAGCAGGGGAGGGGCAGAGAGAGAAGGAAACACAGAATCCGAAGCGGGCTCCAGGATCAGAGCTGTCAGCACAGAGCCCCCACCCGGGGCTTGCACTGAGGTTCTGCGAGATCATGACCTGAGCTGAAGTTGGCCCCCCAGGTGCCCCAAGCTGAAACCATTTCTGTTTGTGTTCCATCCGGGGTGTGCGTGTGGCTCTGCAGTCAGTGTCATTGGGTCAGGCTCGGTTACAGGCCCTTGACTCAGATGAGTCCGTTTAGGAATTGGGTACTGGGACCCTCCTCACCTACTGGTGGAGAAACTGAGGCAGAACTAGGGTTACACTCAGGCCATTCCACTCAGGGCCTCACCCTTTGCCCTGGTAAGGGCGGTTCTGGGTAGCTGGGTGGGTACGGAGGCCCCGCTGGCTCCCGCCCCCTGCCCGCTATGAGTGGTTTCTGAGCCCCTGATAGCAGAAGGGAGGTCTGCCAGTCCCGGGGGGTAGGAGTCACTCCCTTGCACAGACACAGGGATCCTCTGTGGCTCACTTTCTGCTTCAGCCCCCTCTTCGTCACCCGGGCTTGTGGTTCAGCCCTGGCCACCCCAGGAGGGGTTGTGACCTAACAGGGAAAGTCACTGAGGCTGGAATGACTTGGCAGAGTGGTGGTCATGAGAGTGCTCCCCCGCAATTATAACTGGAGAGCTGGGGGTACGATCATTACCCTTGAGCAGGGCTGTCCCAGGTGAGGGCCAGAGGGCACCATAGTGCCTACAGGCTGTCCTGCCCAACGCGAGTTTGAGTTACTTGTTTGTTTAGGGAACCACCGTGTTCAGCTGGTGCCGACCCCTTCAGTGGTCTGGACAGCGCCGTCCCCCCCCCACCCCCACCCCGGGTGCAGCAGCCTTGCTGATGTAGGTCTTCCTGGGGTCCCCCCCCCCCCCCCCCCCCCCCCCCCCCCCCGGCAGGTGGGGCAGCAGGGCCTTCTGGGCCTTTCCTGGTACCTTCTTGGTTAAGCAGCAAGAAGGACCAGCAGGTGGCGCCAAGCTCTCACAGTCACTGCTGGAGGGACCCTGTGGCAAGTTCTTACCCTCCTGAGCCTGGGCCCCAAGGCATCCACTCCCTGTCCTCCCTCTGCTCTGCCCTCAGGCTCTGCCGAGTGGCACCGGGTGGAGCAGCGCCACCTCCTGTGGCTAAAGTCAAGGGCTGGCCAGCCCCCAACTCACCTTCCCTGCATGACACCCCATTTCTGGCTGCCCCTCCTCCCACCTCCCCCAGCTCTGCAGAGAGGTGCCATCCTTCAGGGGCTCAAGTCCCCTACCTTGAGGAGTCTCAGCTTGGACCCGCCCTCGCCCCACCCTCCTGTCTGGAGGCCCTGCAGACACGCCCAGGCTCCGCTCCCCTCCGCCCCTGTCCACCCTGACCCCCTATTGATGGAGCAGCCCGGCCCCCGCACAGCTGTGTGGCTCACGGCACCCGTGCCCGTACAGGAAGATTCCCCTGTGCGCTGCAGGCCCTGCACGCAGTAGACCCCAGGGAGGGACCCCAGATGGAGCTGACCTGGCGCCGAGAGCAGGGTCTGGAACAAGCTAGGCAGTGTTGGTGGTGCGGACACTCCTGCCAAGGGGCCCCTCGAGGAGAGTGCCTCGGGCCCAGGGGTGGGAGCACAGGACTGTCCTGGAGCCCAGGGAGCAGCGGGTTGGCACCCGGGCCGCTCCCACCTGTCCGCCGCGTGTCTGATTCTCCCCTGGAGGCCTCTCCCCACCCAGTCTCCCAGCTTTCAAAAGGCTCCCGGACAGAGGGTCTTGCCAGCAGCCGGAACCGAATGCCTAAGGGGTCTGCCGCAGGCAGGGCACGGTGCTGGGCCACTGACCCACCATTGATGCCTTTCCGTCCCCCGTCCCCTCCCCAGGAGCTGGTGGGCAAGCTGCTGCAGCTGCATTTTAAGGATGACAAGACCAAAGGTTCGTGGGCACTGGCTGGGAGGCGGGGCCAGACTCAGGGACCGCCAGGCACAGGGCCAGCGCCTTGGGGAGGCCGGGGTCGGGGTGGGGGTGCAGGGTGGGGCCACGGCCCCTGACAGGGGTGACCAGAGGGGCACGGATCCTGTGACTCACTCCCCTCCACCTTGCAGTCAGCGGGGATGCACTGCGGCTCGTGGCGGAGCTGCTGAAGATCTTCGTTGTGGGTGAGCCAAGGGGCCCCGGCAGCGTCCTCTGGTGTCCCCCAGGCCGGTCCCGACCATTCACTGCTCCCCTCATGTTTCTCAGCTGGGAAACCACACACACACACCTCTTTCCCATTTTCCCACCAGCCCCTAAGTTCTGTGTTCCTGGAAAGCCCCATGTTTCTGAGCTGCCAGCCGCGCACAGGGTTGGGGGGAGGTGCACCCCGTCCTCCACCCCTGCACACTCTCCTCCCGTGTCACGGCAGAAGCAGCCATCCGCAGCGTCCGGCAGGCCCAGGCGGAGGACCTGGCTCTCGTGGACGTGGACCAGCTGGAAAAGGTGTTGCCTCAGCTGGTAGGTGGCCCCCACTGGGGCCTGCGCCCTGCCCTTCCGGGAGCAGGAGCGGGGCTGGCACCTGTGGGTTCTGAGTGCTCCTCTCCCCCCCCCACAGCTCCTGGACTTCTAGGGGCTTCCACCCCCACTGCGGCCTGCTGTCCAAGTCAAGGCTAAAGCCCCGTGCCCACGTTTCGGTGGCTTCTGGCTACAGACAAGCAGCTCCTGATACCCGACATTCTCCGCCGGCCCCAAGGGCTGAGCTGGGTCCTGGCAGACACCCCACCCTTCCTGGTGTCTCCTTTGCCTCGCTGCTGACTGCCTGGACACAGCAGACGGCGTGGGGAAGGTCGCCGAGGGGACGGGGAGGCAGGCGTCTCCCCCTCACGCCCACGGGTGTCAGGGAAGCGCCCGGTCCTCTGAATGCAGGTGCCAGGAAGCAGCGGGCTGCTGCTGGAGCAGGTGGCCTGTGCGCCTTCGAGTGAGCGGAGGTGCGCACGGTCCCGACACCCCGACATCAAAGCTGCCGTGTACCCTTTTAACCATTTGATATTCCCCTCAGAAGGTGCTTCCCTGAGCCATAAATTTGCTCTCACAAGGCAACGTCAATAAATCAAAGCCGCCTCTCGGGCACGCCTCCCTGATGCATTAATCACCCAAAGTCAAGTTGCTTCAAAGCCTGCTGGGCCGCCCCTCTCCGTGCTGGCAGGAAGGCAGCCCAGCCCTGAGAAAGGAGGACACCAAACCGCGCCTGTGAGCACCCTGCCGCGGGCCACAGCGAGGGGCAGTGAAATCCGAGCCCTCACGCATGTGGCCGCTTGCCGGACGGTGCTCCCGGCGGGGCGCGTGGCTGTGGGGCTGCCACGGCCCAGCAATGTTGCCGTGGGCAGGTGGGCAGGGTCTGCCGGCAGGAGGGACCCGGAGCTAGGTCAGGGTGGCTCCGTGGCCTCAGGCCGTGCCCCGCCGGAGACCGAGCTGCATGGGACCCGTCCAGAGCCCGTCTGGGTGGTGCGGCTGCCCCCGGGCGCTCGGGGGCCTGGGCACCCCACGGCACCCACCTCCCTGGGGCTCCCACGCCTGAGCTGCAGGGTGTCCCCTGGGGAGGGACAACAGCCGCCCCGCCTGCCACGCGGATCTGCGCCTTTGCGGGCAGCCCGCACCTGAGGAGGGCCCGGGCTGGACAGCAAGCCCGTCCTCCCTAATTTAGCCCCGCTGGCTCCCTCCTGCACCCCTTCCCATGATGGCCCCCCAACTTTCCTCCCCCACCCCTCTCCTCAGGGAGCGTTAGGGGCTTCAAAGCGCCGGGAGCATGTGGAAGTGATTAGACCCGAAGAGGAGGCTGGCGGGAGCCCGTGCCCCGCGGCCACTGCGCTCAGACAGGCGGCCAGGCAGTGAACGCCTGGGGCCGCTGGGGTCCTCACAGGAGGGGTAATTAACGGTGTCAGTGAGGTCAAGTCAGCGGCTCAGGGAGGACACCTGTCTGTGCCTCTGTTCACAAGAGTGAGGTCCCGGCAAGCGGCATCCCCCAGGTCCACGCGGGTCCAGGCCGGCTGCAGAGTCGATGAGCCCAGGGTGGGGAGCTGCACGCAGGGCGCGGTGGGGTCCCTTTCTGAAGAAAGGACGACAGAAGCACCCCGAGAGAAGCTCACACCTTTATTCCCGCTCAGGGTGGGGAGGGGTCCCGCAGCTGGCAGACAGGGCACCTCCAGGCTGGTGGCTCTCACCTCTTGCCGGCTGCAATGCCAACACCAAGATGACCCGAGGGCCCCGGGTCGGCAGGCAGCCCCTCCCTCCGCTGCACCCTGCCACGGTACCTGGCAGCTTCAGCCACTTGGGCACCTTGCCCAGATCCCTCCTGACCGGCTGGGCCGTCTCGGGGCGGGATTCAGGGAGCCCCGCTGCCCCCGCCTCAGCCGTTGGCTCCAAGTCACGGGGTGCAGGGTCAGGGGCTGGCATCGGGGGCGGGGCCCCAGCAGCCCTGGGCATGCACCTGGGGGGCAGGAGGCCGAGATGCAGGAGGGCCGATGCGCCACAGCAGGGACTCGCCCCTCCCCGCCGCGGGCACTCACCTGGCCACCAGCAAGTCAGCCGCAGACGGGGAGACGGTGCGTTCCAGCAGCCTGGGCTCCAGGAAGAGGCCTGCGGGACACCCGGCCCACCTCAGGCCATGGAGGGCCCCCCTCCCCCTGCTGCTGCTCTGCTCCGGGAGGGGACGCGGCCTGGGAACAGGGTACTGGGCACACATCTCCCTCCCGGATCTCCTCCCCGCCCACCTGTTGGTTCCTCAGCTCCAAAGTGCACGAGGGCAGCAGGGAAGAGATCTGCCTGCAGGGAGAACAGAAGGGGGCTCGGGGCATCAGGTGGGCACCGTGGGCAGAGGCCGCGGCGGGTGGGCAGGGCGGGCCGCATCCACTTTCGTGGTGGCCTCTTGGGGGCTGCATGGGAAGCTAAGCGCCACACACCGGGCCCAGGGCTCTGCCGACCAGGGCCACGCCCCGGCCAGGTCCCCACCGCAAGCGCAGTCCGCTGCCCTGTTCCCGGGAACTGCCCCCCACCCCTCCCGGCTCTACTGGGTCCCGCTGTGCCACCCCCCACCCCCAGCACGAGCCGGGCTGGCTGTGAGACCACAGGGGTCCCTCCGGGAGCCAGCCCCAACACCAGCAGGACGTTCTCGCGGCACATGCATTCGGCATTCCTGATGACCCAGGAGAACAGGCCTAGAAGCCCCCCACCCTCAGCGGAGCCTGTAAGAGGCCGACGGGTCAGGGGAGATGAAAACAGATACACGGGACTGGTGTGGAGGAAGAGAACAGGCAGTGTTGCTCAGAGGACCCAGAGCGCGGGGGTCTGTGCAGCAGCCGGTGGGCTGCCGTCAGGGGGAGGGGGAGCCCCCATACCCGCTGAGCGGGGGCCCCTCAGCCGGCCCAGGCCCAGGCATGGCGAGCGGGGGCTCTGGGAGCCAAGGCGCTTTGAAAGTCCTGGGCGGGGAGGTACCGGGTCGGCTACCTTTGAGTGTCCGCCACCCAGAACCCCAAAGCTCAGGCTCGAGGTCCCTGACTCCGCACCGGGCGGCCACCTGCAAGTGACTGGTGTGGAGCCCTGGCCACAGGGAGGGCGCCGCACCGGGGCCCCCACACCCCGCCCTGGGCGTCCAGGAACTGCCTCTCCAGAGTCTCCTCCCACGCGGGGTAGTGGTGCGGGGCTCTCGCTCAGGTGCAGGACAGGGATGGGTCACATAGGCCCTGACGTGCTCCCTGGAGGCAGGGGCTAATCGGAGGGGCAGATTCAGGGCCGCCCACAAAGGGGCCCCACGGTCTACCGCTCCGGTCTCTGTACCCGAGGACCATGGCTGCAAGCCCCAAAGCTGGCCAGAGGGTCCTGGTCCTCAGCCCTCAGTGGAAAGGTCAGCCACAGGTGAGAGCGCCCCCTCTGCTCTCCGGGAGGAAGTTTCAAAGGCCAAGCCTGGGGACGCTGAGACCAAGGCCAAAGACGAGGCTGATGTGAAGGCCCCATCACTCTGTCAGGACACCTGGGGTCACAGGGACAGCCTGTGGGGCGTACAGGGGGCTGCCCCAGGGCCCGGGAGGCACAGAAGCTGGGGCCGGGAGGGGGGCAGAGACAACAGGGCTCCGAGCTTCCCCGGGAGCCTCAGCCTGACCGGACCCTGACTTGGCTGACCTCCCAGGCACCTGGACCACTCTCGGCACATTCCCAAGACCCCGCCGGAACCCACCTGGCAGGACAGCCGGGGGCCGTGGAGCTGAAAGCCCTGAAGGACCCCTCTCACCCAGCTGGGAGTCCTTCGGGCCCTTGGGGCAACTCCTCCTGAACCCAGCCTCCCTGCCTCCCCGCTCAGCACCCACCAGAAGCATCCCACTAGCTTGCTCGCGTCTCTGCGATCCCAACCAGACAAAGGGTGAAGGGACAGCACAGAAGGCCGCTGTGACCACCAGGAAGGAGTCTATGCCTCTGTTCAGGCTGAGGTCTACGCAGCTCACGGCAGTCTTCAGGACCGGCTAAGGCTGCTACTCGGGCCCTAAGCGAGGTGGTGGGAGAGGTGCCGGGGCCCAGGGCAGCACCAGGACTAAAAAGGAAGCCCATCCAATGGGCACTGGGGGCGCCTGTGCCTGCCAACCGCAAAACCCCCCCCACATCCTCCCAGGCCTCGTCCTCAGCCCCACCTCTCCCAGCACTCAGTGCCCTGGCCCAGTGGCCAAAAAGGGCAGCTGGGCCACCGTCCCTCTCACCTACCCCAAGCTGCCACTCTCTGGAGCTTGGGACCGGCCTCCCGGCAGCCTCCCAGGCAGCCAGCAGCCGGAGCACAGCCGTGCCAGGGACATGAAAGCCGGCGGCTTCCGCGCCCACGCCCGCTCACCCACACGAGGGAGGAAGGCTTCCTTCCCCAAGCCCTGCCAGCTCTCTGATGGCGGGCGGGCGGGCGGGGACGCCACCCCGCGCGGAGGCCCCCACAGCTCCAGGCTGAGCTGACAGATGAAAGGAGACAGCTGCTGGTAGCAGGGGGCAGGGTGTCACCAGGAATCAGGCCGCTTGGACAGAACAGACAGCACCCCAGGGCTCCTAATCGGGGCGTGGGCGGGGGAGTGGGGTGGGGGGGGGCGGGACCGGCGTTGGTCCCCCTCCATTCCAAAGCATCTCCTAAATTCAATGTTTATCAACAGGCTGGCCAGCGAGGGAGGGAGGGAAGGTGGGAGGGCGGGTTGGAGGAAGAGGCCCAGTGCCTCTGGGGCTCCCGAGGGCTGAGAAAGGGGAGCTGGGGGCGGGGGGCACAGCTCCCTGCTCCCGCCTGCCCTGACTTCACCCCGACTCCTTTCCTCGGAGAGCTTCCAGCCCCTGCCCCGCCCTCCTGACAATGGTGGCAGCCCCAGGCAGCAAGCACACCCCCTCGGCCCAACTCAGACCTCTGCAGGGCCTGCCAGCCACTTAACAAGGGCCGGCCTCTGTTACTAATTAAAATATCTGAAAAGACTTTGAAGAGGAAACCATTAGGCCAGAGGGCTGGGGAGGCCCCAGGCTACGCTCCCAGGGGCAAAGGGACGGGACATTCCTCCTGGCTCTGGAAGGCAGCCCAGCAGGGCACAGGATCAACACTCCTCACCTTACCTTCAGGAGCTCTGGGGGCCGTGGGGAGGGTCGGCCGAAGCAGACACCAGCTAGCGGGGAGGGCCCATCACGGCCCTGCCAGCAGAGGCAGGGAAGCAGGCCGGGCAGCCGGGTGCCACACTAGCCCCACAGCTGCCACCCCAGGGGACCTGCCACAGGCGGGTGAGGCCTCTGACCCTCCATCCGCCCCCGCCAGCCCCCTTCTCACCCAGACCCCGGGGCAGGATGCAGGCGGTCCCGGCTCGGGAAGGCTGGCAGCCAGCCGGGTAGGCCCATCCCCGCCAGGGCAGGAAGCGGGGGAGGCTGGAAAGGCCCGGCACCAGCTTCAGAGGCACTCGTCTCCCTCTGGTGCACCCCCCCCCCCAACGTCTACAGAGCCAGCCCAGCCACACCTGCACCCCTGGCCCCCCGCATCCCCGCCAGGGTGCCAGTACCTGAAAGAGGGTCAGCCTGTGGTCATCCAGGATGGTTTTTGGAGGAGTGATGACTGTGAAAAGATAAGTGTCTGGGCCCAGAGCCACCTCGCCCCCCACCCATCCCCGGACCCCCACAGGAGGACAGGCCTGAGGGGGAGGGGCAGGCCCCGGGCCCAAGGCCTTAGCTGGGGTATCTCCAAGGAGCCCCCTCAGCTTGTAGCCCTCTGCCTGCCTCTCTGCTACTACTACAACCCGGGCAAGGGGCTTGGGGGGTGGGTGACCCAGGGCGGGCCCACCTACAAGGAGCCCCAGCCCCACACAACTCCCCGCGAAGCCCAGTGGTCTGACCCCTCCCTACCCAGACGCCCTTGGGAGGGGAGGTCAGGGAGAGGGGGCAGGGCAGGGGTGCTGAGGGGGCAAAAGCCAACCTCCCCTTGCCTTTCCCCTCTCCTCGGACTTGTCCTCAGACACCAGCGGGGCTTACACAGTAGGCGGGCTACTGCATGACCAGCCCAGCCCACCCCACGATGTTGTTTTCTAGAGGAAAATCTCTCCAAGCCCCAGCTGGGACGGGTCGGGGGTCACCAAGATCCGGACGTTGCCGGGACGTGTCCAGCAGGAGGACTCACACAAATAGAATGGCAGCTCAGGATTCCCCAGGTGGCTTCTCACGAAGTCCCGCAGATCCCCCACTGGAGGAGGGAGGACGGGATTAAGCCGAGAGCCCCCATGGGACGGGCACGGTCCGCGTTCTGGGACGGGACAAGCCACGTCCCGCTTCTGTGCAGAGCCCCCTACACCCCATGGGACGGGCAGCCCCGGGCAGCTCAGCCGCCTCCACCCCAGGGGTGAAAAGCCAAGCATGGTCCTTCCACAGGACTCTGAGACCCTCAGCCTGGCTAGGCCCCCAGCTTGCTGCGGGAGCATCCCTCCCTTTACCACTTACCCTGCCCACCCGAGCTCTGCCCTACGGGGGCCCCAGGTACAAAGGTTTGGTTACACAGCATCCCAGGGACCGTGGGGGCCTGCCTGCCACCCTCACTGACCTGGGCACAGGTCACCAAGGAGGCCGCTGACCTCATTCAGAACTGGCAGCGTTGCTGCCTTCCTTCCAGGGGAGCCACAGCTCCAAGCCAGAGACTCCCACGTTAGGGGGGCGGGGGCCCACCCTTCCTCTGGGTACCCCTCCATCACACCCGTGCCCTGAACAGGTGGGCGCGCGGGGGCACCACCAGGCTGGCCAGGTACACATCCGACACGAGCTGGCCCCCCGGCCCTGTGCCCACACCCCCAACACTCTCTGCAAGCTCACAGGCTGCCCCACAGATACAACCAACAACCCGGAAACGCCCGTCTCCCCCAAAGGCCCAGCAGCCGCAGTCCCATGGCCTGGAAGGAAGCCAGGCGGGACTCAGAGGGCCCCCCCCCCGCCCCAGACACCCCGGTGGGGCCACTGACCTGTCTCATTAGGGCGGAAAAAGCCCTGCAGGATGTAGCGGTCAGGGAACAGGACCCTCAGGACCACCTGGGCCAGGACAAGGCAACTTGTCAGCAGGAACGGCCAAAGTCCCCATCGGCTGTACCCTGGGCCCACGATGGCCGGTCCCCCAACCCGGGCCAGAAGACACCAGGCCCAGGGCAGGTGGAAGTGCCAGCCAGCACCCGCTCCCGGCTGTCCCCACCATGCTACTGGCCAGGGCTGTGGCCTCGGCTCACTGTACCGCGGGCTGCACACGAGGACTGGTCAAGCCCCACCACGCGCGTTTGTAAAAACACGTCAGCGTGTTTTCATCACGAACAGGGCTGACTGGTTACGAGCCGTGGCCGTGCAAGCCTGCAATGAGGCGGTGACCACAGCCAGCGGCGTGGTCAGACGCCCCCCGAGCCCTTCTACGCACCTTGGGGTACCGCTCCAGCTTCTCCCTCTTCTGAGCCTCCCTGAAAGCCTTGGTCACTAAGGGCGCTTCCTCCAGGCGCTTCCTGCAGGGGGTGGCGAGTCTGCGTGTGAAGGTCGGGGGTCTCCCTGGCCAGCCAGTGAGGAGGAGCCACACCCACCACCCCCGGGCTCCGAGGGACCAGGAGGCGCCGACACAGCTGGGGCACACCCACCGCTCGCTCCTGAGCTGGGCCAGGCGCCTCCTCACGTCGTCCACGGTCACCTCGAAGAAGTCATCCGGCAGCTCCGCAGGGCAAGCCTGGAGCAGCTCTCCCAGGTCCGGGTGGCACACCACGGGGTCCCGATCCACCGGCTGGGTGGGCAGAGGGCTCGGCTGCCGCAGGCCCCCAGGAGCCTGGTCTCCTGACTCCGTGGGGCCGGGTCACCCAGGCCCCACAGCTGGAGCCAAGTCCATACCCTCACCGGCCCCACCCGTCAGCCCGTGACCGGGGCCAGGTGTCCAGGACTGGAGACCCTCCTTCCATGCCTCCTGCTCAGGTACACTGGCATGGAGACCCCCATTCACCAGCAGAGGACGCGGCCCTGGAGTCTCGGCTCAGCCATGCCAGGCAGGCACCCTCACTGCCGGGGGACTTGGGGGTTGGGGTGACAGGCTCCCCTAGTAGCTACTTGGCTCACTTCCCGTCTCTGGAAGCCCCAGCGCCGAGAGGCCTCCGGAGCTGCCAGTTATCAGGGTCCCCCGAATAGAGAGCAAACTCAGGGAACAGCACCCCGGGCGAGGCCACATCGGGGGCTCCACAAGAGGGCAGGGGAAGTGACAGCCCCCAAATTAGAGGTTTGGCAAAAACCTGCCAGCCACTGGCCACGTGGCCAGGCTGACCCCCCCTCCCCTCTCTAGGGGAGCAGCCCAGCCCACCCTCTGACCACCCTGGGGACGCAGAAAGGGACGGCATCACTCCTAATTGGCAGCAGCGACGATGGAAATTGCGAGGCAGGGCTCGCTTGGCCGGAGGCGCCTCCGGGTGGGTAATTGCCAGTGTGACCCCTCTCGGCGCCAAGGCGGCCTTGGAGCCGGGCCCGACCGAGCCGCGCAGGTCCCGGCCCTCTGGCCCTGCCCCTGTGGGGGAACCTCACCTCTTCTCCACACCCAGGCACGGGCCGGGCAGGCTCTAGGAGCACACCTCCCCAGAGGTCCCTCCTGAGAGCCCTCTACACGGTCCAGCCTGCCCCGAAGGCCAGGCTCACCGCCCGGGGGACGACCACGCTCAGGCCAATCGAGGGCTACTAGGGCCGCCCAGCATCTGGGGACCAGCGCACCTGCTGGGCGTCTCCGGGGCTAACTCCCCAGCCACACGTGAGGACTGTCGGCCCGGGCAGTCTCAGGTCGAGTGCCCAGCGACGCCACGCCTCGTGATACGGCTCTCCCCCGCTGAAGGGGGGGGTGGGCTCTCACCAGGAAGCCCCCCCCTGACCTTGAAGCACCGGGGCAGAGCAGCCAAGCAGGGCTGGCCAGAGCCTGGGTAGCAGGGCCCGTAGGTGGCTGGCTGAGGCCCCTGGGGGCTGCCCCTTCGCAGCCACAGGATCCTGTGCCACTGTGGGCAGTCTTCACCAGAGCTTTTTATAACAAGATGCCAGGCGCCAGGCTGCCCCCCACAGCCACGGCGCCTGCATTCCAGAAGGGCCAAGAGCCGGCCGGGGCGCCTGGGGCAGGGTGTTGGGGGGAGTGAGGGCAGGACGCGGATAGGCCTGAGCCAGGAACCGCCAGGGCACGAGCGCCAGGCCCCCAGGCACTCAAGCACGAAGCCTGCAGGCTAATGAGCAGCTCTAAGGCCACTGTGTCACAGTCTCTCCCTTGGAGGACCCAGCCCTGGGCATGAGTTGGCCCGAGAATCCAGCGGTCCGGGGCACCGAATGGAGTCTGAGCGCTTCCCCTGCGGAAAAGCCAGCCCCAGGGAGCCCTGCCCACTCGGGCCTCCCCTCCTCCTGGCACTTCCGGGGCACAGCCTGGGGCAGCCAAAAGGACTGCAGGCCCCCGGCAGTGCCGATAAGCCCAAGGCCCACAGCACGCTCCTCAGACCGCTCCCAGAATGGGGGACACAGAGGACACCAGCCACCGGCTTCGTGCCGCTCAGGGGCCACTGACTTTTGGTCAGAAAATAAACCTGACAAAATCCCTCTCAGTGTTGGATTTACCCTTGATTCCTTCTCTCCTCCGGCGTCTCACTCTGCTCCAAAAACCTATCTGGTCAAGCAGAAGCCAAAAGCTGGGAACGAGCCACCCCGCAGAGCTCGGGGCCAAACCTCCTGAGTCTCAGGGCGGCCACCATGTCCTGGCCCAGGAGGCCCTGGCCCACGAGAATGGACCAAAGTACCATCCCACTGTCAAATGGTGGAGAGAGAAGCCGGGGGGCTTCGAACACCTCCCCTTGGCCTTCCCCAGGAGAGCATTTCCCCCGCAGACAAGAGGGGCCGGCGGGGACGGGGAGGTGCAGTGGGGCTGGGGAGGCCAGAGCCGGGCGGACTCCAGGCCGAGCCCTCGTCCTGCTCACGGCCGACGCTCGGCCAGCAAGCCGCCCTCCTCTACTATTCCCTGGTCCCAGCAGTTATACGCACGGCTCCCATCCGAGGCGGGTTTACGGATGTTTCTAGACAGAGAGTGCAGCTCTGAGATGAGACATCCTCAGGGAGAAAGCGTACGTGGCATCCAGTGTGACGGGGGCTGTGGCCCTCACCTTCAGCACAGGGTGCCAAGCTCCCAGGCGCTGGCTGAGGGCCGTGGGGTCCAGGAGAAGCTGCTGGGGCCACAGGCTCGGGGGCTGAGAACAATGGAGCCCAGAACCTTCTCAGGAACCCTGACAGCTGGCCTTCAGGGCCCGAATCTCCAGGTCAGCTCCAGAGCCTGTGGGGGAGCCATGCAAAGGACAGCGGCTCCAAAGAGCATGACATCACTGGGCCCGGGTCACCCTTGCAGAGGTGCTGGTTGCCCGCCTCATGGGCTCAAGGCCTGACCCGTCTTCCTCACCCCTACCCCTTATCCTGGAAGTGCCTGGGGAGGGGCCGGGCAGAACGATGGGGGCACAGCCCGAGGGCCGAGGGTCTGTCCCGAGTGTGCGTGACAGATGGGACAACTGAGGTGCAGGTGTGACCCTGAGGAAGGAGGTGCCGACGCTCCCCAGCCCAGGGCTCTCCTGTCTGGCAAACGCAGGACCTGGCAGGTTCTAGGACTTGGCCTCCACCCAGGGTCCTACAGACAAGAGGACGTCCGGAAAAGGACAACGGAGGACAGATCAGAGAACATAAAGCTGTCCGCACAGCCGCGAACGCCGGCCAGGCGCCCCTGCAGTGGGTGACAGCCCAGCTCCCCGGCCACACGGAAAGCGCCCTGCTTCGCCAGGACGGATCGAGTGAGGGAGGCTGCAGAGGGGGCCGAGGGGGCCTCGCCCACCCCCAGCCCCACGCCAGGCTCAGCGCGGCTGAAGGCCCAGCCCGGCACCAGGCATGGAGGGCCAGGCGGGCCGGGCGCCAGCCTCCAGCAGCTGCCTCCCCGGTGGCGGAGCGGCCACCACGCACACGGGTCCCCTCCTGTCGGAAGTGGCCTTGCCGCGGCTGAGGGTTCATTTTCTTGACAGTAATTTTCCGGGACGCGATGACACACAGAGAAAAAATGTAAAAACTATTTGGGGGTGACCTCAACCCCAGATTTTCCAGCTTTCCCGTGAGGGCTCTTGGTTTTCTCCCCGCTCCCGGCCCAGACTGTCCTCTGACAATGGTCTTTGGTCAGAGGGAATGTGAAGCGTCTCCCCTTGAGGCTTGGAGCTTAAATGAATCCGTACACAGGGCCGCGGGCCAAACCTCCCGAGTTACTCACAGAGCCGGCGCCCTCCGCCCTCCGCAGGGCCGAGCCGGCGCGAGGCCAGGCCTGGTCCCGGCGGGGCTGCTCGAGGGAACCGCCGAGGACACCCGAGGCCGCGGGCAGGCGGTGCCTTCCCCAGGCCGCCCACCCTGAGCACAAGAAATGGGGGGACGGGCCGAGGCTCCCACACGCCCGTGGCGTGACCAGACGCTTGCCACCGCGAAGGAGGCGCACGAACGCCCCACGGCACGGAGATACACAAATGTAAGGTGTGGTGCGGGGTCCCCTCCGCCTCCCAGCTGCCCCTGGGAGGACACGTGGCCCGAGGTCAGCAAGTACAGGGGGGCGGACGCCCACGCGGTGGGGACACACGTGCCACGCCAGAGGGCCGGGAACGGTCCCACAGAGAGCGCCCCTCGGGTCCATTCAGGATGGGGGCCTGCCAACGAAACCCCCCGGCCCATCCACAGAAGGCCACCTGGCCCTGCCGGAGCTCTGCGGACCAGGGCACCCCGCGTACCCATTCTCCACTATGGTTCGAAGGCCGGCATCTCCCCCCCCACATTCAGCTGTGGCAGAGACGGCTGGAGGGCCCTTGGCAGCCCTCGAAACCGCTGCAAGACTGGGCCAGCACCTTCCGGGCCGCCGCCCCATCTGCCGACCAACCTCAGCGGCGTTCCCGTTAAGGCCGCCGCTGTGCCTCTGGGGACAGCTGGGCCCCTGGGCTGCTGCCGGAGCCCGGGCGGCCACAGCACCGAACGCACACGCCGGACGCAGGCTCGAACCGTGCCCTGGACCCATACGCGGGGGACAGTGGGGTGTGCTCAGGGGAGGATGCTAGGAGAGGCGCCCCAGCACGAGAGGAGGGGGGCCTGCTCGGACCCCCAGGTCCTGCCTGGGCTCCTCCCAGCCCCACGTGCTCTCGCTCAACCTGCCCATAAAGCAGGGGGCAGGGCCGGCCAGGGCCAGCTGCCTGGAGACGCAGGTAGGAAGCCCCAAGGAGGCACCAAGGAGGCACCAAGGAGACACCAAGGAAGCCCCAGGTCCGCCTCTGAGGGCGGAGCGTCAGGCAAGGGAAGACTGCTGCCAGCCGCCTGTCCTGCCCGGGGCATCGGGGCCTTTGATCAGAGACCCCCGGACCGGCTGGGGGTGGGGGGCGCCTGCTGGGATTGTGGCCCAGCCGCGCACAGGGCTGTGGGGCGGCCTCCTGGGCCGGCGGAAGGACTTCAAAGGACAGGCCAGGGGCCGCCGGGCAGCCCCAGCCTCTCCCCGAGCCCGGCTCTGATGGCCAGTAAAACTACCTTCTAATAATTAATGTTCTGACATCAAAGGCAAGAGCCGCCCGGGTCTGTAAACCATCCCAGTTCTCAGCCGAGGACCTGCCTATATTTTATCCTGTCTCTTCTGACTCTTTATTTAAATCCAAAACCACACACAGGCAAAACATTAATGGAAAACTTGGAAACTCGTTTTGATTACCAAAGTGTACCTTTGAAGTTCCCCCAAAAGTTCTGTTTTGTTCCCTTCTGCCCTCCCCCCCCAGGGCTGACGTGGCCGGCCAGCCCTCCGGGTGTGGGGCTGTTAGTGACAGGAGGCACGAGGCGGGCGGGCAAGCTGTGGGGGACGCTCCACAATCAACCAGCTGCTGGGGCCCCCAGATCAAAGGCACACGCTGCTGGCGGCCAGGCGCACCCTGCCTGGGACCTCTCCTGCCTGGGGGCCCCAGGTTCAGTGCTTGGGGGTACACTGGGATCCTGTGCCCAGACAGTCACCCGCTACAGGACAGCATAAGCCAGCACCCGCCCCCTGCCCCCCAGGTGCCCACAGGGCCATGCGTGGCTTCGTAAGGGACCCAGAGAGCCAGGGAGTGCCTGGGCCCAGCCAGCCGTCCACAAGCCCCACTCACCAGTCCTCTGTGACTTCAGGATGGGAGAAAGGGACAGCCCGCCCTGGCCCCAGCGTCCAGCTCCCAAACCCAGAGATCCCCAGGAAGAGCCGGCCCACTGGGAGTCAGAACCCCAGGATGCGCTCACCCCAACCACACGGGTCTGCTTTTGGCCACTGATTCTGGGCCCAAGTCACAAAGGCCAGGAGAGCGGGGACTGCGGATGGGTTTCTAACACGGCCCAAATATCAGCACAAGGGCCGGGGCGGCAGCACCACCACCTCTCCAGGGTGGACGTCCATGAGCCTCGGGACTGGCTCGGCCCCCATCCACTCAGGTGAGCAAGCCCCAGCCTCCCGGCCCTCTGAAAGGACGCAGGCTCGATCCTGTGGCCGAGCCGTCCCCTGCCCACGACCCCCACAAGCACAGGTGCAACTGCCCCTCCGCCCTCCCCAGGTGTGCGGCCTGGAAGAACGACAAGGGCCCCAGAGGAGACAGGAATGCAGGTAGGGGTGCCAGGGCCCCACGATGCCCACGGGATGCTCTGCTTACGAACGACAGACACTACAAACGCTAACCCTCCACTGAAATGCTAACTCCCACCAACAGAGAAGCTAGCAGGGACGCAGAGCATCACAACTAGACGGGTCCCTGCAACGCAAGGATGGCTCGGCGGGGAATCAACCCCAAACCTCACCAGGCGAACGCGCCGGAGGAGGAGGCCCGCCCCGCACACCGGCTAGCAGCAGCAGACCGAGGGGACTGCCAGCGCCACAGCTGCCCGCGAGGCGGTACCGGCCAGGGCCCGGGGCCCAGGCAGAGGGCGCGGGACGACGGCTCCGAGGCACGCAGGGCGGGAGCGTCGGAAGCCCGCACACGGCCAGAGAGGCCACCAGGCAGGTGGGCTCCCCCGGCTGTGACGCGGTCCCAGGGGCACGAGTTGGTCCAAACCCACCAGACCGAACATCTAAAACGGGGCCTCGGCGCAACTGATTTGAGGCCAAACAGAACCCGAACCACGGCTTCCCGGGAGAGCCGACCACGCGCCCTCCTGCCCGCCGGCCATGGCCTGGGGCTCCTTACCGGCTCCGGCTCTGACCCGGGCTCCTGGCCAGGCCTCGACTTCTTCGGTTTGGAGGGGCCTCCCGGGCTGGAGAAAGACTTCGGTGGTTTGGCTGAAGGCGACGTCAGAGACCTGGCAGACCCGGAAGAGCCCCCCAGTCGCTGTCCCCCACCTGAGAAAGGAACAAAGGGGGCGGGGGCAGGCTCCTTCGAGATCTGCTTCGCTGGAGCGTCCACGCGGCTGGCCCCCGAGGTGCCCACTTCATCCTGATGGCTCACGTCACCCTGGCTGAGCCCCACCGAATTCAGCGGGAGCAGAGGGCCGCCGGTGGCCTGGTCGGCCGACAGGGAGGGGGCCGGGCTCCCTGGGGTCTTGGTCCGGGAGACCCCAGGCTCCTGATCGCGTCGCTTCATGGCGAACCTGGGGGCGCAGACCCGGAAAGCAAGTGAAACGCCACACGGAGCCCTCCCTTTCCTGGGGCTCACGGCCCTGAGGGACGTCCTCTGGCAAGGACCAAACCGGTTTCGGCGCCTTCCGCAGCTCCCACCCGGCTCGCCGTCCAGGGGCCACCACGCTGGCCGTACACAGCGACAAGCCACTCCCCGTGGCACCAAGCCCCCCAGGTCCCCGGGCAGGACGAGCCAGCAGGCAGTGGCCTCAGATCAAGGGGAGAGGACCAAGATGGGGCACATCTTCTCTTTCACTTTTCCACCTTTTCTTTCAGACCCCACTCTTTTCAGTGAACAAGACAGGAAGGCTCCCCCACCTGATGATGGCGCTGCCCCCGGTGAGACCTAGAGACTTGAGCGTCGTGCTCTGCAAGGAGGCTCTGCCGGTCACCTGTGAGGAGGAAGCAGGACTCGCTGACAGTGCTCACCCACCTGGCCGCCCGGACACGGGCACCGTGAGCCCCACCCGCCAAGCCCTCCTCACAGCAGCTCCCTCGGCCTGAGCACAGGCACCACGGGGGCCCCCAGCCAGACACCTGAGCATATGCTCACTGGTCTGCGGCCTGGGTGGGCAGGCTCAGGCCGGAGTCAGCCACATCCGGCCCGCCGACCCCCTCCGTGGGCTGACCCGACCACGACGGCCTCAACCCAGGCCCAGGTGCCCGGGGCCCCGTGGTCTGTCTCCTCTAGGGGAGGATGGGTCCCACCAGGTCCCTCCCACTAACAGCCCTGGGACCCCCGCCCTTCACGGCCCTGCGTCAGGGGACCTCGAACTGGGATAAATAAACCCCAGCATCCTCCCGGGGCCCCTTGGGGACAGTGGCCACCCCGGGCCAGAAAAGGGCACTTGGCCAGGCTCAAAACAAAAAGCCCCTGTGAGGCAGGGGACTAAGCAGCAGGAGGGTGCCCCCGTCACGGACGGGCGGGTGGGGACGGGCAGGGCCTCGGAGCCGGGCTACGCCCGCACTATGCTGCCCTTGGTTTTGAAAAAGATCAAAACACGGAGCAAAGCAAATATTTATTAAAATGAAACCACTTTTGTGACTCTCGGGCTTTGAGAAACGCTGAGAAAACAAACAGGGCGTTGAGGAGGCTTGGGGAGCAGCCCGGGCGGCCCGTGGTTAGTGCCAGCGGAGCCGGCACTCCGCTTTTTTCCATGGAACACATCACGCTTTCAGAGGCCGTCTCCCCGCTCGCTGCTTTGAAGGCGGGTCTGAGAGAGTGAATTTTCCAGATTGGAAAGTGGGGCCGGGCCCGTGTGGTGACTTGGGGCCAGGCGGGTGGGGCCGGGCCGCTCACCTACCTCGTCCCGCATGTACACACAGACCGGGCTCGCCTCGCTCGGCTGCTCCAGGCACTCCCTGCGGGGGGGGGGGGGGGGGGGGGGGGGGGGGGGGGGGGGGGGGAGGCAACGGAGACGTCACAGGCCAGCCGCAGGCACACCCGGTGCCCTCAGACGGCGCCCCCTGGGCACCCGGGCAGGACCCCGGGGCCGGGCCCACCCTGGCCGCCTCGGGGCCACCAGGAGGCGGCGGCCAACGCCTGGCGGGGAGCCACCGGCCCAAAGGGCGTGGGGGTGTTTCCCAGCCTCACAGCCCAGAGCAGCACCAGCCACCTCCCAGACAAGCCTCAGATCACGGTCAGCTGAGCAGGTCAACGACGAGCAAGGATCCCGGAGCCCTGGGAAGCCATCCTCTAAGAGGACTGCTGACCCCAGAGCCCCAGGAGCAGCTCAGGGCCTGCACCCACTAAGTGGACTCCAAGGAGAGAGGCCAGGCCCCCGAGGCCATGAGCAAAGGCACGCTGCCCCCTCTGCCCAGACCCCGGGGCAAGCGTGACCTCGGGCCGTGAGGCGGGAGGACAGGGAGGGGCCTCCCTGTGGAGCACACCCACTGGCCGCAGCCCAGCGGTCACACCGCACAGGGCTGGGCTCACGACAGCCACTGAAACCACAGTCACCAACAAGGTGAAGACCGGGGCAGGGCACGGGTGCTGGCGCACAGGGCGATACAGGCGCCCCAGCCGCTGTCACACGCACAGGCTGGGCCAGCGCAACGCAGGGGCAAAGGCACCAGGTGTCCCCACCCCTCACCGCCGTCCTCCAGGTTGCCATGCCACCCTCCCCTCCATCCTCCCTCCTCTCCTCGAGGCCGTGCTCACCGGTAAGATGGTGGCGGGCACCCACCTGCACCAGACCGAGCCACTGACGTAAACGGGACCCATACACGGGAGGGAACAGGCCCAGGAAGCACAGCTGCACGCGCTCACAGGACAGCAGGACGCACACATGCTGCCCCCACCCCCCCCACGCACCTGTGCACCACCACCTGTGCTAGGGGCCCTGTGCTGACCGTGGAGGTCAGGGGGCAAGCGGGCAGGCCGAGGCCTGGCTTTGGAGCCCTCCCACTGCAGGCAGCAAAGCGTGTCTCCTACACATCACTGAAATAAGCCCTCACAGACACCCACTGGAGACCACGCCTGCGGTGTCCTGTCCAGGCCCTCTCCCATGAGAAGGGCGAGTCGGAGGGGCAGGGCCCGCCAGAGCGGGAGACCTGGGGTGACGTCAGGCCAGGCTGCACGGCCCCACCAGGGCTCAGGGCTTCACATGCAGCCTCGGCCGAGACGACTCGGCAGCCGAGCTGGTGACCACAAGCAGCAGGGCCTCCAGCCGCACACGGACACTCTGAGCGCACGGCTGCCCAGGACCGTCCCCAAGACCCGTGATCCCATCCTCTGGGTGGGTTTTTTCTCTCTGTTCCTCCTGTTTGCTTTCCTCTGCCTGTTGCCCAGAGCTGGGACCCACAGTCCAGAGCTAGATGTTGGGACCCCCGGAGGAGTCCCTGCCCAAGCCTGACCAGCCCTCCCAACGTCCCCAAAGGAAGGTGGGAGGCCCATTAGCCCCCACGGAACTCACCCGTGGTCTCCCCACACCCACAGCTGTGAAGAAGCTGGTCCCCAGAGAAGGCTGCCAGCCTCAACCAGAGCCACGCAGGGGGCTGGCCACAAAAGGTGTAATCTCACGTGCACAGCAGGGCCAGGGAGCACCCCTGCAGACCTGGGACTGGCCCAAGACTCAGTGAGCCCAGGCCTCAGAAAAATACAGGACCCCAAAAGTGTCGGTGACATCCCCCGGCCAGGCTCACGCACTTTTCTTACTGAAGACGAGACAGGGGAAGTGAAGGGACCTCAGCCAAGGAAGGTGCGTTCTAGCAAACCAGATCCCAGGGCCAGCGAGGGCGAGTGGGGACATGGGGTCCTGGACCACCTGGACTCAGAAAACCGGCCACACGCTGGCTGAGCCGACGCCCACCAGGTCCTAGTGGGCCCTCGCTGCTCCCTCAGGAGCCCCGGCCAGGCATGCCGTCTCCGGGACCTTCCTCTGGCACCTGACGTCGTGGTGGGGACGGATGAGCGGAGCGGAACAGGAACGGTGCCCGGGGAAGGCCTGCTCATCTCTGTGCCCTCAAGGCCCCTGGACATCAAACGCCAGCCCGGCTTTGATGTACGGCTCCTCCAGAGGGATCGGATTCCCATTCCCATGTGGGGATCTGACGGAGAGGCCAGTAGACGTGCCAGGGGAGGGGTGCCGCGACGGCTTCCAGACCCCCCGGGCCAATGAGCGGGGCTCTCCCTCCAGAACGGCAGGCGGGGGGGGGGGGGGGGGGGTTGTTCCAGAGCAGCAGACCTCGGCAGCCCCAGGACTCTCTTGGAGGGAGCTGGGCCCCCAACCCAGGCAGCACTGTCATTCAAGGCCGGGCGTCACGCAGACCTTCCGCGGAGGCCCACCCGCCCCTCCTCGCACATCGCCTCGGTCGGCAGGACGGCTCTAGCCCCGCGGAAGATCTGCAAAGCCGCTCCCACTCGGGCCACGGGGCGGCGGGAGGGCCGGGCGGGGCAGAGACTCTGTTGCTACTGGCTTCACTCGCCACAAACATGCTGTCCCCACGGACACGGGATGTCTGTCCACCCAGGGCCAGCTCCTGGCAGGACGCCATGCGGGAGGCAAGCCAGACATCCGGACCCTTCTATTTACATCACCTATTTGGGACTGACAGAGCTGTGACTTCAGCCTCGGCTGCCACGAGGAGGCAAGGCCACATCCCGAGGGGCCGGGCCACTCGTATCCCAACACGGAGGTGAGGTCAGGGCCGCAGGGAGCCGCGGGGCCCCCTCCTCCAGGGCAGACCGAGCAGGGTCAGTTTCAAGAGGGAAGTTTCCTTTTCTTCCCAAGGAAAGATGGGGGACGGTGCCCCAGAGCTCTGAACGAACACCCCGGCATCCACACCTCTGGCCGCCCGCAAGCTCTGGGGCGTGGCTCATGCATCCCCTCAGTGTGACCGCAGGCTGGTCCCCAAACTCGCGGGCAGCCCCTCTCGAGGATGTTCGAGGCCCTGCTGCTTTGACCGGTCAGACGCACCTCAGAGACAGAGTCACGGGCTGGAGCAGGGGACACGGGGCACCGGGACAGAGCCCCTCTCCTGGTGGCCCTCCCTGCAGCACGTGCCCGAGGAGGAGGCGGGGGGAGGGCCGGTCAGGCCAAGCAGAGGCGGCGGCGGCGACCAGGCCCACGTGGGCACTGAGCACGGACACGGCTGCAGCCGTAGGAAGGCCGGTCCAAGTGTGAGACGCGCCAGATGTCAAAGTTCTCCATCCAACAAAGAATGTAAAAATGTCTCATTTTCCCGTTAATCACATGTTCAAAGCACAGTACTTTGGGCACACTGAGTCAAGTCCGCCATAACCTGAAATTAATTTCACCTGTTCTTTTGATGTGGCCACCAGAAAAGTCTGAACTACCTCTGCAGCCCACACGTGTGGCACATGTGGCACGTCCCGTGGCCGGTTAGGTGATCCAGACGCTGGCGGTCAGGGCAGAGCCACCGTGCACAGGAGCCACGACCTGACCCACAGCGGACCCAGGACGCGCACTCACCCGACGGCTCCCTGCCAAGCCTGTTGCTCAGAGGCTTACCTCCTCCTGAAAAACCCGCTTCCCGCTCATCCTGTCCTGTGAAGACTTGGAATTCCCAGAGCTGCCCCCCCCCCCCCCCCCGCGAGCACGGGAGCTGCCGTGAGCCCTGGCGCATCGTCCCCGCTGCGCGAGGATCCATCCCGGGACCACGCACACGTCCGCACCAGCGGTGTCCCACAGTGGCAGGCACAGCCCCTGCAAGATCCTAGCTCGGCCCCGCCAAGCCCTGTGAATCAGGCGTGGGGCCGTGACTGTGGCCACAGATGCCGCCTGCCCTCCCTCTTGTGGACCCTGCTCCGTGGTCAGTGGGCGCCAGCTTCCCAGCAAAGCGCGAGCGGAGAAGCGCCCCCCTGCCTGGAGCCGATGGGACACAGATGGGGCAGCAGCCGCACGGCTGGGGCAAGGGTGCCGGGAGGAAACTTCTAGAGACGTGACGGTACCTTCGTAAGCAGCACGTAGAGGAGGCAAATTGCTCTGCTCCCACTCACACACGTTCACGGACACCCCGCGGCCAACTAAACCGACCCGAGGGGCCCAGCTCCTCCTGACGCCACCCAGCTTCTCCCAAGAGCTGTCTCCACCCCCCCGCTGCGCTCCTCGCACTCCGTCAACAGCTGACCCCACCGGCCGGTCCTGAAAGGCCAGTCCCAGAGCCCCCGGCACCCTCCACCGGAACCCTGTCTAGTTCCAGCCACCACCGGCCGAGGGACCAGATCCTACGCATTGCCGCAGGGGACAGGATCCGTCGCAGGGGACCGGGGTCTTTTGGAAACACCGGTTTCCAGGTTTCCGACGCCGTTCGGTTTTATTTGCACATACGTACTGCAGTCTCCTCTGGAGGGAGGATCTCACGGCAGGGCGACCCGGCTGCCCGACTCTGAGCTACTCCTCGCCGCCAGCCCCAGCCTCGAGAGCAGGGAGCCAACGCATCCCTCCGTCAGGCGGGACTCTCGGCGCGCGTGTCCAGCTCCTCCCGGGTGGACCCTGCCTGCCCTTCACTGCGGTGGCCTCGGCAGCGTCCTCAGAGCACGTGCAAGGGGAGACCGTGCGACCTTTCAGGCCTAGACACCGCTTGGTTCCATCCACGCCTCCGATATCTTGACAGATAATTCTAGGATAAACACTTTTCCTGCAGCAGGTGAAGGCACCGGTCAGCCGCCCTCCTGGTGGTGCAGCCGGGAGCCTGGGGCCTCTCCGCAGGCCTGCGGTGTCCCTTCGTCCGGCTCCAGTGCTCACGGTGGTGCACCGCAGTCTGGAAATGCGGCGTCCGGTCCTGGCACCGTTTTCCACTGCACTGCCACGATTCCCACCCCCCCCCCCCCCCCCCGCCTCCCTCTTCTCTTTCCCGGAGCCAGCTGCCTGGGCCCCAGATCTCCCTCTGCCTGTCCCATCCTGACGCTCAGCCGCCTGGCTCTGTCTCTTCCTCCCGCAGAGGAGGTGAGCTCCCTCCCGAGCCTCGGCCAAAACGGCCAGGACCCTGTACCCTCAATTCCAGGGGCGGCCGCCGACCAGCCCCGCCCCGCCGAGCCTCAGGCAACTGAGCAGGATGGTGGGTCCTCAGACCCACGAGCTTCCTCACGCGCAGCAAGGATTGTGGCCACTTGAGCCACGGGTGCGGCTGACCCATACACCTCCCTACCTGCTTCCAAGGGCTCCTCCTGGTCTCTGCACTTGCCTGTTCAACCGCACCCAGCTCTCGTTCCACCTGCCTCTCCGTCCTGAGAACGCGAACAGAGGCTGTCACTCTGTCCCCGCAGTTCACGGTCTCCTCCTCATACGCCAAAGGCTTGCTCAGACATCTGGGCTCCGAGGGGCAGTGCAGTCGGCTGTCGGTGCCCAGGCAGTGGTCCGGGGAGCCACCCACACCTCCTATAGTGGGAGCTGCGAGTGTTCTGGGAGCTACCCAGGGGGGTCATGCTCCTGCAACAGCCTGAACAGTAAGGGCACCCCTGTCCAGAGAGCCCTGAGGCTCCACACCCAGGACCACCTCCAGGGCCGGCAGCATAAAGCGGAAGGCAGCTAAGGCCCCGTGGCTCCTTACACCTCATCTACCACCTGCCTTCCCACTCTGGCCTCCTTGCCCAGCCATCGTCCGCCTCACCCATGACCCAGTGCTGCCATCGCCCGGGCTCTGAGTAATACCTTTGTAAAATCCTCTCCTATAGTTTTAGTTGCCTTTTGGGAGGGAGAATGACACCTGTATTCCAGGAATTCTTCCTGTTCCTTGTTCCTGCCACAGGGCCTTTGCACTTAATGTCCCCTAGACCCAGAGGGCTCCCTCCCAGATCCTGGTACAGCTGCTCCTGAGACCTCCCCCGCCACGCAGAAAATGCTGCCCCACCACGTCCCAAGGTGCCCTGCCTTCTCCTTTGCGAAGTCTTCCTGTGGCTCTGCAGGACTGCCTGTTAGCTCCTCACAGAGGTCAGCTCTGCGAGGCCAGGCCCCGGCTCCCTGCTTCAGCCCCGCCCGGCCTGAGCCGGACGAACGAAAGGACAAAGGAGAGACAGATACGGAGGCCTCATCTTCCCAGCAGCACGGAGCAGCAGCAGAGAGGGCAGGTGCCGGCGGCACAGGGCTCTGAGCTGCAGAAGCACCCCCACCCCCTTGGGAAAGCAAGACAGCAGGCGCCACGGGCGGCACAGTGAGGCGGCCCGCGGACTGCGTCGGGCGTGCCACGTGCTTCTACTAGCAAAGACCCCCGAGCAGGGGCTGCCAAGGCCCCCAGGAGCGCCCGCGGAGGATGTCGAGGCTGGCTGGAGGGGAGGCAGGCCCGGCCGCAGGGGCCCAGGCCCGTAGGAGTGGAGGGGAGCCCCCTGCTCTCGGCACAGCCGCCCCCACGGCCCCGTGGGAAGAAGGTCCGACACAGGAGACACGGGAAGAGGAAGCCCGCACGGGACGACGCCGGCGGGGAGCAGGAGTCCGGGTGCGGTGACGGCAGGGGCGGCGGGCACTGCAGTCAGACTAGATGGGCTTTCCTAGGCGACCCCGTCCCCGTGCGGGCCCAGACTCCCCTCTGCCGCACAGACAAACCTCAGGGCCAGGCCCTGCTCTCCCGTCCTCACACCGCCCCTGACGGCAAGCAACTTGTCCGGGGCCACACAGTGACCACTGCGCCCTCCCACGGTCCCTTCTATGCCGCGGGCCAAGACCTTCAAAAGAGAACAAAGACTTCCATGCCAAAATGAAAGACAGAAAAGTAAAACGCTACCACGTTGACGCATTCAGGACTAAGATTTAAACCATTAATTACCAGACGGAAACCGACACCTGTCAAATATCGTTAACGGTTTCTTTTCAAACGTGACCCATTTTCCTAAGGAAGTTTTATACCTAAAGCCTCTATCCACCGAGGAGCCCAGAAGCTCCCTGTTCCCCTCACCGCTCACCAAGCCCCCCACGAGGACAGAAGCATGGCTTTGTCTTCCGGGAGGGCAAGGCGCCACCGTCACGACAGGAAACCCAGGAAAAAGGATGAGCTGCGGTGGCCAGCACCTGCTGGGGGCAGCTGATGAAGGCGGCCCCCTTATCTCAAACCCGTCCTCTCAGCAAGATCGGAGAGCCCTAAGGCACACCCTCCGGCCGCGGCGAACCTCGGGCTGTGGCTCCAGACCAGCCCCGCCGACCCAGCAGCAGCCTCGCCATAGAGGGCAGGGCCCAGAACCTGCTCGCTGACGCTCACCTGGTCTGTGCAAAATGGTTGAGAAGCTCCCAGAGCGTCTGGCCTGAACAGAAAGTGTCTTGCAACCTGGAGCCATCGTCCAGCTGCAGAGCGATGCGAACCTGAGGGGCGCAGATTGGGAAACCGAGTCAGGAAGAGAAGCAGCCGCCCAGGGCACAGGTCAGAGAGCACACACCTCTCCTTCGGGGCCCCGGGATCCCGTGGGCGGCAGGACGCGGACTCTTGGGGGTAAGGAAGCGCTGTCCCCCCCGCACACCCCACACACGTTCGTCGCTGTGTCTTCAGTCGTCACAGTTTGGGCTAACTTGTTCCGCAGAGACAAATGACAAGCGTGTTACGTCTTCTGAGCGTTTTTCACAAACGAACACACTGTTCTTGAAGCTCCGTGTGCAACAACTGTTGCACCGAGTGGGGACGTAAGTCTACAGCCCCAGAGAAGACACTCCTTTCGGGTCCTTCCACTGAGTGACAGACACACCGGAGGACGCGCGCGCAGAGCCGGGGCGAGCATGTGTCCCTATGCCCACGAGCACCTCCCTGAGGCCCGTGTGTCACGGTGAGTGCTGGGTGCCCAGGCCGGCATCCCTGCCACTTTGGCCAAGACACTCTTTTCTTCAAGCGTGCCTTTACATGGAGTCCCAGTAACAGAGGACGAGCCGCTCTGTGTGAAAGCGCGAGAGAAGCTCCCTACCACCCCCGGCAGCCCCAAGGAATCCCCAAGGGAAGTCAGGGTTCCTTCCATGTGAAAAGAGGGGTGTTGGGGCCGGTCCCCGCCGCCCGACTCCCGATGGGCTCCGGAGTGCTAACTGATGTCCGCAGGCCCGAGCCGCCTTGTCTCTCGACAGGGATGAACTACCTCCCCTGCGGTGTCTGGGGGGCTTGCAGAGATACACCAGCACTGTGGTTATTGTTTCCACCCACGGTAACTGTGCTATCGTCTGCTCAATCTCTAGGTCCTAAGTAATTGATCTGGTAGGAAGCAGGCCACGGTCAAAGACTCGGGCTGTGGTCCCAGCAAGGCCTGTGAGGAGGCCCAGGGTGAAGCCTGAGCCCCTGGGCCACGTGTGCTCCCGCCAGAAGCGAGGCTGCACCACGTCCACAGGAAACCGCAGGCTCCGAGGTGCTTGGCTGACAGCACAGGTAGGTAGCCCCCCACCCCCCAAGACCAATTCAGAGCAGAGACCGAAAGACTCGTTTCCAATCAACCACCGACCCTGAGAAAGTGGTGAGGGTGTGAGGACACGAGCCTCGCCCGGCACATCCCTCCATTCGCCACCCCCTCCTACAATCACGGCAACAGCTCGTCCCACCCGTTCAGCCTGCTACAGCATCCTGTCGTCCCAACAGCCCGGACTCAAGAGCCACAGGCAGCACTGCCGGGCCCCTCCAGGGGAGCCACCTACCATGTTCTCGGGCCCCTCGCGGCTCCGGGAGACAGGCACCATCTCCAGCTTGGCGTTATTGGGCAGGTTGGCAAATCTCCACTGGAGAGAGAGGTCAAGAACATTCCTCTGAAACCTGCAAAACAGGCCACAGCTCACGGGCTGCCCTGCAGATCCTAATACAGCCCAGCTTGCACACAGTGCCCAGCACAGCCCTGCTGGGAGCAGGGACTAAGCCGAGCGGTGTTCGCGTCCACGTGGCGATTCCCCAGCCAGTGCCCCCAAGGCTGCAGGAACACAGGTACAGCCTGCCAGCTTGCAGAGACAGAGTGGATGCCTGTCTGCGGCGGATCTTTCAAAGGAAAGGAAAAGTAGACACTGACTCAGCTTTGAGCTAACAAGGACAGAGCAAGAAGGAGAAACCAGAAATGGGTCACCCTCGTGGACAGACCAGGGGGCGCCCCAGTCCCCTCCCCAGGCATGAAGCAGCAGCAGGCCCAGAAGATTCAGAAAATAAAAATGCACCCCAGAGCTACTGAGGGGTGTATGTGCCTAGCTCTGCTCGGGAAAGTTCTAACCTGCTTCTGGCAGGTCGGGGAAACCAGAAAGAGCTCGAAGCTCTGTGAGTGGATGCCAGGGCACAGCCCGGAGCCTGGAGCAGGGCCCTGGGATTCTCAGTGGCAGCACAGGCTCTCCTCTGTCTGAGGTGAGGACAGCCACACCAAGACAAGTCACTAAGGGGAGAAGTTCCTCAGGTGGGACAGAAACCCACAGGCCACCAAGGAAGGGTGCTGATTCCTTTGTTGTTTTAGACCACTTGAGGGGCGCCTGGGTGGCTCGGTCGGTTAAGCGTCCGACTTCGGCTCAAGTCATGATCTCGCGGTCCGTGAGTTCAAGCCCCGCGTCGGGCTCTGGCTGACAGCTCGGAGCCTGGAGCCTGTTTCAGATTCTGTATCTCCCTCTCTCTGACCCTCCCCCGTTCATGCTCTGTCTCTGTCTCAAAAATAAATAAACGTTAAAAAAAAAAATTTTTTTTAATAAAAAAAAAAAAATAGACCACTTGAAGACGTGCCAAGAGCCCTCTCCTTAGAAACACGCCCGCACGCTAAGACCCAGGCATGCAACTCCGGGGCACCGCGAGGCCGCCAGGATCCACACAGTTGTTTGCGGGGGAAAGTTTGCAGGTTTGCCCACATCTGCACGACCACTTCCTCTTCCCTCAGAGCCCCACCAAGAACAGATACAAACAAACACACGGAAACCCTCCGCAGAGACCCCTAAAAAGACACATCCCCATCCTAACCCCCAAAACCCATGAATGGGACCTTACTTGGAAATAGGAACTTTGCAGATAAAACTGAGTTAGGGATCTCGAGATGAGGTCATCCTGGATTTGGGTGGGCCCTAAATCCAATGACAAGTGTCCTTATAAGAGACAGAAGAGGAAAAGACACACGACACACAGGGAGAAGGCCACGTGAGGAGGAGGAAGAGGCCGAGTGCAGCCACAAACCAGGGAGCAGCTGGAGGCCCCGGAAGCTGGGACAGGGAAGGAAGCTGCTCTCTTAGAGCCTCAGAGGGAGTGTGGCCCTGCCCCACACCTGGACTTGAGGTTTCTGTGAGACAGTAGGTTTCTGCTGGTTTACACCCCGAGGCAGGGTCCTGGGAGGGGCGGATGGCCCCGACAGACCAGGACCGGACCCTAGCACACTCACTTCAGATCGTACTCGCTGGGGTTGAAGTTCTGCCGCTGGCATGTGTCCTCCAGAACCTAGGAGTCAGACGACAGGACTGTGAGCCACTGGGTCTGGCCTGGTGACTTGGTCGGCAGGCACAGAGTCCAACTCTTGATTAACTGGCTTCCAGGCCAAGCCTAGTACAAACCACATGAGGGACTGTCCACTCAACGGATCCACACGCCTCACCTGCAACCCGTGTTCACTCTCCCTCTCCTCACTGGGCCTGCCTCGTCACCCAGCTCCCGGGACAGCCTCCACCCTGGGTCTCCAACAGTCCACCGCCACAAACCTTTCCCTCCGCACTTTGGGACACTCGCCCCACGCAGAGAGAGTAAAGTTCAAATTTGGGCCCCACTGCCTGCAGTGCTTCACCGTCCTCTCCATGAGCCACCCGCACACACGGCCAGCGCAGGTGGGTCTTGGGGCGCCCGTCTGGCCCGGGAGATCCCCGCTTCCGGGCCCGGCAGACACACTGAGTTATTCGGGTCGGCTCAGACCGCCACCGCCCCACAATGGGGGCTCCTCCCGGCAGACCGTAGGGCGAGCACTGGCCCCTGAACCGCGGGGCCCGATAAGCCTTTTTTAATGCAACAGCTGCCCCGGAGGGAAGTGCAGCGAGTGACTCAGCAAATCAGTTTCCAGACGCCACGGCCGCACATCCAATGGACACCTGGCCGAAGGACGCCCCAGGATGGGGACACGGCTCGAGGCTCTGCGGCGGACTCGGAGGGGTGGAAGGACGTGCCTCCCCCCGACTCCAGCCAGCCAGACCCCGGCCCCCGCTGGGACCCGCGGAGTCCCGGAGGCAGGAGCCCGAGGCTGAAGGGGGCGGGCCCGCCGCGCCAGAAGGAAGCTCATTGGCCCCCTCAGGCCCCGCCCCTGAAGGCCCCGCCCCCGCAGCGCTCCAGAGCCAACCGCAGGAGCGGACCCGGCGCCGCGCCCCCGCCGCCCGCCGCCACCGCCCGCCGCAGCCGCCGCAGCCGCCGCCGCCGCACCTGCAGCAGCACGGTGCTCGGCGTCACCTTCACCGTGTGGCGCCGCCCGTTCGGAGCCAGTACCGACACCGCGGAGCCCCCGCCGCCTGCTGGGGCCGCCATCTTCCGCTCACGTGATCCGCCGCCGCCGGCTCGGCGTCAAACCACTTTATCGCCAACAGCCCGGACGCAGAGCCACGCGGCCGCGGGGCGGGGCCTGGGGGCGGGGCCTGCGCACGCTTCCGGGCCCGCCCCGGCGTCCGGGCTCCGCCCCTCGGCCCTGGCCCCGCCCCGACGCCGCCGCTGAGCGCGGGAGCGCTGGGATACCGCGTGGCCCCGCGCGGGCACCCCAACGGGCGCAGCGTGGCTCTTGGGCCCGGCCCGGCCTTGCGGGCTGCGAGCTCGCCAGGCTTGGGCTCCCGGTCCCGCAGGGTCACCGCGCCCAGGCCGGCCTGGGCCTCTCTTGCCCTTCAACCCTGGCTCCTCCACCCCAGTGCCCGCCTACCTGCCCCCCTTCCTGCCCACTGTCCCCCAGTCCCCAATGGTCACCTACGCCTGCGGCCCTGGGGGGTGGTGTGAAGGCCAGGGACCGGCTCAGGGTAAAGGCCGGCCACGAGCTCAAGAGTAGAGCAAGTCTGACACCAACATTCTATGTGTTAGGTGCTTGCCCTGATTGCAGCCTGGCGCAGTGGGAGTCTGGAAGGTTGCAGAGGAGGGGCGTGTCGGGTCCTACTGTCCCACCTGTGTGGGTGCTGTCTCACCTTCATGTGGGTGACACATTCATCTCACACGTACCCGTATACTGACAAATACACATGTGCATGCATATGTAAGAAAACGGGGCAACTCCAGGGACACCCCTGATGGTCCTGCCTGACTGTCCAGGCAGCAGTCCTTTATGTTCAGTGTGACCTGAGTGTCCCACTGAGCCCTCAGTACGCCCCTCCCCTGAGGCCAGGGAGCATCACAGGACATTGGAGGTTTCACATGGGAGGCACTTGGGAGGTCTTCTGGTCAAGCCCGGTTACCAGCCACTGCCAGGTCTTTGCTGGCTAAGAGACAACGTCTCTTGCTATCACCTCGTGCTGTCCACTCCAGCCTGCTCACATCGGCCTCACTGTCTGTGAGCAGACACTTTTGGGGCATTTCTAATCACTGCCTGGCCAAGCTCTCCACCCCCACTCTTTAACCCATCGGAGCCCCAACGGCAGTAATGTGGCGGCCAAGCCCGTACACCCCAAGTCTCCCTGAGCCCAGCCTTTTCAGCATGTCAGCCTACAGGCATCCCCTTGGGATCCCCTGTCTCCAAGGGACAGGACTTTGCTGCTTGCTCACTGGTTTGCTGCTGTCCCGACCCGGAGCAGGCCCGGCCCTGGGGCCCTGCCCTGTGCAGGGACTCAGAGCAGAGTGCGTGGAGCAGAGCCTGGCATGGGACAGGTTCTTGGCAAATATCCGTTTGACCATTGATAGTACAACAAACACATAGTCCCCTGCAACTGTGCCTGCCCCTCCGGCAGCCCATCCTCACCTGGCAGAGGCAGGGGACCCCAGACTCAGTGACATCTACACTGGGGCACTGGCCATGGGAGGTAGGAGAGTCAGGGCAGACCACCTCCCCTTAGTAGCCTGGCTGGGCCGGACCTGATGCAGACCAGGCAGGACAGACCAGGTATACAGCGAGGCACCTATGGAAACAAGCCCCGGGGATGAGCACTGGATGCTGGCTCAGAGCCCTGGTCTGCCAGACCCACGCTTGACAAGCCTCTGAAGGCAGGAAACACCCAAAACTCCAGGTCCTGCACGTGCTAGCTCACCACCCCAGTAGGAAGACCCCTCACCTGCCTTCAGCGTGTGTGCACGCTCAGGGTTGAACACACACATTAGGGCCGTGTATTTGCTCTACTGGGAGGGAGGCTGCTTCTTTCTCTGTGCCTGCCGCCCTCAGCTCGTCTCTGCACCTCAGCACACTTATCTAGGGCTCCGTCACCTCCTACGGGCACTTCAGACACAGCCTTGAGCTACCCAGATTCCAGGGAGCAGTCATGGCGGAGGCCGTGGAGGAGACTGCGGGGTCAAAGGGCATCTTTGGGAGGTATGCGAGGCCATGAAGGGGAGTCTTTACTTAGGTCTCTGTCGGGCATCTTTTTACAGTTCGTGTTTTTCTTTCCAAATCTGTTATCTCAGAAAAGGGCAGGTCTGTACCTCAGTGTTCACAGCAGCTTTATGTGTGGTGGCCCAAACCTAGACCCAGATGTCTGTCAGGGGGTGAGCGGCTGAGCACGTGGAGGCCCGGCCGCGCCACGGAACACCACCCCTCAATCCGGAAGAACGAGCTCCGGGTACAGCCACCTGGGCGACTCCCCAGGGCAGTGTGCTGCGTGAGAAAAAGCCGGTCCCCTAAGGCTACTGGCATCCCAGTTCCGTGGATGCAGCTCTATGGAAAGGGCAGCATCTTAGAAATGGTAGACAAACGAAGGGTCGCCAGACGTTAGGGCCACTGGGTTGGGGGAGGGAACGAAGCCGGTGTAGATCTAGGGAGACAATGCCAGGGACCCTCGTGGAAATGGGAAGGGGGGGTACACAGTACCCACGTCCCCGTCCCGGCTGTGATCTCGTCCGTGGTTTTGCCAAATGCCGTGATGGTGGGAAAGCAGGCAAAGTGCACGAGGGATAGCTCTGTATTATCTCTTACGATTCCACATGACTCTCTAATCACCTCAGTAAAATTCTCAATTAAAAAATGACATCTGCGGGTGCCTGGGGGGCTCAGTAAGTTAAGCGTCCGAGTTCAGCTCAGGTCATGATCTCACAGTTCCTGGGTTCGAGCCCCACATCGAGCTCTGTGCTGACAGCTCAGAGCCTGGAGCCTGCTTCGGATTCTGTGTCTCCCTCTCTCTGCCCCTCCCCCCCTCTCAAATATAAACAAAACATTAAAAAATAATAAATAATAAATAATTTTAATGACCTCTAGGGGCACCCAGCTGGCTCAGTCATGCAACTCTTGATCAGAGTCATGAGTTCAAGCCTCACATTCGGTGTAGAGATTACTTAAATAAATGAAAACTGAAAAAAAAGGACATCTATAGACAAGCTAAACACTTAATAAAGCACTGCTCTCCAGCCCTTCTCTACGCATCCCTCTAGATGCATCGCTGCTAACATCATGTCACATTTGCCTTCTTTCTGTGCATTTATATTTGCATATGTGCTGGGGCTCCCGGGTGGCTCAGTCACTTGAGCGTCCGACTCTGGATTTCAGCTCAGGTCATGATCCCGGGGTCGGGGGATCGAGCCCCGCATCAGACTCCACACTGAGTGTGGAGCCTGCTTAAGATTCTCAATCTCTCCCTCTGTCCCTCTCCCCATGTGCTCTCTCTCCCCACCCCCTCTTCAAATAAATAAATAAATAAATAAATAAATAAATAAATGTATATATCTGCATATTTGTTTATATTGAAAGTAAGTTGACAATATCCAGGCACTTTCCCTCCAAACAACTCAGCAGCACCCCCTAAGAAGCAGGACCTTCCCCTACTTAACAACAACCCACCCCTGCGCCCGCCAAGCAGACAGTCATGGACAGAAGGATATTGTCTAATACACATCTCACTGTAGAATTACCCTTGTCCCCAAATAGTCCCGTACTGCTGGCTGTCACATTGTGTCTGTTCATCACATCTGCCTACACTCTTTTAATCCACAACAGACCCTCGATCTTTTGTTTTGCTTGTTTTAATTTTTCATGACACTTGCATTTGGTAAGAACCCAGACCCGTTTCCTTTGGACTGTTCAATAGTCTGGTCCTGCCTCAGCCCTTCCGGGATTAAATGTTCGGATCAGTGAGGCAGCAAAGGCGACAGCCCATCAGGAGGTCCAGGACATCAGCTTGTCCTGTTAGTGGGGAGTGAAGTCTGAACACTCAGCCAGGGTGGGTTCTGCCAGCTTCCTCCGTGGCCAAGGTCCCTCACAGAGTGAATAAACCATGTGTGGGGTAGTTCCTTGAGACTGTAAATATGTTTTTCAATGACCATTTACCCAATGGTTCTAGCATCAGTTGACGGTTAGTGTCTGAATCCATCGTTACGTTTATGATGGCAAAATCATGACTTTCTAACTTTATCATTTCCTTCACATTTACTAGGCATTTTCTTGGTCAAGAAATGCCAAAAAAATTCTTAAGCATTGGGGCGCCTGCATGGCTCAGTCGTTTGGGCTTGTGACTCTGGCTCAGGTCATGATCTCGCTGGGCTCATGGGTTCGGGCCCCACGTCGGGCTCTGTGCTGACAGCCGGGAGCCTGGAGCCTGCTTCGGATTGTGTCTCCTTCTCTCTCTGCCCCTCCCCACTCATGCTCTGTCTATCTGTCTCTCTCTGTCTCTAAAATAAACATTAAAAAAATTAAAAACAAATTCTTAAATGTTAATATGAATTCATAGATTCTTTTTCCATTCAATTATTCTTTTCGATGGTCAAATTGATCCAAATTTAGCCAGTGAGACCTCCTTAAAGCTGGCTCCTATGCTCCCATTTTATTTATTTATTTATTTTTTGAAGGGGGATGACTTTTATTTTTATATTATTTCAACTTAGAAGAAAGTTGCAAGGGGGCACCTGGGTGGCTCAGTTGATTAGTGTCCAACTCTTGATTTCAGCTCAGGTCACGATCTCACGGTTGGTGAGTTCCAGCCCCGCGTCAGGCTCTCTGCTCACCGTGAGGAGCCAGCTTGGGATTCTCTCTCTCCCTCTCTCTCTCTCTCTCTGCCCCTCCCCCACTCATTCCCTCTCTCTCAAAATAAATAAAACACTTTTTAAAGAAGAAGGAGGGGGGGCGCCTGGGTGGCTCAGCTGGTTGAGTGTCCGGCTTCAGCTCAGGTCACGATCTCACGGTTCATGAGTTTGAGCCCCGCATCAGGCGCCGTGCTGACAGCTCAGGGCCCGGAGCCTGCTTCGGATTCTGTGTCTCCCTCTCTCTCTGCTCCTCCCCCGCTCATGCTCTGTCTCTCTCTCTCTCTCCTTCAAAAATAAATGAAAACATTTTTTTAAAAATTAAAAAGAGAAAAAAAAGAAGGAGGAGGAGGAGGAGGGGGAGGAGGAGGGAGGGGAGAAGGAGGAGGAAGAGGAGAAGACAGTTGCAAGAACAACACAAGGAACTCCTGTGTGTTTCTTAGACTCACCAATTATAACATGCCGGCCACTTGTTTTATGATCTCTCTCTCTCTCTCTGTAGATACAGATACGTAAGTTTTTGATGAACTATTTGAGAATAAATTGGAGATACCGTGCACCTTTGCCGCTCAGTGCTTCGGTGTGTGTTTCCCAAGAGCCAAGCCAATCTCTTACAAATCACCGAACTTCTACACACCATTGGGAGACCTAACATGGATACCATACTCTGAGCTGGTCTGCAGGCACCTTTCTCAGTGACATCTTCCCTGCATCCTTTTGAGTGTTTCCATTCTGCTCTGAGCACTTCACTTCTGCCACTCAAGATGTCCTAGGTTCACCCAGGATGTTCCCTGCCCCAGCCATTTAAATCTGCCATTTCTCAAGGAAGCCCCAGTCTCCATGAGAAGGGAGTGGGCTTTAGAAGCCAAGGCCTGGAGCTGAACGTGCTCAGCGTTATGGAGCCCCTCTGCCTTCTACGACCTCGCCAGGGACAGAGCTGGCGTCCTGATGGCATAGAATGTCTCTCCCTCCAAACCACACCTCAGGCTTCTTCCTCTCCCCTCATTCCATATTTATATTTGGTTGAACAATATGAAATTACCAATATTCAACCATTTTTTATTCTACAAAAGAAAAAAAAAAGCAAATCTACATGGTTCAACCAGGTATCCCTTTCCCCACAGTGACAATGCTTGTTTTCAGTAACATCAGTGTGTTTACTAATGTTCTCTGTTCCAGGGCACCTGGCTGGCTCAGTCAGCAGAGCATGTGACTCTTGATCTTGGGGTCATGAGTTCAAGCCCCACATAGGGCATGGAGCCTACTTTAAAAAACAAAACAAGGGGCGCCTGGGTGGCTTGGCCAGTTAAGCGGCCCACTCTTGATTTCGGCTCATGATCTCACAGTCCGCGAGTTCGAGCCCCATGTAGGACTTTGCAGTCACAGCACACATCGAGCTTCAGATCTTCTGTCTCCCCCTCTCTACTCCTCCATCCCCACTCTCTCTCGAAAATAAATAATGTTAAATTAAAAAAAAATTTAAAACAGCAACAAACAAACAAAAAACCCATTCTGTCACAAAATTCCCTCCAAATAGCTTCGGCATCACCACAGCAATCTGGCTATTAACTACCGACCTACTAAGGAAATTTCAAGATCTCTTTGTAGTTATTTTTGTCCTCAGAACAGATACCGCTAAAAAAGTACAGAGTATAGTGTTCAAATTTTATTTGAATTAATTCTCTTTTTCTGTGCAGTTACGGTCATCCGATACATACGTTCATTTATTTCTGAATCTTAGGGTCTTTTTTTCATCTTTTTTGATTGAATGCTATGTTTGGTTATACAAGATATTTATGGGCATCAAAAGTTGCAAGTTTAACACAAGACAGCCAGAAAGGATCACTCCCTCTTGGTCCGTTCCTACTCACCCCATAGAAAACCATCCTCTTTCAGTTCTGGGGTAGCCGTCCCGTGTTTCTTTTTGCAAAGATAAGCAAGTGCATGTATCGGAATGCTAAGGGACATGGGTGTAAATTCTTCCCCTCCTTCCTTCTCACCCAGCGGGTGGCACGGATGTCCCCTTGTGTGTTATTTTCACCGCAGCCCACATGACCCTGTTCGAGGACCAGTTTGACCTCCATACACCGCACCCAGAGTGTTGAGCGTCCCCAAGAGGATGTTGTAGGGGAGGTCACAAGCTGGACAGCCTAGGGAGGGGTCGGGGCATGAACTCCGGGCTGCATGGAGGGTGGGGGTTGGTTCTTCACTTGTAAAAGGACAGCGGCAGCAGCCCTGACTGCCGAAGAGAGGGGGCCAAGCCATAGAGCACATCACAGGCAGTGAGTGCCCCACAGTGGGCCTCCGCTGGCCCTGAGCCAGGCCGAAAGACCAGGTTGGGGTCCTCGCCCCAGGAGGCACAGAATCTCCTGGCCTGGCCCAACCCAAATGCTGAGGGAGGAGGAGAGCCATACAGGTTACCTTCCTGGGCATTGCAAATGGGGCCAAGGCTGTATTTTCCAGAGAAATGATGGCTCAAAGAAATGATGTGGTTTTATTAGGACCTCAGGTCATATGTTGTAGGTTACAAGCGCCTGGCTGGCCTGGGAAACAAAGCTCCTGTTACCTCTAGGAGCAAGTAGTTTTTGAGGGTTCACCTTGTGCTGGGCCCCTGGGGGAGGCCCTGCCCGGTGCCATACTTACAATTCAGCAAAATGCATTTAAAAGATACGTATAAGGGCACCTGTGTGGCTCAGCCGATCAGATGTCCGACTCTTGGTTTCAACTCAGGTCATGATCTCACAGTTTGTGAGTTTGAGCCTGCATCAGGCTCTGCTTGGGGACCGTGGAGCCTGCTTGGGATCCTCTCTCTCCCCCTCTCTCTGCCCCTTCTGTTCTCTCTCTCAATATAAATAAGTAAAAAAAAAAGAAACTTTAAAAAATATATGTACATATGTGTGTGTGTTTACATGCACATACACACACGATCGTGGTTACATGGCATTTTTAACTTAACCAGCCTCATCTATTTTCCAACATAGATCTTTCTGGAAATTATCTGTGTTATCATTAAGGCAGTGACTTCTCACTGCCAGAGAATGAAACAGTGACTCCGGGCGACCTCCACACTTACCACTCTGCTCTGAGTCATGAGGGTCCTGGGGCAGCTGTTTTCCTATCATCTGCCCCATCCCCCAGAAGACAGCCTAGGGACAGGGCTCAGGTGAGCCAACAGGGTCCCTGCCGCCCCCCCCCCCCCCCCGCATGGAGCAAGGTGGGTGGTCCCCAGTCACTAAGAACGTCACACACACACACGCACACGCGCGCACACACACACACACACACACACACACGTGTTAGAATGATCAGAGTATTGATTTCATGAAACAGTTGAGTTTCTAAGTCGCCACCCTGCCGGCTGGCAAAGTGACATACTCAGCCCCAGTGCCCTCTTCTGAAATCTGGAGGGGCCCCAGCACCGTCCCTACCTACCCTCTCACGGGTTCTGAGCAGCGAATGCCGTGGGCTGGGAGGGCAGGGATCGCTGCCTCCCCGCTCCTTCTGGCCCCTGTCCTCCCTCCTCCGACAACGAGGACGCGGTAGCTAGACAGCTGTTCCCAGAATCTGCTTTGAATTAAAAAGTGGTGTGGCCCTTTAAGAGAAGCATCTGCCGCCCCCGCCCCCGCTGCCCCCTTTGATGTCGCTGGCGCTGAAAGGTTCCCAGTGATGAGATCTGAGGGTTTGTTTCTGCCTCCCTAGAGGCCACGTGCAGATCACAGGGTGGGAGGGAGGACGGGCCGAAGGTCACATGGCCCGGCCTCCCTGGCCTGCAGCCGCTATTGCAGCCGGCACTGGGGACCAGCAGGCTGCACGGATGGGGACCAGCTGGCCTGGAGCTCATTAGGGTGCAAAGAAGCCAGCAGCTGGCAGGGCCGAGGGGGAGCCGGCTCTGGCCCTCCCCATGGGGCCTGACCTCCCCAGCCCCCTCCTCACCTGTACGGCAGGGGTGGGGCACGTGCTGGCGCCCTGGGGACACCTGCGACACCCTGGGAAGCCCCATCTCCACAGATCTTCCAGAAGCACCTCCCATCCCCATCCCCTTCCTCCTGCCAGCTTTGGAGGGTGGCCGTTCCCAGGTGGGCCCTGACACTCCAGTTAGCCCAGGGGGCAGCCACAGGCCGGCGTCCGGGAGGGTCCTCCAGCCAGGACCGTCCACCAGGCAGCTGAGGCTTTGCAGGGAGGTGGGGGGGGGGGGGGCAGGATGGGGGAGGGGCGCAGAGAGGCAATCAGGTCTTGCCAAATGACCGGGCATGGGACCCAAGGCCCTCAGGGGTTGAGTCTGGGGCCAGGAAAGCCTGCACTGGTCCTCTGTTCGCTGGGATGGGATGGGATGGGATGGGATGGGATGGGATGGGATGGGATGGGAGGCGGTCACAGGGGGCACTATGATGTAGCTTCCTCTCGCAGCCCTGGGGTCCCTCACCCCTACGTGAATGGGGCTCTAATTCCTGGGCTCTCTCAATCCCAGGATAAGGGATATATATATGGTCCCTTCTGCCAAGTGATCCCAAGGCTGCTCAGGGCAGGCCTGCGAATGGCCACCTGATTCTCAGGAGAGGACATGTCCCCGCATCGAGCCTAGAAGTGTCTGTAAAGGGCCTAGACCCACACACCCCCGCACCAGGCAAGCCGTTTTGCTAATCGAGGTCTGGGAGTATGAGGCCAGGGGGGATTTCCTGCTAATGAATGGGGGAGGGGGGACCCTGGGGGAACCCAAAAGAGGGTTCAGATTCTGTGACTGCAGGCTCTGGCCTTGAGGCCCCTTCCCTGGCTCAGAGCTGGAGATGGGCTCTTGCCTGGCCAGGGAGCAAGGCCTCCTCTCAGAGCAAGCCCCTGGGGGGAGCAGGATTGTGTGCCCTCTGGGGCCTCAGGGGCCAGCAGCTGGGGTGTGGAGCTGCCCAGGTGGTGGAGAGCGAGGCGAGGCGGCTGAGGCCGGCAGGCGGCATCTGGGCCCCAGACGGCAGGCAGGCCACAGCTGGAGCTCAGAGCAGCCCTCCTGCTATGCAAAGCCAGACTCAGGGCCCTCAAGGGGCCCCAGGAGGGAGCCAGCCGTGCGGTGTAGGGCGGTCCCACATCTGGGCAAGGGCGCCGGGTCCACAGCTGCCGCATGACCGGAGGTCCTGGAGGCCCGGCCCTCTGGCCGCGCTGTTGGTCTGAAAGGCCTCACACGGGGTTTCAGGTGGGACCCCCGCACCACGGACTGCCCTCCACCGCGCCCTCTTCCCTCTCCCTCAGTGGCTTCGGCCAGCCTGGGCCCTGAACCTGCCCCGGCTTGGGCCCTAGCTCTGTTTTTCCCAAAACGTTCATTCATTCTCTGCCTGCCGCTTCCCAGGAATTGGGCACATGTTCACACGCGGAACACAGCTCCCATCAGTTACCCGTGTACTCACCTGAGGTCTCCGGCTCCCTCCCCCACGTCTTCCTGCCCAGGCGGCAGCCCCTGCACCCCCAAACCGTGTCTGGGGATACCCCTCCTAAAGAAAAGAAACCCCACTCCAGGTTCTCAGTTCCCCAGCTTCCTTGCAGCTGAGCATATGCCAGATCTGAGCTTAGCTGGAAGCACCTGCCCCCCTGAATGGGAGCCAGGAAGCCAAGAGGCAGGAATAAAGCAAAGTCTACTGCACGTGGCCGTGGGGAGAGGCCAGAGAAGCGCGAGCCCCACATCCAGCATCTGTGGCGTCCTTGGTCTGTGGGCCACCGCGGGAGGACGATTTGTTCCTGCTCCTCGTCCCCAAACCTAAGTTCCTACCCTCCAGACATTCCATGAGCCCTTGGTGCCATGACCTCAGTCTACGTTGGTCCCTCGGGGATGGCCACCACGCACGCCAAAGTAATAACCATCATATATCACATGCCCCCTGGCTTCTGCTGGTCCTGCCTCATTTCCTGTTCTCACGACCCTGGGAGGCATGTGCTGTTCTTGTCTCCACTTTATAGGTGAGAAACCTGGCAATACAAGACCCAGCCCCAGGCGGGGGGGGGGGGGGGGGGGGGCAGAGAGCAGGTGCTGGGGGTTCTGCTGCTCCGTCCCCCACCATGTGGGGCCCCTGGACGTCCACGTAGTGAGCAAGCTGGGGGGTGCACATCACATGTCCTGGGAGAATGTCCCACCTGGACACTCAGTCTACCTGGAGCACATCCTCAGTCACGTGGTGTCCTACGTCCAGCCTGGTGACCACCATGGGTCACACCCCTTGGAGCTATAGGGTTTGTTTGTTTGTTTGTTTGTTTGTTTGTTTGTTTTTCCCAGGTAAAATTCACATAACCTAAAACCAATCACTTTAAAGTATACAATTCCGCGGCATCGAGTTCACGCACAGGTGCAACTGCCACCTCGACCGATTTCAGAATATTTTCGTCACTCGTTCCCTCTTCCTCCACGTGCCCTGGCAACCAGCAGTCTGCTTTCTGGCTCTGTGGACTCGCCCATACCGGCCATTTCACACGAACGGAATCATAAAATATGTGGCCTTTGTATCTGGCTTCTCTCACTGGGCTTCGCGTTGCTAAGATTCACTCATTACGAAGCACGTGTCAATGCTTCCTTTTTATGTCTGAATGGTATAGACCACGTCTTGTCCATCCGTTCACTTGTGGATGGACGTCCGGGTTTTCCACCTTTTGACGACTGTACGTACTGATGCCACGGACGGTGCCATACGGGCTTTTGTTGGGACACCTGTTTTCAATTGTTTTGAGACTATACCTGGGCATGGGATGGCTAGATCACACGATAATTCCGTTTAACCCACCGAGGAGCCACCAAACCGTCTCCCGCAGCGGCTGCCCCATTTTACGTTCCCGCCAGCGGCGCACACACGTCCTCCATGCGTCCCCGGCCAATGCCTGTCCTTTCCCGTGTTTCTGACCGCGGCCCATCCTCCTGGCTGCGAGGCGGTATCTGACCCGTTGCTGCTCAGCCGAGGGTCTGCCCTCCTCCGTGGCCTCGGGGCTGGGTGCGTCTGCCTGGAAGCAGAGGCCCAGCGCTGGGCAGCCTGAAGGGCCGGCTGGCCTGGGAGGACCCGGCAGAGTGCAGGAGCTGCAAACTCTGAGCGCGGGAGTCTGGGGCGCAGAAGGTACAGCTGGCCCCTCGGGGGCCGGCAGGGAGAGGACAGAGTCAGTGTGTCACAGCCAACTGCCGCGACAGGTCAGGGTCGCACGGAGCAGGAATGGCGAAGGCGGAGACACAGACAGACAGACGGGCAGGAACGTTCTGGGGAAAGCTTTTCGCTTCTGCTAGTTATGTCGAATAAACCAAAACAAGAACTCATTTTGGTTCAACGTGCAGGCTAAAACACATTACGGCAAACACCGGCGAGCACAACATACATGCTCTCCCCTCGTCCCGGAATTTCGTTGGCAATCACCACTGCCGTCCTGGCCGCCCACCGTGCTGAGCACTTTCACGCATGGGCTCCCATAATCCCACAAGAGAAGCTCTGATAGAGGTACGGTCATTACCCCACTTTAAAGAAGAGGAAACGGAGGCACAGAGAGAGGTCACAGGTCCTGCCTTGGATCTCCCAGCCAGGAAACGGCTCAGAGCCGGGTCAGTGTGGGGCACGACCCAACCCGATGATGCCACCCAGCTGGAAGCCGACCTTCCCCGCCTGGGACTTGGAGTAATGGGCTCCTAGAGGTAGGGGGCTCCCAGGCAGGTTGTCCCCAATACCTAGGTCAGCGGGGGCGGGAAGGTGGAATCCCTCTGGATGGAATCTGTGCGAAGCTACCACCTCTGGCCGGCCAGTCCCAAGCCTTTAAACTGACCCAACCACGTGGGGGTGGGACGGCCAGTGTGGATTTTTGAGTGAACAGAGCTCACTCTCGGCACGTCTGTGAGCTTCTCTGAGCCTCAGTCCCCCTCATCTGGAAAATGGGTACACAGCTTCCCTGAAGGTGCCCGTGGGGAGGACCCGTGCTTATCACACAGCCTGCCCTCTCTTAGCTGAATGACTCCAGCCCAGGCCAACCTCTGGGGCCCCTAAGACTCATCTTAGGCTTTGAGGGTTCCATTACACACCTCACATCCCTCGAGTGCCCCAACACCAGCTCTCAGGGGCCCTGTTTGGTCTTCCTGAGAGCCCAGCCAGAGCTGCCTGCTGTGTGTACAGCTCAGCACTCAGCCTCGGGCCTGGTGAGAAGGACAGAGAGCAGTGGGGCCAGCAGCAATCCAGGGGGGCTGGGGTGGGGTGGCAGCCTCTAATCTCCTGCCCCAGGAGGGGCTGCAGGTGCCTCCCGGGGGGGGGGTGTGAACACAGCCTCCCCGTTGCCCTGAATTAGGAGACGGACTCAGGAAGCCCCCCCGCAACCCAGTTCTGGACCCCTGTCCCCAAAGGCAAGGCCTGTTCCCTATCTTTAAAATGGGCGTGATGGCATCCGCTGGACTGTAGATGGGAGGGGAAAGGAGAAAAGGTCTACTAAAGCAGTCCACAGCACTTTGTGGGTGTGGAGGGTGAAGAAACGCTTTTTTTTCTCCCCACCCACCCGTAGAAGCCTCCTAAGCAAACACCTGCCCCCCCACACACACCCCGTTTTGATTTCTGAGAAAGAATCTCCTTCTGTCTTCGGTGAGGTGCGCTGGGAAGGTGAGGTGATGGGCCAGACAGACTGGGCCGCATGGGGGGGGTCACTGAGGGGAGACCGAGCCGGCGGCTCATCGATCCTCGCCCCCTCCCCTCCCCATCTCCCAGTGGCGGCTGGGGCACGGAAAGGTTCTTGGGGGTCCTCGCGTGGAGCACTCAGCCAGGGCTCACGCAGGGAGGATCCAGGACCCCACCCCGAGGCCCGCCGACCTCGGTAAGTGGCAGCGCCCCTTCTGGCCCCACTGCCTCCCAGGGCCGCCCAGAATCCGTCCATCCGGGCGCAGGATCGGGCGACTCCCCCGTGGCGCCGTGCCGGGACGCCCGGTGCCTCCCCGCAGGTCGCCGAGGGCGCCGGGGCCCCGCGCCACACCTGTCCGCTCCTCCTGGAGGCCCCGGCGCCGCTGCTGCCGGCCCCTCGGCGCGGGGCCCTGTGTCCGCCGTCGCTTTGATCCCGGGGGCCCCGCTGGATAAAAGTCCCGGGCGGCTCCGCGCCAGCGCCAGAGGGGGAGCGCAGCCGAGCCGGCGTCCCAGCGGGCTGGCGCAGGGCGAGCGACGCCGAGGAGCCGGGGCCGCGGGGCCGGCCGCGGTGAGCGCGGGGCTCGGGCGCGTTCGCGGCGGGCGGTGGGAGGGGGTGGGGGTGGGGGTGGGGTGCGGACCGGGGCCCCGGTCGCCCGCCGGCGGCTCCGGGCCTGGGCAGCAGGGTGAGGGGGGACTCCGGCGGCTCAGGTGAGCGCGCCCGCCCTGCGCCCCCAGGCCCGTCGGGCCCGGCCCCTGCGCGGCAGGCGGAGTCCCGGCGCGGAAAAGCCCCGCTCCTGGCCGTGGCGTCCCCCCTCCCCTCGGCCCCCGCCGCCCCTTCCAGCCTCCCCGGGACGGGGGTGGGGGTGGGGGCGGCGGCGGCGGCGGCGGCGGCGCCGGGCCGGCCGCGGGGGGAATGGAGCTGCCGGGGACCGCGGGGGCCGCGCTGCCCCCCACGGAGCCGGGCCGGGAGCGCCTCCGGCGGCCGCGGCGGGGTAGGCCAGGCCCCTCCGTCAGGCTTGCGGTTTGGGAAGAAAAGGCGATGCCTCCGCCAAGAAAAGAGCGAGCGCGGCCCCCTCCCCCTCCGCCGAGCCGGGCGGCGGCGGCGGCGGCACATCTAACGCGCGGGCACCCGGGCCGCCGCGGCCCCCGCAAACTACGCCCAGGCTCGGCCCCCGCCGCTCATTGGCGCGGGCCGGAGCCAGCGCACCCAGACCCTGCGCTGCCCTCGCCGGCCGCGCGCGGAGCCCGAGCAGCCCAGGCCGACGGCGCCCGGCCCCCCGAGCCTCGACGCCGAGCCGCCCGCGCTTCCTCCGCCGGGCCCGGCGCGGGCAGCCGGTCGGGCGAGCAGGCGCGGCCGGCGCCCCGCGGCCCCGGCGCCCCCGGCCCGGCGCCCCCACCCCCGCCGCCGCCGCCTCAAGGCCGCCCGCTCTCCGCAGGTGGCCGCGGGCCCGAGCGGCGCGGCCATGGGCCGAGGGGTGCGCGTGCTGCTGCTGCTGCTGGGCCTGCTGCACTGGGCCGGGGGCGGCGAGGGCAGGAAGACCTGGCGGCGCCGCGGCCAGCAGCCGCCCCCGCCGCCCTCCCCGCCTCGTGCCGAGGCGGCACCCGCGGCCGGGCAGCCGGTGGAGAGCTTCCCGCTGGACTTCACCGCCGTGGAGGGCAACATGGACAGCTTCATGGCGCAGGTCAAAAGCCTGGCCCAGTCCCTGTACCCCTGCTCGGCTCAGCAGCTCAACGAGGACCTGCGCCTGCACCTCCTGCTCAACACGTCGGTGACCTGCAACGACGGCAGCCCCGCCGGGTAAGGCCTGCGCCCGCCCGCCTGCCCGCCCCGACCGGCGCGCCCCTGCAGGCCGCCCCGCCGGGCTCGGCCGCCATCCGCCTCCGTGCCCCCCTCGGACGCACGGAGTCTCGGCGCTGGTCGCCCGCCCCCCCTCCTCGGGGTGGGGGGTAAGAGGGCTCCCGTCGGGCTCGCAGAGGAGCTGGCCCTGCGGAGGACCCGGGGCGGGCACCCGCAGCGGGGGTGGGGTGGGGTGGGGTGGGGTGGGGGCAGCGCTCGGAGAGCTGGCCTCTGGCCAGGCCGGGCACTGACCCCTCGGCCACCGGTGCCCTGCCCCGCTGCTCGCGTCCTTCGGTCTCTGGGCGGGGAGATGACCCTGGCTCCAGCAGCAGGAGGCGACGCAGCGGGGCGGGGAGAGTCCTGCGGTACCCCACCCCCACCCCAGCTCCACAGCGACCCTGTCCGCCCCCTGCTGCTGCCGGGACTACCTGAGATCCCAGCCAGCCAGAGGGACGGGGAAGGGGCGCAGGTGGGACCGAAGGACCTGGGCTGCGGCATTCACCCCTGTCCAGCCCCGATGTATACGAAGGAAGGATGTGAGGCTGAGGGTTGAGGAGGGGTCGGGGCCCCCACACCCTCAGCTAAGTCGACAGCCCGAGGACCGGACGTTAGGTCGGGCCTCGGTGGTACTCGCGCCCTTCCACGCCTTCCTGGCGGTCCCAGGGCCCCCGCCCCACGTGCACGCTCCTCTAGAGAGGGTGCTTTTCGGTCTCCAAGCACCACTGCGGGTCCCGGGAGATCCCGAGCCCAGCAAGACCGCCCCCACCCCTCCCCGCGCCCCGCCGCCGGCGCCGAGGTTACAGCGGGTCCCGCGCGGGGCGGGCCGTGGGGATTTTCCACGGACCACACAGCCCCTCGAGGCCCTTCCCGCCCCACGAGCGCCACCTCCCGGGACCCGCCACCGCTGGCGGGGCCGCGCGCGCTCCGCGGGGCCTGGCCGCTGGCGCCCCCGTGCGGCCGGCGCGTGCGCCGGGCGACAGGTGGAATGACCCTTTCCTCCCCAGAGCTGGGTCCTTGCGGGCCCCAGCTGACCACCCGCTCCGCCCGTCCCCCTCCCCCTCCTTGCAGCTACTACCTGAAGGAATCCAAGGGCAGTCGGCGGTGGCTCCTTTTTCTGGAAGGTGCGTCCCCGGAGCCGAGGCGGCGAGGAGGGCGGAGGCCCCTGGGCGTGCGGGCCCTGACATGGTGGCTGTGCCCGCAGGTGGCTGGTACTGCTTCAACCGGGAGAACTGCGACTCCCGCTATGACACCATGCGGCGCCTCATGAGCTCCAGAGACTGGCCGCGCACCCGCACAGGTCAGCAAGTCGCCGATCCCCCCCTCACCCCACCCCCCACCCCAGCTCCCTCCTGAGGGGTAGGGCAGGGTAGGGTAGGGCTGACAGTTCCAAGTTCTGGAAGAACCCTTGCCCTCCTCACTCCCTAGAGCCCTAGGAAAGCCCCCACCGCGCCCACCCCCCAGTTCTCCCACCCTCCTAAGGTCAGGGGGCACCCACCTATCATCCTTCACTCTGTTCCACAGGTAATCTCCAGAGGCGGGGGGAGGGGGCTTACTATGGCTGCTTCTACACCCCTCATCCCTAGGTCACAGCAGCCAGTGCTGGGTGGTGGAGGTCGGGGGTCACGTCCAGATGGCTAGTCTGGCCTACCTCCCTTGTCGTGGCCAAGTAGGATCCCCCACCCCCCACACATTCCCGTAGCTCCCATCCCCACACACCCCTTCCCAACAGAAAGACCCACTGCCTCTGCCCTCCGACACCACAGGCACAGGGATCCTGTCCTCCCAGCCAGAGGAAAACCCCCACTGGTGGAATGCCAACATGGTGTAAGAGGGAGCAGAAGGGTCCTTCCCTGGGGGGAGGTCCTTCTGGGAGGGGTTCTTTCTTGGCGAGTCCCATGGGGGGTGTTCCTCCCTGGGGAGGGTCTTTCCTGGGGGGGGGGGGTCCTTCCTGGGGGCGGGTCCCACCTGGAGGGTCCTTCCTGGGGAGATTCTCCCTGAGGGTTCCTACCTATGAGGGATTCCTGTCCTTGGGTGGGGGGGGGGGTTCTTTCCAGGGGAGTCCCATGGGGGGTGTTCCTCCCTGGGGAGGGTCCTTCCTTTTGGGGGGAGTCCTTCCCAGGAGGTCCTGTCCTTGGGAGGATCTTGTCCTCCGAGAGGTTTTTCCCAGGCGGTCCTGTCCTCGGGACCCTTCCTGGGGAGGGGTCCTTCCTGAGGGCCTTGGGCAGCAGAGGACTATGGCAAACTCACACCGTCCGTTGTCACAGCTTCATCCCCTACTGCTCCAGCGATGTCTGGAGTGGAGCTTCGTCCAAGTCTGAGAAGAGTGAGTCCCTTGCTGTAACTTCTGTTCTCTGCCCCGAAGGACACGGCAGGAAGGACAGGGCCCCTGTTTTGTAACTCCTTCTAATCCTCTGACCGTGTGTCCCGGGATGCCTGCCCCAAGCACCCACTGCCTGTTGTCCAGGGCTGGCTTGGCCCCTTCGGAGGTCCTCACTCCTGCGTGTCCCCTGGGGAGGGAGGGGCCCCATCTCTCACGCACCTGACAACCTCCCTTCAGTTCACCTCAGCCCCTGACCCTATCCCCCGGAAGGACCTCCAGACCCCCAGCTAGAATTCTTCCTCCTTCCAACCTGGCGCTGGGAGGCCTTGCTCCTGTCCGGGCCCCCCGTTGAAGCCACGGTCCTCCTCCTTGCAGACGAGTATGCCTTCATGGGTGCCCTCATCATCCAGGAGGTGGTCCGAGAGCTCTTGGGCAAAGGGCTGAGCGGGGCCAAGGTGCTGCTGCTGGCAGGGAGCAGGTGGGCCAGGCAGGGCGGGGGCCTGTGTGTGCAGGGGGTGTGGCGGGATTAGAGGTGTGGAGGGCAAGGAGGGGCCGCGCCTTGGGCTCCAGGGAGCTCACGCCTCCCCAGGCCTGGGAGGGCACCTAGGAGGGTCTGTGTTACTGGAGCGTCGCAGGGGTTCCGCTCCACAGTGCTGTGTAGCTGGAAGCTTTCCGGAGGATGCTTCTGGACTCCGAGGTTGCTGGATGCCAGGGAAGCCTTGGATGACGGTGGCCTAGGTAGTCGGTTAGGGGCTAGCTGTGGACCGGTGTACCTTCTCCAAGGCCTGGGGTCCCTGCAAGCGGGATCACGCCTGGTGGCTGCACCCCTGCAGGCATGCAGGGCCCCGAGGACATCGGTAGAATACCTGAGGGGGTCGGAGGCCACATGTTTTGTCTTCGTTTTCAGATAAGGAAACCGAGTCAGAGACAGAGGAAGGGAGAGAGGAGGGGGAGGAAGCAGGTGACCTGCCACTTAGCTCAGTGTCGGGAGCTCTGCCAGCCCCTCCTGTGCCTCCGTGACCCCCAAAGGCCTGTGGGTCTTGCACACGAACATGGAACACGGAGCGTGTTGGCAGCTGGGAAGCATCGGGATCCCGGCCCCTTCTCGGGCCTAGGCTGGGGCAGGGCGGGCTCGGGGGAGGCGAGCGCCCCACCGCGGCCACCCGGCCTCACGTACTGCCTCCTCCCCAGCGCGGGGGGCACGGGGGTGCTGCTGAACGTGGACCGCGTGGCCGAGCAGCTGGAGGAGCTGGGCTACCCGGCCATCCAGGTGCGGGGCCTGGCTGATTCGGGCTGGTTCCTGGACAACAAGCAGTACCGCCGAACCGACTGCGTCGACACCGTCACGTGCGCGCCCACGGAGGCCATACGCCGCGGCATCAGGTGCCAGACCCGGGGGTGCCTCCTGGGCTCGCCGGCTCGGGGGCGGAGGGCCTGGGGCGGGGCTGCGGGGGGGGGGAGGTGCCGGGGCGGGGCGGGGCGGGGCGGGGCTGCCTGACCCCCAGCCCTGGCGCAGGTACTGGAACGGGGTGGTCCCGGAGCGCTGTCGGCACCAGTTCAAGGACGGCGAGGAGTGGAACTGCTTCTTTGGCTACAAAGTCTACCCGACCCTGCGCTGTGAGGGGCCGGCTGCGGGCGGGACTCGCGGGGCAGGGTGGGGAGCAGGGGGTGTGGGTCTAGGCTTCCTCCAGCCTGGAGTCTAGAGCTGGGTGCAGAGACCGCAGGCCACCCACATGGGGGCGGGGGAACTGAGCCGTCCAGGTTTGCCTGGGACTTGCCTGGTCTCAGCACTGAAAGTGCACTCGGTCCCAGGCCGACCAGGACAGTGGGTCACCCTGTCCACAGTCACAGTTAGGAATGTGCTTGGCAGCTGAATCCTAGTGCCACCCTCGGTGGGCCTCGGCCGTCCCTCCTCAGTCCCCCACTTGAAGGGACACCACCACCAAGTTGTGGTCACAGTGCACACCCTGGGAGCCAGGCCAAGGTTGGTGGGGGAGGTAACAAGGTACTTCTTCAGACAAGCACACTGTGAGGGGGCCGGTAGCCAGCACTCCAAGGGCCCGTGAGCCTGCCGTGGAGCTGGCTGGACCTCAGCGGCCCTTAGCCCGGGGTGGAGGGTAGAGTGTCGAGGCAAGGCCCAGCTGAGCTGTGCCCCCCAGGCCCCGTGTTCGTGGTGCAGTGGCTGTTTGATGAGGCCCAGCTGACTGTGGACAACGTGCATCTCACGGGACAGCCGGTGCAGGAGGGCCAGTGGCTGTACATCCAGAACCTGGGCCGCGAGCTTCGAAACACGCTCAAGGATGTGCCGTGAGTGTCCTGCCCACCCCACCCCACCCCACTCCCGCCCCTCTAGGTAGGCGGTAAACCATTTGACGTAAAGATAGCGGCCTCACAGATGGCAAAACAGGAAGCGGCCTTGCGAGCAGGGGTATTGCCCAGTGCTGAACAGAAATGAGCTTCTGACCCATGAAAAGACGTGGAGGAAACGTAAACGCACGTAACCAAGAGAAGGAAGCCAGTCCGAGAAAGGCCACATAGCGTATGATTCCAACTCTGTGACATCCCAGAAAAGGCAGAACTGCGGGGTCCGTAAAAAGCTCATTCGGTACCAAGGACGGAGTTGGGAAAAGGGGGAGGGATGCACAGACACAGGGGATTCCTAGGACAGTGAGACTACTCGGTGTGAGACCGTGATATGGACACACGTCAGCATCCGTTTGTGCAAACCCTTACGATGTCCAGCACGAGAGTTCACCGGGGCTCTGGACTCTGGCGATAGCTGTGTGTCACTGAAGTTTCGTCAGTTGTGACGGACACGCCATCTGGTGGGGGATGCCGATAATGGGGGAGGCTGTAGGTGTGGGGGCAGGGGGTGTGTGAGAAATCTCCATACCTTCCACTCAATTTTAATGTGAACCTAGAGGGGCGCCTGGGTGGCTCAGTCGGTTAAGCGTCCGACTTCAGCTCAGGTCACGATCTCGCGGTCCGTGGGTTCGAGCCCCGCGTCGGGCTCTGGGCTGACGGCTCAGAGCCAGGAGCCTGCTTCCGATTCTGTGTCTCCATCTCTCTGCCCCTCCCCCGTTCATGCTCTGTCTCTCTCTGTCTCAAAAATAAATAAACGTTAAAAAAAAAATTTAATGTGAATCTAGAAATGAAGCCTATTAAACAAACAAACAAAGCAAAATATTCACCTGTCCGGGTCAGCATCCCACCATGGCCCAGGGGCCGTGCCTGGAAGGGGTGAACTGTGTGCGGGGTTTGGAGGCAGAAAGAGACAAGGGTTTGTAGGGGAGCCCATGGGTTGGTGGGGACAAGGCCTGGTCCAGAGCAGTAGGTACAGGAAGGAGGTGGGAGCCAGAGAGAGGTGCCCAGGGGGGTGGGCTGGAGCGTCAGGACCTGCGGGCCCCGGGGTGGGGAAGATGCTGGAGGTGCTCTCTGTGAGCTGACCGTCTGCTCCCCAACAGGGCCAGCTTCGCCCCCGCCTGCCTCTCCCACGAGATCATCATCCGAAGGTCAGTGTCCCCATGCCCTGGATAGATCGCATCCCTGGCTCTCGCTCCAAACGTCCACAGCCCCACCCCCCCACCTGGCCGCCACCTGCCTTCTCTGGCTCTGCATGAAGGGCTTCCGTCTCAGGCTTCCGATGCCGCTTACACAACCGGCTGTGTGGCAAGAATTCAGGGTCAGCCCGCCTCCGGTGGTAGCAATGCCGAGCGAGCCCCACCTGGATTTCTGTCTGCAGCCACTGGACGGACGTCCAGGTGAAGGGGACCTCGCTGCCGCGGGCGCTGCACTGCTGGGACAGAAGCCTGCACGACAGCCACAAGGCCGGCAAAGCCCCCCTGAAGGGCTGCCCCGTCCACCTGGTGGACAGCTGCCCCTGGCCCCACTGCAACCCCTCCTGCCCCACCATCCGGGACCAGTTCACGGGGCAGGAGATGAACGTGGCCCAGTTCCTCATGCACATGGGCTTTGACGTGCAGACCGTGGCGCAGCAGCAGGGCCTGGAGCCCAGTAAACTGCTGGGGATGCTGAGCAGCGGCAGCTAGGGGTCCCGCCCCGGGAGCTGGCACTGAGGGCCGGCCGCCGCCACGGGCTCCCCACCCCAGGGCCACCTGCCTGGCCTCTCCTGCCCCTCCTAGGACAGACAGGGCCCTGGCCATCCTCCCAGCAGCCTTCGCTGCCCCTCTACCACTGCCTTGGGAGGGGGGGACCCAGCCAGGGGAGACCGTGGACCTGCCCTCCAGCCCCAGCCCTGCCTCCCGCCTGCCCTCGCTGGGGAGCCCGAGGCGCCGGGTTCCAGCCCGCTGGCCCAGCCCCAGCCTCAGCCTCTCCTGGCCTTTTGTATTATTTTATAAAATGACTTTTTTATTACTTTAATTTTTTAAAAAAGGAAAATAAGAAATATATGATTAATGATATTGTTTTGTAACATATTTTTTTTAAATAATGAAAAAAAAGATAACAAAAGAGCCTCCCCCTGCAGGTGTGTTTATTTGAATGGGCACTTTGCCCGTTTCACACCCCCTCCCCCATCCCCAGGGCAGCAGGGGTACTGGGGGCGGGGGCCATAGGGAGCCCTGACCTCCGACCCCTTCGTGGGGGGCACGGACCCCACCTCGTGTGCTGTTCGTCCACTCAGCAAATACCAGTCACGGGCACAGCACAGGTGAGACTCCAACATGGCAATCACAGCTCCCATGTCTCTGTTTTCCCGTCCGGGGACGTTCACACGGCGCGCACCGAGGCCACTCAGAGTGCTTGGCGGGGCACCTGCCCCTTCGGCAACACACCACCACCCCCAGCAATCTCATTTCCAAACTGTCTCACCCCGGAAAAACACTCCCTATCCAGCTAAAGCGTTCTTAAAAGCTTGCACTGCATTATTGGTTCTTATGAGGTCACCCGTGCACACGCCAAGATGCAGATTCCCGGGCGGAACCCGCTGGGCCCAGCCCCCACCCTGCCTCCCAGAACACAGGGGTAGTCTTCCCGTGGGTGGTCCCGGGGACCCTGCACCCCAGCAAACGCACGCACACACACCCTCTGTTGTGGCCTCTGTTTTCACCACGCACCGTGTCTGAGGCCCACAGAGCTGTGTACCAGTGGTGTTCCTGTCGCCTCGGGCTGGACGACAGACGTCACCTCGCGCGGGGCGGGGGGGGGGGAGGGGGGGCAAAGAGCCCAGAGGGCTTACTGAGGGGAGCCGGGCACTCCCTGCTTTGGGCACCCCAGCATACCTGCATGGTGACAAACCCCCCCCCCCCCCCACCGCCCTAGCTGCCCTCAAGTATTACAAGCCCCAAGTGACAGATGAAGGAATTGAGGCCCGGAGAGGCCGCCTCTGTGACAGAGGGAGGATCCCTGCCAGGCAGCCCGGGCTCCGCACCCACCACACGTGTCAGGAGCCCAGACCTGTTCCCAGAACAGGAGAATCTCAGAGGCCCGGCACCCTCTGGCCCAGCAAGGTCGGGGGCCGTGCCCTGGGGTCTGGCTAGCTCTGCCAACACATCAGGGCCACCGTGGGGCGGAGAGGGATCGGGGCAGAACCCGAGGGCCCGTGTCATCTGCCGAGCAGCGCCGCGGCCCCTCCCAGCCCACCTTGGGCCCGTTCATCACCAATGTTGGCTTCCCCAGGTGGCGCTGAGCGGCCCACCTGGGGTCTCCAGGGACCGCGGCCCCATGGTCTTCTGTGGGAACCCATGCGGTCCCAAGGGCAAAGGAGACAGTGAGCTCAGGGATGGGGTGGGCAAGGGCTGTAGACGAAAGAAGGGGAATCCGGGGGGGACTGTTGGCTCGGGGCAGTGGCCCTTCCTCAGGCTCCCCGTGGATGGGGGACTCCCGGTGGGAGAGGGGGCTGGGAGGGGCCAACAGGGGGGGCTTCACTGGAAGGGGCCGCAATCAAGCCGGACAGGGGACTCGAGCGGCGCCGTCTAAACCCCAGCTCTTTGTGCAGAGAAGAGCGGGGGGCGGCAACATCGGCACCATCGGACAGATGTCCGAGGCGGGCTGGGGGGTGAGCAGGCAGCTCCTCGGATGCACTGTGCACCTTTGAACGTCATACCTGTGGGTTATACCCGACGGGATTTCTGTCACCAAATGAACAAACCCTTCTCCACGCGTTCCCGACAAGGAAGAAGAGAGAGAGGAGACCTACCACCGGCCTAGTGGCCTGTCCGGGCTGTGCTTCACTGCCGGACCAGTGACAAAACGAGCCCAGGACACTCAAGGACCGTGGGGCGGCCAAACCTCAGTACTCAGCAAGTGACACACAGCGCTCTCCACACTGAGTTCTCGGCTTTTCTAGAAATGGTGCTGCTTTTACTCTCCCATGGGAACAAAAATGCTCAGGACATACTTTAAATACAGGGGGGTTGGGGGCTCCTGACTGGCTCAGTCGATAGATCACACGACTGACTCTTGATGTCAGGGTTGTGAGTTCAAGCCCCGCATTGGGTGTGGAGCCTACTTAAAAAAAAAAAAAAAAAGACCAGGGGCGCCTGGGGCTCATTCGGTTGAGCATCCGATTCTTGAATAACCTGTGGTCCATCCAAACGATAGACAATTACTCAGCACTAAAAAGCAATGTGCTACCAAGCCAGGAAAAGACCTAGAGGAACCTTAAATGCATATTACTGAGTGAAAGATGCTGGTCTGCAAAGGCTCCAGGCTGTGTGACTCCAAGTGCCAGGCACCCTGGGAAAAGGCAGAGCTGTGGGGACAGGACAAGGATCCAGGGCTGCCGGGGTGGGGGAGGGACGAGCAGGCGAAACGTCCCTGCACGAGGCTTCCGACAGCACCGTGGCAGGTACGTGGGCAGGCTGTGCGCGAGGGGCGGGCACGCGGACAAGCTCTGGACCTTCCCGGCAGTTTTGCTGCGATCCTGCAACTGCTCTAAGATGTAAAAAGTTGATTAAAAAAGTGCTCAGAACGTTCACTCCAAACCCATGGCCCTGCTTTCCGGTACGTGATGACCAGAGCATAAGCTTTGCTGCCCGGGACCTGAAGCCTAGAACTTCAACTCCACACTTCAAAAAAAGCCAAAAGATCCGGGGCGCCTGGGTGGCTCAGTTGGTGAAGCGTCCGACTTTGGCTCAGGTCATGATCTCACAGTTTGTGGGTTCAAGTCCCACGTGGGGCTCTGAGCTTCAGACTCTCTGTCTCCCTCTCTCTGCCCCTCCCCCGCTCATGCTCTGTCTCTCTTTCAAAAATAAATAGAAATGTAAAAAAAAAAAAAAGCCAAAATATCCGACAGCACGGGCAAGATGTGCACACAGACGCTCCCCGTGGCTGCCATCAGAGTGGCTGGGACCTCCAGAGCCTCCCTCCCAGCTGTCCTGCCCCCACCGCCGGCCCTCGTGCCCAAATTCCAGCTACCAAGCCTCCGTGTCCCCTGAGCACACACAGCAGCCACCCCTGCCTTTCTGTCGTGTGGACACCTGCTCGTGGCATCACTCAGCTCACAGCCAAGTTGTCCCCTCTTCAGAGGGGCCTTCAATGACCCCCCAAAAAAGGCTAAATTCACTGAACATTTAGTTGCTGTTTCCGCACTACAAGAAGCTAGATTCTCAGTGGTTTTTTTTTTTTTTTAAGTTTATTTATTTTTGAGAGATATCGACAGAGCATGAGCAGGAAAGGGGCAGAGAGAGAGGGAGACACAGAGTGTGAAGCAGGTTCCAGGCTCTGAGCTGTCAGCACGGACCCTGACGCGGGGCTCAAACACATGAACCACGAGATCATGACCTGAGCTGAAATCAGATACTCAACCGACTGAGCCACCCAGGCGCCCTCTCGGTGTTTTTTTAATTGTGACAAGTGAGTGGAGGCTTGAGAACAGAAGACGTCACCACTGAGCAGCCTTGCGCCAAGCAACTGGGGAGTCTGTGTCTGGAATTTGGAACGTGTCCCATGTCAGGCTCCCAGGGGTCCCGGCTACCGTCCCAGCCACGAAGCAGCCCCCCAGCCTGGCCTCTGTTCCCCAGCGTGGCCACGCGGACCGAGTCTCCCGCTGTGGGCAGCAGAGCCCGACTGCAAAGCAAAGGAAGCCGATTTTGCTGTGATCTCTCCAGCTCTGTAGGCCCCTCCGGGCGGGGAGCGGTTAAGAACTGGCAAGGGGAGGCTTGCAGGGCCCAGGCAAGGGGGCTGCCCCTGAGCAGACCCCCCACCCCGCTTCTTCTGCCTCTGCCTGTGTTTCAGGCCCGCCTGCACAGAGAACTCAGGGCCGGGCTCCATGCGCAGGGAGCTAGGGAAATGCGGGACTAAGTGGCCAGAAGGGGTTTCACCCAGGCTCAGACACAGCGCCTGCTGCTCCGTCCAGGCCCCTGGCCGGGCCACACCGGCCACAGCTCTCTCCTGGGCAGGGCCACTGAGGCCCCCCATGCTCTGCAGGGCCAGGGGGCCGCAGGGGCGGGGGGACGTGGGACAGCCATGGACGCTGGCCCTGGGATGCTGCCCTACTTGGACTCCATGGCCACTATCAGGCCATGTCCCAGCTTGCCGGGACACTCTCGCTGCTGCCATGCCTGTCCCTCTCCAGCATCTCTCGTTGCATCTTGGCCTGATTTCCAGGCATCTCCGTGCTGGCAGCTGGAAACCCAGCAAGGTCTGTGCGGTGTCCGGTCTTCAGGAAGGGAGTCGACTTCTGCCGAAGCCCACAGCGGTGCCCCCTCACTCACCGCACCTGCCACAGGGTGCCTGAGAGGCTGCCTGCCGCCCGCACAGGTGTGCTGGCCGTCCCTGAGCGCCCAGGGCCACCCCAAGGCGCTGGCCACGCCGGGCCTGGTCTTCCCAAAATGCTCAGGGTTTCGCGTGCGGCAAGCTGGACCCCTTCGGTTAGGATGCGGGGGGTTGTGCCCCAGCCACCGATTGAGCCGTTGAGGAACGCGGCTTGGTTCACCGTTACCACTTGCTGAGGCATGAACTTTGGCTAAAGCATGGTCCGCTTGTGGTAAATGAAACTGTTCCGAGCAGAGGATTTCCTTCCAGCTCCCTGGGGTCGCAGGGCGGTGGGAGCTGACCCATCTTCCCTGCACCCCCAAGCCGGAGGCCCATGTCCCCTTGCTCCCTGGTCCAGGGTCAGCAGAGCACGTGGCGGACGCCTGGAGGGACGAAGCAGAACCCTTCCCAAGGGCGCACGCGGGGTCACCTGCCTCCTGAGTGTCAGTGGACTGGAAGGTGTACCTTTCGAGGCCTTCCTCCCCCAGCCTGCAGCGTCCAGACACCATCTCGGAGGACTCACGACCTGCAAACCAACATGAATCCTTTCTTTCATGATAATATTAACTCTTCCAGAAAAATCATAAACAGGCACATCGGGTCAGAGGACCGTTACGAGTCTACTTGTAAAGGGGGTGTGTGTTCACGGAGAATGCTGCCCACGAGAGACTCCAGAGGCTGCTGAGAGCCTGGGAGGACTGCGGGGGCACGAGACCCGTGCTGGGGACACCACCCCAGCGACAGCCAGGCCTCCCGCTCTGGACTCATCCCGTCACCATTCTCTCGACGGGCACCCTGAGGCCACGCGCGTCTCCCTGTGGTTTTCCTGCCAAGAGCATTTAGCAGAATCTATAACCGCGAGGAAACAGCCAATACACGTTGAAAGACAGTCTATAAAACCACTGGCCTGGAATCTTCAAAAAGATGGTGTCAGGGGCACCCAGGGTGGCTCAGCGAGTCGAGCGTCCAACTCTTGATTTCGGCTCGGGTCATGATCTCACGGTTCGTGGGTTTGAGCCCCGAGTCAGGCTCTGTGCTGACAGTGCGGAGCCTGCTTGGGATTCTCTCTCTCTCCCTCTGTCTCTGCCCCTCCCCAACTCACTCTCTATTTCTCTTTCATCAAAAAAAAAATTTTTTTAAACAATAAAAAGTACGTAAATAAATAAATAATAAAATGGGGGGGGAGGGGCGGGAGATGGACACTATTCCAGAATAACTGGGAGACACGAGAGACCACTGCAATGCATAATCCCCATCAGATTCTGGTGCAATGTTTTAAAAGATTTTAAGTGTATTTTGGGATACAGGGGGAAAATGGAATAAGGACCGTGTGTGAAGTGATCATTCTTAAATCCCCTGTGTTCAGGTTCTATGGGAGAATGGCCTTGTTCATAGGAGATGCTCATGGAAGTGTCTGGGGCAAACTGTCATATCTGCAGAATTAGTCAATATCATTAATTATTACTGGTGTGGGGAAAGAGAACAAATAGGGCAAAATATTAACAATTCTTGAATCTAGGTGTCTGAGTGTTCATTGTGTTGTCTTGCAATTCTTCCATAAATTTGAAATTTTTTTAGTGTTTTTATTTATTTTTGAGAGACCGAGAGAGACAGAGCATGAGCGGAGGAGGGGCAGAGAGAAGAGGGAGACACACGATCCGAAGCAGGCTCCAGCCTGTGAGCTGTCTGCCCAGAGCCTGATGCGGGGCTCGAACTTGTGAACCGCAAGATCACGACCTGAGCTGAAGTCGGACGCTCTACCAACTGAGCCACCCAGACGCCCCAAGTTTTTAATTTATTTTTGAGAGAGAGAGAGAGAGAGAGAGCGAGCATGGGAGGGGGGAGGGGGGCAGAGAGGGAGGGAGGCACAGAATCTGAAGCAGGCTCCAGGCAACTGGCTGTCAGCATAGTCCGATGCGGGGCTCGAACCCACGAACCGCAAGATCGTGACCTGAGCGGAAGTCGGACGCTCTACTGACTGAGTCCCCCAGGCGCCCCAAATTTTATAATTTTCTAAATGAAAAGTCAAGAGAAGTAGGCACACATACAGGAGACGTTCATGGTCAGGCAACAGAATTACAGGCGATTTTTCTTTGTCTTTTCCTGTATTGATTGGGCCTCCAAGGTACTACTTTTACAGTTAGAAAGTTGTTTTCCATCGTCAAAAGCATTTCACACATTATGAATACTTCTGCCCCAAAATGGGAGAGCTGAGTTTTCTCTAGTTTACAGGTTGAGGAAGGACGAGCGAGGAGCTCCGTGATGAACCCCCAAATAGAACAAAAACTCTGCGCCAGGGTCAGCCCCAGCACCTCCAGGAGATCAGGCTGAGTAGGAGCCCAGGGACGCTCTCAGCAGGGTCCGCCCTGAGGCCACCTCAGCTCTGAGCCAAGCCTCCCTCCAGGAGGGGGGGGGGGGACAGCCCGCGGAGCCCCCGCCCCCAACCCCCCTCCCCCGTCCCTCCTCCCTCTGCCTTGCGGTCCCGCCTCCCGGAGATCCTCCCCAGCAGGTGGTCCGGGAGGTTTCCAAGCCCACCTCCGCTCTCGGCTCTGCCCTCCTCCCTCCCCTCCCCCGCGGGCCCTGGAGCCAGCTGACCGACAGACAGACGCAGGTGCTCCGGAGGTGGGGCAGTGCCAGCAGCCAAGGAGTTAACGGACAGTGCTAGCGGGGGCTTGGCGGGGACGCAGGGGTCAGATGACCCTCTGGGATGGGGACGGGCACGCCCGGGCTGCTATTCCGGGGCTCAAATCGTGACCACCTATTTATAGTGCTGGGGGGGGGGGCGGGGGAGCCTTGGCCCGCCCCACACAGGCAGCAGCGAGGCTGTCCTGCGGCAATGTCAAGGCGGCCGCGGCGGCGGCGGCGTCACGGCTGCTGCAGGCTGCCGGCACCTGTCACGGCTGCCAGAGGAGACAGAGGGGCCGCAGGCCCGCGGGGACCCCAGCACCAGCGGGCACTGTGCGAGGCGAGGACGACGTGGCCGGCCAGATGGGCAGCACCATGGAGCCCCCCGGGGGCGGGTACCTGCACCTCGGCGCTGTGACGTCCCCCGTGGGCACGGCCCGCGTACTGCAGCTGGCCTTTGGCTGCACCACCTTCAGCTTGGTGGCCCACCGGGGCGGCTTCGCGGGCGTCCAGGGCACCTTCTGCGTGGCCGCTTGGGGTTTCTGCTTTGCCCTCTCGGGCCTCGTGGTGGCCTGTGAGTTCACCCGGCTCCACAGCTGCCTGCACCTCTCCTGGGGCAACTTCACGGCGGCCTTCGCCATGCTGGCCACGCTGCTGTCGGCCACGGCCGCCGTCATCTACCCGCTGTACTTCACCCGGCTGGAGTGCCCGCCCGAGCCCGCGGGCTGCGCCGCCCGGGACTTCCGCCTGGCAGCCAGCGTCTTCGCCGGGCTCCTCTTCCTGGCCTACGCCGCGGAGGTCGCCCTGACCCGGGCCCGGCCGGGCCAGGTGGCCAGCTACATGGCCACGGTGTCGGGGCTCCTCAAGATCGTCCAGGCCTTCGTGGCCTGCATCATCTTTGGGGCCCTGGTCTACGACAGCCGCTACGGGCGCTACGTGGCCACCCAGTGGTGCGTGGCCGTCTACAGCCTGTGCTTCCTGGCCACGGTGGCCGTGGTGGTCCTGAGCGTGACGGGCCACACGGGGGGCCTGGGCTGCCCCTTCGACCGTCTGGTGGTGGTCTATACCTTCCTGGCCGTGCTCCTCTACCTCAGTGCCGCGGTCATCTGGCCCGTCTTCTGTTTCGACCCCAAGTACGGTGAGCCCGGACGGCCCCCTGACTGCCCCAGAGGCGGCTGCTTCTGGGACAGCCAGCTGGTGGTGGCCACCTTCACCTACGTCAACCTGCTCCTCTACGTCGCCGACCTCGCCTACTCCCAGAGGATCCGCTTCGTGCCCCCCCTGTAGCCCTGTGGGCAGCAGTCCACCCACCTGTGCTCCCCAGGGGCTCCCGGCACCTTGGGGGGTGACCGGGTGAACCCAGACCCCGAAGGAGCAGGCTGGAGGGAGGCAGGCAGGACAGGTGCTCCTGGACCTCGGGCAGTGCTCCGCAGCTAGGCTTGGGGAGGAGGGAGGGAAGACAGACGGGCTGGCAGCCCTGAGCAGGACACAGGCGAGGGTCCTCCCCGAGATAGCTCCCAGCCCTCTCTGTCTCTTTCTATCTCCATCTCTCTCCCTCTCTCTCTCTCTCCCTCTCTCCATTTCCTGGCTTTCCCTGGCTCAGTGCTACCCACTGTAACACAAGAAGCCTTCGAAGTAGGCGCTGTGGTGACCCACTTTAGAGATGGGGCCACTGAGGCTAGGATTTTGGAGGCAGCCCCACGTGCACGTCAGCGTCTGGGGATCACACTCAGGCTGTGTGACCTAAGCAGAGTTGGAAAGGGGACAATTCCTGCAGGTATGGGAAGGGGATGGAAAGGAACCCAGGAGAGGGCCAGAGCTGGACCAGCAGAGGGACAAGGGGACCTGGCTCCTGTAGACTTGAGGGAAGGGTTCCCAGAGCCCTGGAAGGAGGCTGTCTCAACAGGGCCCTGCTGGGGAATCTGTGTGCCAGCTCAAAGAGAAGGAGCCAGGACTTGGGGCCCACCTTGCCCACCTCCACGTGGCTATAACAAGGACAAGGGCCACGGTGTGGTCACACAAGGCAGCCTCAGACGCACCACAATGAGCACAGAATGCTGGGGGGGTGGCGGGGAGGTGGGTCCCCACCCAGGGAGGGAGTGCCCGCCAGGCGCTCACCATCAGCCCCGGGCATCAGCTTCTGCAGAGCTTGCCGGGGGGGGGGGGGGGGGGCAGGGAGGCTAGTCTGGAACCACTGGGGGAGGGCCCAGCCCCTCGGCCACAGCGCCTGGGCCCCGGGTCCCTCCCTGGTACTCCCAGGCCCATGACCTCCACTCAAGTATCCGTTCACCTGGCCGCTGACCACCAGAGCCCATCAGGACTGTCACCCTCCACGCTCTAGCCAGCTTCTCCTGCTCAGGAGCCCAGACGGGGCCACCCCAGAGTACAGCAGCCCCTTGGCCCGGCGAGGGGTCTAGGGCCTCGAGCAGGAAATAAACGCCAATGTTGACCCGCATCCTGGCTCTGGTTAGCAGTCTCTGCCAATGGCCGAGGGCACCTCCTGGGCCATCCCTCCAACGTGAGTCGGAAGAAGGGCTGAAACTAGGCTTGACTGAGGGAGGACGTGGCCGGGGGACAGCCTCTTGGGGAAGAAGCAGGCGGTGTCCTCCTCCTCAGTGGGCAGTGGGAGGGGTGAAGGTGCCGCCAAGATCGTCTCCCCCCCCTCCCGGTGGGGCTCTGGGTCACATCGCCCACACCGCTGCCGGGGGCTGCCAGGGGCACAGCCTTGGGCAGAGCGGCCGCTGTGCCGGGGCAGCCGAGCCCAAGCGGCTTTTAGGCGGGCTTCCCAGGGTTCCCTTGCGCTGGCGCCAGGCAGAGTGTGAGACAGGCGGCTGACAGGACAGGGGTCCTTCACCTGGAGGGGCGGGTGTTAGGGCTCAACGGAGATCCTCAAAGGGGCCAGGAGGCTGCGTCCTGGAGTGTCCTGAGGGCCTCCAGGGGCTGAGGGAGAGTGAGGGAGAGCGGGGGCTAGATGGTACCCTCTAGGGTACGTCTCCAGGTGACAAAGGAACATGGGCGCCACGTCCTTCCTCGCCCACAGGGAGGCCTGGACACCGACCAGTCTTCCTTCCTTTTCTGGCCACACTTCAGAAATGGTCATCGGTCGCCAACTCCCCAATTTCCTCACTGCCCAGGGGCCTTGTGCCCCCAGGGCACCAGCCACCCTCAATTGCAAAGGTCCTGAGAGGGAGACAGAGGCAGGGAGGGATCCAGGACTCAGCATAAGCATGGCGGAGTCCCCCAGGAGGAGCCTTGGGATGTTCTCCCAAGAGTCACCTCCGGGCAAGAGGACTTTCTCATTTTGGAGGAGGGAGTTATTTGTTTTTATCACTTGAAAAACAGTACTTTCCAAAGGAGGGGGTTCTGTCCTTTGATTATACAGTCAGGCAAAACTCAGTGGGACTGCTGGGTTTTCTGTGTATGGGCTTGAGTCTGGGCCATCCCCAGACAGTCCACGGTGGACAAGAGGAGTGGGCTCGAGGCCAGATGTCGGTGGGCGGGAGTCAGGGGCACGTGGGTCCTGAGGTAGGGGTTCCGGGGGGTCAGAGGTGTGGTGGGCATGGAGCCTGGGGGCGCCGACCGGGGAAGGGTTTCTTACGATGGCCCCTTCCTCAGAGGGTGAGGGCTAAATGCCCAGATACAGGCGTGCGGAGGAGGCCAGGAAATCCACCTCGCACACACGGTCAGCACACGGTGGTCTGGTGGCGTTATCGTCAGTCATCGCTCTGTCAACAAGAGCTCACAGCCCTGCTTCCGAGGTACGACATCCGGGTGATGCTGAAATCAGGTTTTAGAGCAATCTGTCACCATTGAAGATACAGAACTGAAAAAATAGAGCAGCTCACCCCTTCCCCGGGGCTGGGGGCAAGGATGGATTGTCAATGATTATAACTTCTTTTATTCGTTCATTTTTTTAGAGGGAGAGAAAGCTGGGGAGGGGGCAGAGACAGAGAGAGGGAGAGAGAATCTTAGGCAGGCTCCATGCTCAGTGGGGAACCTGATGTGGGGCTCAATCCCTAGGATCATGACCTGAGCTGAAATCAAGAGTCGGACGCTCACCCGACTGAGCCACCCAGACGCCCCAACGATGATGACTTCTTACTTTGCCCTTAACTCTGCTGCTGACTGAGACCCTGGACTATCCTGAAACCCAAATGCAAACTCAACTCGGATGAGTTCTGAGCGAGTCCTCAGGGGAAAAATGACTCGTTCTTCCAAATGCAGGGCCAAAGATGTCAGGATTTCAGGTGACCAGATGTCAGGAGACATGGGGGTGCTCCATGGGAGCTGGGGGGACACTATGGGATCTCATCTTCTATTTACTGGTTTATCACCACCCACCCGAAGCACCTGTTTGGAGCGGTTTACATGGTAATTGGTCTATGGCTTCTGTCACCCCAGAGCCCTAGAGAAGACTCCCAGAGAAAACCCCAGTTGGGAAGAAGAGGGTCTGGATGTCAAAGGGGATTGACCTAGACCTCCCAGGTGCCCCTTAATTTTAAGAGCCCAAAAAGGCTTAGGCTATCCTTTCCAGTTTCCAAGCCTCTTGGTACAAAGAGAAATTTTTGCCTTTTTTTTTTTTTAAGTTTATTTATTTTGAGAAAGAGGGAGAATGAGCAGGGGAGGGGCAAAGAGAAGGGGGACAGTGGATCAGAAGCGGGCTCTGGGTTGCCAGCAGAGAGCCTGATACCAGCCTCCAACCCACAAACCACGAGACCATGACCTGAGCCATAGTCAGACGCTTAACCAAGCGCCCCTACAATAAAAATATTTTAAAGCGACAAAATACACTATCAAAATTGTATGCTTTAAATGTTTCCATCTTGCAAATTGTTTTCAACTCTCCCACAAAACAAAAACCAAAAACAAAAACCAGGACAAAAAAAATCCCTAAGCAAACAAGCAAAACTGTTACACGGTTGGGCGTCTCCAAACAGGATGATCCAGTAGCTGCCATCAGCCGCCGCGCCACTAGGACACCAGCCTGGCGTGCCCGAGCTCGCGTGGTCCACCCAGGCCCCGCGGGCAGAGCTTCCGGCCGGGCGGTCCCGGCGCCCCAGGCCCCACGCGCAATCGGGGGCGCGCAGACCCGGCGCGCGGGGACCTCGCGGGCTGGGCGGGGGCGCGGGGCAAGCGGCTGATGCAACCGCCCCTCGGCGCCTCCCGCGCCCCTCGATTGGCCGGCGTCTGGCGGCCGCGCTGCCGATTGGCTGCAGCTGCGGAGGCGGGGCCGGCGGGGCCCGGGTGCCGCGTGGCGGGCGCGGTTCTGGGGAGCCGGGAGACCTGCGCGGGGTAACTGGGTGAGCGCGCGCTGGGCTGGGGTCCTGCGGGGGCGGCGGTGCGGGGAGGGGCTGCGCATCCGTACACAGGCTCGAGGAAGGGGAGGGGTAGCTCGGACGTGGGGAGCTTCCGGGCCCGATCCGTCGCCCCCCGCCCCTCTTCGACCCCTTCCGGAGGTCGGCGCGCCCCTCCCTGTCTCCTTGGTCCGAGACCCGCGGGAGCAGGTCGGAAACGGCGCTGTGGGCAGGGAGACTGGAACAGTTACCACGTCGGGGCTGCCGGGCAGCAGAGGGGAAAGTTGGACCAGCTGGGATGGAGGGGTTGGGGGGCGGGGGGAATGGGCGCAGGGCCAGCGGCCCAGTGGCCAAGCCTGGCACTGCACACCTAACTTCTTCTTGCTGTGGATCCTGCCCCATCTCGCCCCGCAGCTGCCCCTGCGTATCCGGTGCCAGCTGCGAGGGCTGTGGGCGGGGCCTGCGTCCAGCATGAGCGTGGGCTTTATCGGGGCGGGCCAGCTGGCCTTCGCCTTGGCCAAGGGCTTCACAGCAGCAGGTAGGCTCCTCAGCCGGGAGGGCCCCTTGTGCAGGGGGGGCGGGTGGAGGCAGGGGTTTGAGTCCTGTGGGAAGTGGCAGCCTTGGGGTGTCTGGGGTGGCTCAGGGATTGCTGTTTTACTCTGAGCGGTGGGATTTCCACTTTCCTTCCTGGGAATGGGAGGGAGGGAGGCCGGGCCAGGCCTTGAGGAAGGAACTCTGTTCCCCGCAGGCATCCTGGCTGCCCACAAGATAATGGCCAGCTCCCCAGACATGGACCTGGCCACAGTTTCTGCCCTCAGGGTAGGTGCAGGGTGGAGGGGGTCAGGGAGGCAGTCGCTGAAGGGGCTAGTCAGTGTGTCTGGGGAGAGTGTGTGATAGCCTTGACCCTAAGGGCTGGGGGTGGAGGTCCCGGCGGGAGACACCATGCCACCACCACCCTCCCACCCCCCTCCCCCGCTCATGAGAGAAGAGCCTTGGGGGGAGCATGTCACAGACCCTGCCTCCTGGCCTGCTGATAGCCCCTCTTGCTTAGCTCTTGGGACCCAGGTGTCGCTGGTGGGGAGGGTGTGCTGGTCTGGAATGGGGTTCGCCAAGGAGCCTCCACAGGGACGGTGGGGGCCAGGTCAGACACATCTGGGGACTGAATACGTTGGCTCCAGATCCAAGGGTGGGGTGGGCTCCAGGCTGGAGACTTTCCACCCGGACACCAGGGGGATGGCAGCCCGAGGCAGGGTGGGTCAGGGCTGTGGCAGGGATGCGGCACCCCTCTTCTGTTTGCACAGGGGACCTATTCCGGGGCCGAGTGCTTCTTCCACTTTGGGGCGGGAAGGGCGGCTGGGGGCCGGCAGAGCTCCACACCCTGAGCCCTCGACCCTGGCCATCTACATTCTCAGCAGCGTCTGTGCTGTTCTCTACGTGGGGCTTGGGGAGGACACTGGGCGGGGCAGGCTGAGCCCACGTCTGCACTCCCCGCAGAAGATGGGCGTGAACCTGACGTCCCACAACAAGGAGACCGTGAGGCACAGTGACGTGCTCTTCCTGGCCGTGAAGCCACACATCATCCCCTTCATCCTGGACGAGATCGGCGCCGACGTTGAAGATCGGCACATCGTGGTGTCCTGCGCGGCTGGTGTCACCATCAGCTCCATCGAGAAGGTGGGCCTGTGGGTCCAGGCCGGTGGGATCTGCAGAGCGGGTGGAGGCGTATGCTGCCCGGTGGTCAGGAGCTCTGGCTGTGAAACGGGCACACTGGCCCGGCCCACAGGGAGGGCGGGGACACGCTGCTTGCGTGAGTGTGTTCACACGCGTGCCCCGCACACCGTGCTGGGTGGGATGGACGCACAGCCGGTTTCTCCTCCAGAAGCTGACGGCGTTCCGGCCAGCCCCTAAAGTCATCCGCTGCATGACCAATACACCTGTCGTGGTGCGGGAGGGGGCCACCGTGTACGCCACGGGCACCCACGCCCAGGTGGAAGACGGCAGGCTCCTGGAGCAGCTCATGAGTAGTGTGGGCTTCTGCACCGAGGTGGAGGAGGACCTAATCGATGCTGTCACGGGGCTCAGTGGCAGCGGCCCAGCCTATGTGAGGCCTGGGGGTGGGTGGCAGCTGGTGGCGGTGGGCAGTGCGGGGACCTCAGGGCACATCCTCCCTACTCCTCCCTGCTCGGTTGCCGTGGGCAGAGCTGCTGGACCCACCGTTGCCTGGAGGAGAAGGAGGAAAGGCCTAGGGCGGAGGTTCAGGCGCCTTCTCCCTGCAGGCGTTCACAGCCCTGGAGGCCCTGGCCGACGGCGGCGTGAAGATGGGGCTTCCGCGGCGCCTGGCCATCCGCCTCGGGGCCCAGGCTCTGCTGGTCAGTGTTTTCCTTGACGCTTTGTTGGGGGCCACTCCTTGCCAGGCCCGATGCTGTCGCCCCCAGGCGGGTGGGTGGAGAGTGGACGTGCAGGGGGGCCGGGGGCAGGGGTGCCCCCGCGGCAGCCAGCTCTCTCTCTGGCTGCAGGGGGCCTCCAAGATGCTCCTGGACTCGGAAAAGCACCCTGGCCAGCTCAAGGACAACGTCTGCTCTCCCGGTGGGGCCACCATCCATGCCCTGCACGTGCTGGAGAGCGGGGGTTTCCGTTCGCTCCTCATCAATGCCGTGGAGGCCTCCTGCACCCGCACACGGTGGGCCCCCGCCGCCTACTCGGGGCTGCGCGCCCCAGCACAGGAGCCCCCGCACGCTGTGCTCAGCCATCGCTCAGCGGATGCTTATCGAGGCCTGGCGGCGGTGCCCCTCACCATCCGTTGTCCTGTGAGGACGGGCTGCCCTCGGCGCCTGCCCTCTGCTCCCCACAGTCTCCCCACTGCGGCCCTCAGACCGGGGGGCGGGGGGGATCGCGTCCAAGCCGGGGAGGCAGGCCTGGGGGAACCGGAGGGGATCCCTGTGGGTCTGACAACACCTTCCTCCCGAGCTCCTCCTCCTGGGGAGATTAAGCAAGTTAGACGGCAGGCCGGGCCCAGGACGTGCCTCTGTGCGCTGGCACCGGCTCGGTGAGACCAGGAAGGAAATCAGAGAGGAGGGAGGCAGGGTTAATATCTTGGCTTGGAGCCATTGTCCCTAGTCTGGATCTGCCGGATGGACAGGCATCCCTCTCACATCCCTGCCGGCCACGGCCGAAACCCAGAACTTCTCCAGGCGCCACGACACGACGGCAGAGCTGGGATGCAGCCCCCCCGCCCCAGCCTTCAGGGGATACAGATGAGGCACATGTCCCACACTTGGGGCACGATGGGCTGGGGTCTGGGTGCTGTTAGTGGATCCGGTGACCCTGAGCTGATCTGAAGGAGGGGTGAGGGAGGCAGATGGCCATCTGGCGGAGGGGTGGCTGGTGGAGGGAACCGTGGGTGCGAAGGCCGCGAGGTGGGTGTGACTGTCCAGCAGTGCCGGGGAGGCAGGCGCTCGTCTTCCCCGGGGGACGGTCGGGCTCAGGAGGGAGACAGAGCCTCGGACCGAACCCTCCCCACTGTCTCCTCAGGGAGCTGCAGTCCATGGCCGACCAGGAGAAGGTCTCGCCGGCCTCCATCAAGAAGACCGTCCTGGACAAGGTGAAGCTGGAGTCCTCGCTGGCCCCCTCCGGCCACTCCAAGCTGCCGCCCCACAGCCTGGCCCCGGCAGGCAAGAGGAACTGAGGTGCCGGACAAGCCCGCGCCGCTCTCCCCTCCTCTTCCCTCCTGGGCCTGCAACCCTGAGGCTGTGTGTTCTTAGCCCCAGGCCTCAGTGTGTCACCGCGGCGGCCTGCCTCCCACGACTCTGGTCAGCTCGGGGGTCAGCTGGGGTTGTGACCCGGGATGGGGCACATCACGTCCCAGTGGGGATCTCCAGTCACTGAGGGCTTCCTCCCCAGAACGGAGCTGGGTTCTCCGACCTCAGCCTACCTTTCCTTTGCCCCCACACCGGGTCAGGACCACTTCCTCTGGAGCTCAGGAGGCCTGAGCTAACTCCCCGTGGTCAACTGGCTTGGGGCCTGGCCCCTTGCTGAGTACAAAGGTCAAGTCCCCCTCTCCCGCCCCGCACCCCCGACTCCCGTGAAGGCCCAGCCAAGGAGAGAACTTCGTCCCACTCCTGCCCCTTCCCCGACCTCCACTTGGGGGGATGCCTCCTTCTCCGTGTGAGAAGGACCAGAGGGTTCGGTCCAGAGAGCAGGACCACTGCCCCTTATCTCCGTTTGGCATTTGAGAAAAGGGCTCTTCGATAGTCCCGACCGTTAAGGCCCCCGTCTCCCATTCCTGACCCAACTTACAAGCCTGTCACTTCTCTCCTGACCTTTTAGGTTAAATACATTGGTTTCCAAGTCAGTGCCTTGATTCTACCTCTGTCACCACGTGTGAAGGGAAGGCCCCAGCTGCCCTAGAGGGTCCTTGTTGGGTGTAATCTTAGAGGCCATCAGCAGCCCACAGGTCCTGGAGCCCTATTTTTGCACGGCATTCTGGCTCGGGCGGGGGGTGGGGGGGCTGGGTCTCCCAGTCAGCAGTAGTGGAGGGAGCTTCTGGGGAAGAGTGTACTGCTTTGGGCCCCCATCACAAGTGTTGTGGCCAGAGGCCGGCACCGAAGGCTGGGCTTGGTGGGCCCTGCTCTGGGAGGGGCGCCGGCCTCTGCACCCTCCACATCTCCCAGTGTAGCAGGGGCACATGTCTCAACCCACGCTGGCAGGGGCAGGTGAGGAAGGAGCCCCCTGCAGAGGTACGTCGGGCTCTCCAGAGAAATAGGACTAGTAGATGTATATACATCTGGGCCTGGAATGTCTGTGGGTCCCTCCTAAGGTGTGAGCCCCATCATAGGCCCTGTGTGTGCAGGGGTGGGCAGTGAGTGCCCAGAATCACCCCTTCCCTGACAGCACCTTGTCACCCTCCCCCTGGGAAAAAGATGTTCTCAGAAGAGGTGGTGCCACAGGCCTGCCCAGGACCAAAGCTGGTCCCCAGCTAATCCCTTCAAGTCAAGACCAGTCTCACTGGGCGTCTGCTGTGTGTTAGACACCGGCCAATACGACGAGGGGCAGTGCTGCCCCCCCCCCGCCCCCCCCTCCCCCCCCCCCCCCCCCCCCCCCCCCCCCCCCCCCCCCCCCCCCCCCCCCCCCCCCCCCCCCCCCCCCCCGTGCTGTGGGTCTGAGGAAAGTGAGCTGGTGAGTCTGAAGAGGGGAAGAGGCACATCACGGCCTAGGAGGAGGCACAGGGGTCCAGATGAGCTTTGCAGGGAGGCTTTACTCTGACCCACGAAGAATGTGCTGGGTTCCAGCAGGCAGGACTCGTGAGCCTTCCATCTGTGGTTCTCCATCAAGCCAAAGTTCCACAGGTGGGGAAGCAGGAAAGGCAAATGAGCCTGAGGGAGGGGAGTGGCCTGGGCAGGAAGGCTGCGGGGGCGGGTGAGGCCCCCGAGGGTCCTGTGGGGACAGGTGTCCGGGGAAGGCGTTGTAAGCGGGAGCACACTGTGGAGGGGAGCGGGGACGTGTTGTACATGCGATCAGAGCAGGTCAGGGAGGCGGACGGGCTTCAAGGGCCAGGGGCCCACAAGTGCCAGGTGGGAAGCATTGCGGTCCTGCAATGAGTCCAAGCAGGAGCCTTGACAGGGGTCTCAGTGGGTGAAGGTCAGTCTGGCGTACCTTCCTGGCCCCCGTCACTGGTAGCTCTGACACCCACCACGCCCTGGGCCTCCCCAGATGGGGCAGAGGCTGGAATGAATTTACTGTCCTTTGCCCAATGGGCCAGGTGAACCCTGGTGGCAGAGCCACCTCCCTCTGCTTGACCCAGCTTCTGCCTCAGTTTCCTAACTGCAACTCTGCCCTGGGCTCCTGCCTGCCCGGATGGGGCCTTTGCCCTGCTCCTCTCTGCCCGTCCTTTCCTGTACCAGGCTAACCCCTGTCCAACTGGGCTCAGGCTCCAGAACAAACAGGTCAGCAGCCCTTGGCCAGACAGAGAAGGGAGACGTCCATCCTAGGAGGGCCCTGGTGAGGGCCCATCTCCCTACCTGGACACCAGTGGGAGCAGGGCCGGTCAGTCTGGGTTTGGACACCAGCCACATCCTATATGCCCGGGGCCTCCTCGAAGTGTCAGGTTGGGGCCTGCTGAACTTCAGAAGAAGCCAGTGGGGTCTAAGATCTGCCCACGGAGGGTTCAACCTGGAGGGGGGCTGTGGGGCTGGAGGACATGGGGGGTGGGGTGGGGGTGGGGGTGGTGCCAGCATTCAGCTGCAGCAGGAAGCAATGTACTAAGGCCCAGAGAGGGCCAGGCCAGACCAGAAAGCCAGGTCTAAGCGTCTGCCCCCTAGCGGCCGATCTGGAAGCTGGTCAAGGTGGTGCTGCCTGGACCAGCAGGGAAGCTGAAACCTGGGCCTGTCCCTTTGCAGTATCACTCCCCGGCAAGGCTGTAGTGGCTATTCCCGGGGGACAAATGTCCTGCACCGTGGGTGGCAGTCAGCCAGACTTCTGACAGGTGGGAGAGTAAGCACGCACTCTCTTGGGGCCTTTAGCTGGACCCTAGTACAGGTGCCGGGGGCTTGGCTATCTTGATTGTTTCAACAGGGCACCTCCTCTCCCTCGGTGGCCTCTCCCAGACATGCAAACAAACCCCCTATCGGTTATTCTGCAGGTGGTCAGGACACTTTTCCACATACTCTCCCATATTCCTGAAGAGTCTGGGAGGGGGGCAGCAAAGAGTCTGGGTTGTCTCCCAGAGCATTGACCTCCCAGGGCCGTAGAGCTGACCCCCATCCCATGGCCAGAGGGCTGACCTCAGGGCCCAGGGCCATCTCTGTGGGAAGCATCCCTGACATCCACACTGTCACTGGCCTCCAGGTGAGTTGGGCCCGATTCACTTCCCGACCTCTCTGATGGCCCTGGGTGGGTGCATCCCCATGCCTGCTTGTCCCTCTTCCAAGACAGAAGAGGTGGCTGGGTGTGTTCCCAGTGGGGAGGAGGAGGAGGGGACTCCTTGCTCACTTGGTGAGAAGGAGCAGAACGCGAATGACTGATAAATCAGCCTCTCAGTCACCTCCCACATGTCAATGGCAGCCAGACTCCCTCCCATGAGGACTGGGGAGTCAGGGGTGTGGGAAGACGAGTGGGGATTAGCCAGCGAGCTTCCACCCATGGTGACCCCCAGCCCCAGGCCAATCACCGGTGTTTCCTGATGGCATCGTGGTTCTGGCGTGAGCTGGGTGGCACCAAGTCAACCCCATGTGGCCTGCCAGGGCCCTGCTTCGTGGACTGGCTCTTAAGGTCCAACAGTAGCTCAGACCCCACATCCCTGCCAAGTGGGACCAGGAGAACGGGGCTGACATCCGGTGGTGAGGAGGCTGGAGGAGCTGGAGCCCACAGGACTGCATTCTTATCCTCAGGGGCCTTTGTTGTTCTGTAGATTGGGTTGACTTTAAGTCACACCGTTGGGGCACCTGGCTCGCTCTGTCAGTACAGCATGCAATCTTGGGGTTGTGAGTTCGAGCTCCACGATGGGTGTAAAGATTAAAAATATAATCTCAAGGCCCCGGAGTATGTGAGATTCCAGCGGAGCTCAGTACAATGTCACGCCCTGCCCTTAAAGAGCAGCTTGGATTAAGACAACCACGCCCAAACCTGCAACGCTGGTGACAAGGCACTGTGGGATTCAGAGAGGTTACTGGAGGCAGGCAGGGGGTGCTGTGGTGCCCTTCTGCCCCCAGCTTTGGGGGCCGCCTCGAGTGGCCTTCATCAGTCAGTGGCACTGAGTTCCTGTGAAGCCCCGGCCACCTGTCCCTCACTCCTCCCTCTGCCGGCTGAGTCCCACTGACCCGCCTGGCGGGGTGAGTCACCCTTCCTGACTACACACGAGAAAGGAAATCCAGAACTTGGAAGTGGAAATGGAAAGGATCCCTCCAATTTCCCCTCTAGCCCTGGGTTGCCCCGTTCTCTGGGAATTTTGAACAGCAGCGAGAAGTCCTTAGAGAAAAGGCAGGCGCAGCCACGGACTCCTGTGAGCTGAGCTCCAGGCAGATGTGGATGGAACGGGAAAGGAGCAGTTGGTGCACCAACTACTCCACACTTGTTTACGGCGCACCTACTCCTGGGCTGCCTGACTGCCCCTCGCCCGGTGTGGGGTCTCGGGCGTTGGGTGAAGCCAGACCACCCTCCCCGCAGGATCTTGGAGGCGGCCTTGAACACGCCTCAGTTTGCCTCCTGGACAAGACTGTCGGGTCCTCCGTGAACCAGGCCGCGGCTACCTGGCAGGGCGGAGGTCGCCTCGCAATTAGGCGAGGTCATGCCTGCAAGTGCCCGCCAGGCAGCCTGGGAAGCCCCGCGAGGACCCTCCTGGCGATGCCCCGGGACCGCAGGTCCGCACGGGTCCCCCGGGCCAGGAAGGCGGCGGGACAGTCCCACGAGGCTCCCCGCTCGAAGGCCGGAGCCTGGCCCGCAGAGGTGCGCGCGCCCGGGGCCAGTCCCGCGAGACCCCGCCGGGGCAGGACGGCGGCGGCATCGCCGGGGCGACAGCTCCGGGCGCGCAGGCGCAGTGCAGGCGCGTCCCGCCGCGGCGGCCGCCGCCGCCGCTGCCGCCTCCGCCGCCGCCGCCGCCGCTCCTTCCCCTTTAAGCCCCGGCCGGCCGCGTCGCCGCTTCATGAATGGAGCCCACGTGACCAAACATCATGTGACGTCTGTGGAGCGGCGGCGGCGGCGGCGGCGGCGGATCCCGAGCCTGATCCGGCCCGGCCTTCCCAGCGCGCTCGGCCCGGCCCGCGCAGGCGGCGAGCCCCCACCCCGGGCCCGGAGCCCCCGCGCGGCCTCGGAGCGCCCCCCGCCCCGCCCGCCCCGGCCTCGGCCCGCCCGGGCCCGCAGTGTGGTGGGTGAGTGCGGCGGCGGGCCGGGCGGGGGGCTCCGGGCCCGGGGTGGGGGCGGGCGGGGCCGCGGCTCCTCCTGGAGGGCCGGGGGCGGCGCGGGCCGCGCGCTCCCGGCTTCGGGTTTGCCCCGCGCCCTGCTGGGGGCCCGTGCCTCGATTTCCCCGCGGCTCAGAAGCAGCTCCCGGCCCTCGCGCCGGGGCTGCTGGGGGTGGGCCGCGGGGGCCGGAGGAGGGCGGGGCGGGGCGTACGCGGGGCTCGCTCGGCGGAGCCCGGGGCGTCCCGGTGGGAGGGGCGGCCGCGGTGGCGGGAGGAAAGGGTGGGGTCGAGCGGGGCGCCTAGGGCTCCGCGGAAGAGCCTCTGGGCCCCGGTTCTCGCTGCTGATTCATCAGGTGTCTGTGTCCGCCCGCCCGGGCGCGGGGGTCCTCGGCGGGCCGGGGCGGGTGGGGGGTAGGGGGCGGCACGTGGCGGGGCCGGGAAGACCCTGCTCGCGGTGGCTTCGCTCCGTCACACGCGTGCCAGAGCCCAGAGGGAGACTTGCTGAGTCATCAGCATGAGGTCACTCGATGCTCATTCTGATGTCTGGGGGGGATTTGAGCAAGGGGCCTGGGGTCTAAGGGGCCGGGAGATAGGCGCAGGAGGGAAACCGGGGAAGGGCTCAGGCCCAGGGACTGGGGCACCGGTTCAAGTTTGGGCCGGCGTGCGAGTTGAAGGAGGAGTGGGTGAGAAGACAGTGGAGGGGCCTCGGGGTAGGTTTTCTTCCCCCGGCAGAATGTGAAGCCCCCGGCCTGCCCGTCCCCTCCCCTCCCAGGCATTCTCTTCTCAGGCAGCTGGTCCCTGACCAGCGTCTGGGACAGTTCCCCAAACTGGGAAATAGTTCTCTGAGTGAGAGGAGGGGAGGAGCTTAGGGGGGCCGTGCTTGCCAGGCTGGGAAGCAGGCTTTCCCTGTGACTGGTCTGGTTGGCTAGGCTGGGCAGCCCCTGGGCGGGGAAGAAAGAGAGGAATACACCCTGGCCAGAGAGGGAGTCAGTGGGAGAAAGAGGGGTGCCTTTACTCAAGTCCTGGAGGGCAGTGGACAGGGCAGGGACAAGCAGGTGCAGCTGTACCAGGAAACTGCCAATGAGAGGAAGCGGCAGGACTTTGACATCTGGGGAGTGAGGTGTCTGGTGAGCAGGCCCTGCCCCTTTGCACAGCCTGGCTTTGGGGTTTGGGTCAAAGCTGCAGGTGGTGGTGGCTTTGAGGGTGCCTAGCCTTTGGGGCACAGCAGGCGGGCTGGTGTGGAAGGCATGGAGTGGAAGAATGCGGCTTCCAGTCACCCCAAAATTGTCCTACTTGAGATTGGGGCTCAGTGTCGAGCAGGTGTTAGTAAAGATTGTGGCCCTGATGGATGTTGGGCCTCTTGGGGCGGGGGGGGGGGGGGACAGCCTGAGGGTGGTGTGGCCTGGGCCGCCTTTCCTGAATGTATGGGTGCTTCCTGGCCTCCAGGACGGGGGCTGTTTTGTCTAGATCAGAGCTGAACCTAGGGGTTCATGGCTAGGTCGGGCCGCCTTGTGGTTTGTTTTCAGGGACACCCCCTGCCCCCAACACACACACACACACACACACACACACACACACACACACACACACACACACAGAGGCAGCTTTGTGTAACACTTCAGCTCATCTTTTGGCTGGAATTTCTTCCTACCTTAGGAAAATACAGATTCCTGAAGGGGTATTTCTGTAAGTCTTGTCATTATTTATGCTTAGGTGGAAATGAAGTTTGAAACTTTTTTCAGAATCGCTTTCAGTGGCTGAGAGATTTTGGAGAAGGTGGTTCTGAAGGGCAGGGCGGGAGTAAGGCTAGGCTAGGTTGGGGCCACGCCTGTTGGGGACATTTGGACGCTAGAGTTTGCAGGCCACCAAAAGGAGCAGGAGGCTGTCTCGGCCTCCTGCCGAGTGTCCACATCCTAGAGTTCGGGCCCAGATACAGGGGACGGAACTCTCGGAACCTGTTTTCCCATCCCAACCGGCTCTCAGCCTGAGTGGGTGGTGCAGGGTACCTTGGTGGTTTCAGGCCCTGGGGACTGCCCGTGCCCTCTCCCCAGGGTGGCCCGGCCTCTGGGGGAGTTGAGTTGGGAAGGATGACCAGGCCCCAGCTCTGGACCGGCCCTTGATGGGGAGGAGAGGAAGCTTCTCCTCAGTCCCGTCTCTGGGATACTCCCCGTCTGGCTTCTAGAGGTGGCCTGAGCTATCCCTAGCCATCTATGTCCAAAGGCTGTCTCTGTCACATCTGTGTGTGTCCCCCGGTGGACAGAGGCCGGGCCAGGGGGCTGAGGCCCCGGCTTTGCAGAGGCCTGCCCCTCCCCCACAGCACGCACACGCACACGCACCTTTGACTGGGAGGCGAGCGGCTGTGCTTGTGCTGAGTTCAGGCCTTCTGCGGAGGGCGAAATCTGTCGAGGAGGCACATTTCAGCTCCCAGCCGCCACGCTCGGCACTTTTCTGTGTGATCTCTTCAGGAAGTCACCGTCGTGCTCAGCATTTGGAGGGGAGGGAGCACGGCGAGTGGGAAAAGCTGGTGGCAGCCCTTTTCCTTCGGGCTGACAGTGGTTGGACCCAGGGCGGTGTCCTTGCACCCTGATTCAGACTCAAGACTGGGGGCGCCCCTCTAGCTCTGCCATGAGGGCTTGGCTTCCAGGGTGGGTTGGGGCCCTGGGGCTCTTCTGACCTCCAGTTCCTATCTTTTCCATCCTCTGCTCTGGAACATCCGGGAGATGCCAGCCTCAGGGCCTGTCTGAGAGCCCGGATGCCCTGGCTGTGATGAGGCACCGCCTGGGGCAAGGCTGGGTGAGGCGGGGGCTCCCCCTGGAGCCAACTGCACCTCCACCCCCCTCCCAGCCCATGCTTTATCTCCCCAGTGGGGTAAGAGACCTCTCCTGCGGCAGGGAAACTGCAGTCTGGCTTGGTCCTCCAGCCACGTCTGACGTCTTTTTCTGCGTCTAACCTGGAGAGCAGGGGGCTAGGGGTGGGTGGGTGGGGGGTGGCTGAGCCAGAATTGCCAGGATTAGGTGCACAGAAATGTCCTTGGCAGGGCTTCAGGAAGCAGAAAGTGAGGGCAGAGTGTGGGAGGGGCAACTGAGTGGGTGCCGGGCGGGGGTGGGGGCCTTCGGTCCAGCCCCCCACCCCTCTTGTTTTTGTCCCCTGCACTGTGGGCAGTGACCTCAGGTGGGGGGCTGGAAGGGGCTGAGCAGGCCCCTGCGTGGCTAACCGGGCACTCTTATGAAACAGCGAGGATGGGGTGGGGCAGGGGTGCAAGATGCTGCAATCTGAGGCCACAGGAAGGTTGCTTCATCGGCAGCGGAGGTGGGCTGTGTGCAGCCCGCGCTGGAGTGCCTGCCACCTGGAGGGGTGGGGGGCTCCCACCAGTGCTGGAAAGAGTTGAGCTGTTCAGAGTGAAGAGTCTGTGGGAGATTCAGGGCTCTCCTGCATTTTCCTCTTGGCCTGAGTCCCCACTGGCTCCTAAGCCTTCGCGGGGGCAGGGCCAGCTGAGGGGAGGTGGCTGCAGCAGGTAGGACCCTGGAGTAGACGTGGGCGGGGTCGCCGGCCCCAGCCCTACCTGCCGTTGGCCAGGCTGGCCTTCCTGGCCCAGCGGTGCTCTGCTCAGGCTCCGGGTCCCCTGGGGCTGTGTTGGCTGGCTGGCAGCCTTGGGGAGTGCCAGGCCAGGCCGGTGAGGGAGCGGGAGCGGGAGCAATGTGCTGAGTCAGCGTGACTGGGCAGGAACAGCCGTGCTCTGGGGCGCACACTGGGGTTATTTTTAAAGCTCCCGGCTTCCTTCTGGGCCGGCCCCTCCTGCATGCGTCTCAACTCTTCCCAAGCCCCTTTTCCTGGTCTCTGCCTTTCTAACAGCGCCTCGGTTCCCCTTTCCCGCCTCAGACCTGCTGGGTTCTCTAGGGACAAGGGGGACGGGGAACAGCCTAGCTAAAGGGTGGCGGGTGGTCCTCGGGGTATTGGGGACGGTCAGCTGAGAGGCGAGGCTGGGGGCGGGGGCGGCTGGGCCTCTCCCCCAGGCTCTGTATGGACTGGGGAGGGAAAGCGGGGTGTTCTCCAGGGTCCTGACCTCTGCTCCCTGTTTCGCAGAGTGCCTGCGTGCTGTGCCCCCGGGTTATGACGACCCCCAATAAAGGAAACAAGGCCTTGAAGGTGAGCAGCGGGGTGGATGGAGTCTTGAGGCGGGGGTGCCTCCAGGGTGGGCGGTCCCCCGCTCAGCCTTGACCCCGTGCACTGCCCTGCCCCCAGGTGAAGCGGGAGCCAGGTGAGAATGGCACCAGCCTGACTGATGAGGAGCTGGTGACCATGTCGGTGCGGGAGCTGAACCAGCACCTGCGGGGCCTGTCCAAGGAGGAGATCATCCAGCTGAAGCAGCGCCGGCGCACGCTCAAGAACCGCGGCTACGCCGCCAGCTGCCGCGTGAAGCGGGTGACCCAGAAGGAGGAGCTGGAGAAGCAGAAGGCGGAGCTGCAGCAGGAGGTGGAGAAGCTGGCCTCGGAGAACGCCAGCATGAAGCTGGAGCTCGACGCGCTGCGCTCCAAGTACGAGGCCCTGCAGAACTTCGCCAGGACGGTGGCCCGCAGTCCCGTGGCGCCGGCCCGGGGCCCCCTCGCGGCCGGCTTGGGGCCCCTCGTCCCTGGCAAGGTGGCTGCCACCAGCGTCATCACGATAGTAAAGTCCAAGACGGACGCCCGATCGTAGGGACGCGCGCTTGCCCGGGCGGGTCTGCAAGGGGCCGTTAGGCGCATGGCGAGTTTGGCAGCCCTGTCCCCTTCTTCCTCCTCTCCTCCTCTTCCTCTCCTGCCTCCTCCCTTCCCTGCAAAGCACAACCTGCACCCCGGGGCGCCGGGCTGAGCCCCTTTGATCTCGTCGTTGTCATCGTGTGTTTTGTACGTTGGGATTGGTCAGTTCGGCGGTGACGTGGGGTTGCCTCGGCCCCCTTTGTACCAAGGCCGTGCAGGCTTGGAGTCCAGAGTTGGCCCTGTGGCAACAGAGAAAGATCGGATGAGCTCTCTGGGGCTCGCGGTTCTGAGTAGGGAGGGCTGCTGTCTGCTCCCGGGTGGCCCACAGGCCCCAACAGCTGCTGCCTGGCAGGGGGCTGTGATTCACTCTCAGCGTGGCCAGCAGGCATAGATGGGCTCTGCTCCTGAGAGTAGGGTGTCCTTGGGGGCCCTGGATGGGCCTGGATGGGCGGGCCACCAGCCTGGGCGCTACGGCCGCTGGGAGGGACGGGGCGTTATGTGGCTTTGGGCCAGGGCCCACGGCGCTCAAGCCTGACGCATTGCACTGAACAAGACCAAATCACTGGTTGTGAACATTCGTGAAGGGTGTGTCCAGTGTCCTGCGACGGGTCCCGTGTCACTGTTTACATGACCTATCTGTGTGGTTACGTGGCCCTTTATTTAAAAGAGAGGAGTTCCTTTTACGAAGTTATTAAATTATATGTTTAAAAGCTAAAGAAAAAAAAGAGCTGCAGAGTATTTATAAAACTGTCTTTTTAAAAAAAAAAAAAAACAAGCAAGAACATTTGACCATATATATGGAAAAGGGAAGAAAGTATAATAGAAACTTTGCTAGTTTAACAAAAGAAAAAAAAACAAACAAAAAAAAATCCCTTTCTTGTAAACTTATGGACAAGTCTTTGTGGCTGTTGGAGTTTAGTTTTTATATACACAGAGTTATCAGACGTTATTTATAAAACTTAGTTTTAAAAAAGACAAAAAAAAAAAAAAAAAGAAAAGCCAAGCTGTGGGCGACCACAAGGCGCATCCTGGCGCCCTCTTTGCTATCTCTCTTGCAATTGTACCGAAAGTGACTTACTCCTTTGCCCTTCCTGCTTCCGTCTCTTGCCGGTGCCGTGGTGTCGTCCGTGCCTGGTGAGGTCTTGTGCAGCGTCACGTGCTGGTGCTTCTGGTGACCTTTGACCTGTGGGTGTCACTTCTTGTGTCTGTTATTCCTGTGTTTGTTTTTTGGATTTGGTTGTGTGTTTGCTTCTGCCAGCTTGCCGGCCCGGACTGGGGCGCTGGGCGACTCCCGCTCCGGCAGAACGCGGGAATCTCCCCAGCAGCCCAGCCCCCCCCCCCCCCCCCCCCCGCCTCTGCCTCGGTGCCTGACCCGGGACCCCAGAGGAGCAGATTGGGGGCTCTGCCGCTCCCACCCCTGCACAGCCTTGGCTTCGCATGTCTGTCCTAGGCTTGGGCTGATCCAATGGCCGGGTAGGTAAAACTGGGGGCCATCCCAGACGGCGCCCCTTGCCTCCATGCCCACCGCCTCTGGCCAGGGGTGGCAGATTTGCAGGGACCAAGGAGTCACTAGGGTACCCCCGGGTGTCTTCCTTCTGGCCTCTGGTCAACATGCTTGGGCTCTGGCCTCCAACCCCAGCTTTGTTCCTGTGGGCTGCACGGGGGCCTCATCGGGACCCGTGGAGCCCACGTGGGGGTCGCGAGGCCTGCTGCCCACGTGTCCTGGCAGTGCTGCTGTGCTGCGAAGTGGAGCTTCCCAGGCAAAACCAGGTGGTTTGAGGACTCACCTGGGGCGGCCCCTTCACCCTGCCCATGAGCCTGGGGCGGGGGCGGGGGGGGGTCTCCGCCGGTGCCGGACAAGGGCTCCAGTGCCCAGGGCCGGGTCCTGTCTCTCACCTCGCCCTGACTGGGCTCTGGGCCTTCTTTCGCCTCTGGGATCTGTGTCTTCCAGGGATGCGCTGCTCAGCTCAAGGGGTGCTCCTCTGCGGGGCTGAGCCTACCTTCCCGTGGCCCCTCGGCAGAGGCAGCCAGTCTTCCAGACTGGGCTTGGGAAGCTCCTCGGAGGCCTCCTGCGGTGCCTGCCCTCAAGAGGCTACTGCCCCATCTCTGGCCACATGGGCCTTGGCTCCTCTGGGGGCCCCGAACCCCTGTAGAGCACAGAAGGGTGGGCTGGCGAAAAGAAACACTGTGCGGCCTCGCAGGGTGTGACCTCGTGGGCCGCAGGGAGGATTTTCATCCCAGAGTCTGACCCGGTGTGCCCGTGGGGTAGGAGCAGGGGCACGCTGTCAATTTCTGTCGTGTTAATGGGCTTGGCCCTAGAGGCTCAGTCATTCCCGGTTGTACCCGGGTCGGCCTGCGATGGAGATTTTGACTGTTGGCTCTCAATACTTAGTGGCTTCCTGCCCCTCCTTGCTGTCTGGCTTTGTCTACCTAGGGTCTAGATGAACGTTGTTGACGTTGGTTGTGGCAGCAGTGAGCTGGAATCGCGTCATAAGAATCACTGAAGAGGGGTCACGGCCATGTTCTCCATATCCGCTTACGGTCCCGACACTTTCGTCCTTGCTGGGAGGTGGTTGTCCATCTGCAGGCTGGAGACGTGGAGAGGAGAGAAAGGAGGTGGGTTGGGAAGTCCAGAGGCGGGTTGGAGGGTGGACACAGACGGAAGAGAAATTGCAGGTCCTTGGTTTAGGTATCGGAAGAAGCTTCTGGAATTACTGAGGCCATGCTTCCCTTCGGAGTTTTTGGATTTGGAGCCACTGTTCCTTGGGTCTGGGAGTACATCCTGTTCCCATCAAGCCAGCCCCACGGGGCCGCTCTGCACTCTGCCCTTTCCCCCTTCCCCTTGGTTTCTTGACAGTAGAGCCTGTGTCCACATGTGACTGGTTGGTGTCTTTCTGATTCTTGTCAATTCAGTTTTCCTACTGTGAGGGTGTTGTGTTCTTTTTATCCTCGACTTTTCTGACACAGCGAATCGAGGGCTTTGGCCGAGGCCAAATCTCCCAAACTGGTCCGCTAAGTAAACCATGACGTGTACCTTCCTTCCCATCACGCCTGAGCCCTACTCCCCCCTCATCCCGACACGGACACTCAGATTTCAGAGGAGAACCCTGTGGGAACAGGTCAGCTCCTGCCCTGAGTGTGGCCCCAGGGAGACTTCCCTATGGCCCTGGCTGCTGTTCTGGGCGGCACCGCTGTTTGTAAAGGTGGGAAGACACGGCTGCTCGGCCGTGTGGTGTGCTGGTTTCTGCCGGATACCAGGTCTCCCCGGAGGCTTTTCTGCCCTTGGTCCAGGCTTCAGGTCTGTGTGCACAACCCTGCCCGTCAGCAACAGCTTCTATGGTCCGTTCCTGGGCCCACAGCTCCGATCAGCTGCAGCCTGCTTTTGGATGGCTGGTCAAGCCCCCTCCTGTCCCTGTGGCCTCCCTTTCAGAGGTGGCCAGTTGGCTAAAGCTCCCATCCACAGCTGGGAAGCCCAAGCCACAGCCTGCAGCACCGTTTCCGCTCTGGGATCTTGTAAGTTACTTTTTTAGGCTGTGGTTTGGTGAAAGGAACCAACACAGTAACGATTTTTTTTTCCCCAGAAGCCACTGAATAATTCTTTTTGGCGCGTTTTTGCCTTCCTGTTGGCTGTCTAGTTTTGGAGCAGGTGGGGAGAGTGGAGGACACACGGAGGCAGGGGTGTGCCCTGGAGACTGATGGCCTGTCCTGCTTCTGGCCTGTGTGTGTTGCGCGTGGGCTGTACCTTTGGGCCGGTCACGCACATTTCCACCCCACGCTGGAACAGCAGCCTTGGTACGTGGGTGTCTGGTGAGCCTGAGCCGGAGTGTTAGCAGAGTGTGCCCCTGATGGACTGCGAGGGGGCGGCCCCTCCAGCACCCTCGTGTCCCAGCCCCTTCCTTCTCCCCATCCCCTCAATTTGCTACTCCCTGAAGCCTTTAACCAAACGGGAGTGGGTACAGAAAGCCTTCTCCTGGCATCTTAGGGCAACAGGACAAGGGCTGCCCAGTGCGTCCAGCTCTGGTGCTCTCCTGGCGCTGAGAGGCTGGGTCCAAGCGGAGTTGATCAGACCCTGCCTGTCCTGCCTAGGGCTGAAACCAGGGGGAGGTGGTGGTACCCTGGGACCTGCCGGGGCAGGCAGGGGTTGTGGAAGATCCAGGTGAGGAGGGGCCTCCCTGGGGCGGGCTGTGGCCTCAGCGCTCACCCCGCCCTGTGCAGTATTTATTGCTAAATTATTGTCCAGGGGGGGCGGCACTGGGCCGGACCCCGGGTATTTATTGCTGTACATAGTGTATGTTTGTGATATATAAGGTTTTCTTTATTTTGTATATGATCAATAAACACCTTTTAAAGAGACCGTCAGGTGCTTCCTTTGCGCGCCGCGCGGGCGGGGCCGGAAGGGCGGGGCGGACCTCGCGCGCATGCGCCGGTGCACGGCCTGCCGGGAGGCGGAAGCGGAAGCGCGGGTCTCCCGGGAGCGATGGCAGCCGGGGGTCCCAGCCGCTCGGAGCGCAAGGCGGCGGAGCGGGTCCGGAGGCTGCGGGAGGAGCAGCAGCGGGAGCGCCTCCGTCAGGTACGCCGCCGCCCGCCCCGCGCCGCGCCCCCGCCCCGCGCCGCCCTCACCGCCCGCCCCGCGCCCGCAGGTGTCGCGCATCCTGAGGAAGGCGGCAGCGGAGCGCAGCGCCGAGGAGGGCCGGCTCCTGGCCGAGAGCGAGGACCTGGTGACCGAGCTGCAGGGCCGGAGCAGGCGGCGCGAGGGCCTGAAGCGGCGGCAGGAGGAGGCGAGTCCCGGGGCTCGGTCGGCGCGGGGGCTCGGTCGGCGGGCCGCCGGGGCCGGACCTCTAGCCGGGCGGGGGCGGGGGCGGGGCTTACGGCCGGCCTCGGCGTCTCGGCAGGTGTGCGACGACCCGGAGGAGCTGCGGAGGAAAGTGCGGGAGCTGGCCGGCGCCGTCCGGAACGCCAAGTACCTGGTCGTCTACACGGGCGCCGGCATCAGCACGGTACGGCGGCGAGGCGTGGGCGGCCGCGCCCCGGCGTCGGCTCCCAGGCCCGGGAGAAACCCGGAGCGCCGGGGGCGGGTGTGGGGCGCCCCCTTCTGGGTGACTGACCCAGGACCCAGGACCGAGGAGAGCACAGTCGAGAAGCTCGAAAGGACTCAAACTTCATTGAGGGCATAAATACTTGTAAACACTTGCAGTTTTTGTGATGCCCCGTTCGAGGCAAGGAGGGAAGAGGAGTAAAACAGGACATAACACGTTAGGGCTTGCAGGCACCTCCTCGTTTCAAGTCCGGGAGGTTAACTCACTGTCCCAAGGTTATGTGGGTAGCGTGAAGCCCCAGACCGTCTCCTGATTCCGCGTTCGTTGTTATTTCCTGAATGTTGAAGGAAAGTAAGTAGATCGCGAGGTAGTTAGAATTGGAGTACACCAGGTAAAGAAGAGAAACGCGTTGGGTTTGGGGACATTTTATTGAGAAGCTATCTCGGGCCATTGAACACGGCTAGCTTTGAGAGTGTTACCTGTCCACCTGATGGGTGCCTGTCGAGCGTGAGCCACGTGTGGGCCCGGCAGAGGTGAACACGGAGGATTTCTGGCCCCGGGGAGGCCGCGGGTGATGAGGGGATGCTGGCCGGGCCGGGTTGCCAGAGCAGACATGCAGACACGCCCTCCGCGGTCTCAGAGAGCTGGGACATCCGTGCAGCTTGCTTCGTGCGCGAGGCGGCGTTGAGGCCGGGCCTTGAAGGTTGAGTAAGGTTGTACAGGAGAGGGCCAGGGGAAGATCCAGCGAGATCGCGTAAGGCGCGCTGACCGTCCTAACTTGCAGACCCTGGTGGTCGGGTCTCCGTCCTCCAGTCATTCCTGTCGTCTCTGAAAGTCCTGCTCTTTAGTTTGCTCTGAGCATCACTGTTTGAGGTTTCTCTTGTCAGTGTGATTCAGAACCACACTGCTTGGGGTGGGCATTTTTCTGAGCCTAAACCGCGGGGAGGAGACAGGGCTCCCCAGAAGGGATGTCATTCACAGCCTAGGGAATGTAAGACTCCTTGCTCTGAGCACACCTTCTGGCTTGTCTCGTGGTGGTTTCGTTTCTCTGCATCGAGAACTAAGGACATTCAGGGTGTTCAGCTCGTCTGGAGAGGTTGGCTGTCTTTGTCAAGGGAGGTCAGGAAACACCGTATCGGGTGTCAGAACTGGGACAGACCAGCACTCCTACCTAGGGTGCCACCATTTGCTAAGTGTTTCCTGAGCACTGGCTCGGCCCTGGGGACACACAGATCAGCCTGACCCGTCCTCTCCCTTGGTTTGGAGGACAGATGGGGCTGCAGAGCCCAGGTTGTACTCGTGCTGGAGAGGCTCCCGGAGGAGGCAGGACTCCTCGGAAGCCGGAGGGAGGAGCTAGACCGGGTGGGGGCAGGGGTCCGGGCAGAGGGAAGGAGCCACTCCATCTGGGTTCAGGCAGGTTGGACTAGGAAATGCTGAGCCTGTGGAATGAACGGAGGCCAGGGCACAGACGAGTCTGGAACACATCAAGAGAAAAACGTTGAGTTTTCGTCTGGGGGACTTTTGCCAATTCCCGTAGTGATGCATTTTCACTGGCCTCGTCCTTCTGAACATGCAGGCAGCCTCTATCCCAGATTACCGGGGCCCTAATGGAGTGTGGACGCTGCTTCAGAAAGGGAGAAGCGTTAGGTAAGCAGCCTGATGCAGCCTTCCCAGCCAGTTGAGCAGGGGCAGCTTGGGCCTGACCTCACAGCTCCCCACGCCTTTGCTTCCCTTCCACCTGGCAGTGCTGCTGACCTGAGTGAGGCCGAGCCAACCCTCACCCACATGAGCATCGCCCGCTTACACGAGCAAAAGCTGGTAAGAGCCCGGTGTGGCTAGCTAGTATACTTGCCGGGTCCCTGGCACAGGACCTGGAGGGCCACCTTTGTGCCCACATGGCAACTGCATCATACCTCTGTCCCAGGGACCCCTGGGAGAGGCGCCCACAGAGCGTTTTAGACTCCGGTGCTGCTTTTTCAAGAGAAGGGTAGTCTCTCGCGTGAATCGTAGGGCCGGCCTCAGGCGCAGAGCCGCTGGTGGCTTTTCCCCCCTGTGTTTCTCTCACATTGTCCCCACAGACCTCAGAAGCCACCTAGGTCCGGGGGAGGCTTGTGGGAACCCTAAAGACCCTCTGCCGAGCGCTTTCAACCAAGTAGGGAAGGGTCAGTCCTCCTGGTCCTTCAGTGACCTGAAACATAAGGACCCAAGAGAGTGTCACTTCGGGCCCCAGCCCCTTCCCTGCCGAGAGCAAACAGCTGCACTCCCAGCTCGCTAAGTGCTTCCGGGTTGGTCGTTGGTCGGGGGCAGCTTGGGTTCCCCCCCACCCCCACCCCCACCCCCACCCCCGTCGACCTGCTGCTGGGACCGGCCTGCCGCTCCGGTTTTGCCTGTGAGGCTCCACACGGGGTCGGAGGTGCCCCGGTTTGGGGACTCTGGGCAGGGTCAAGGACTGCTTTCGCTACTGAGCACAGCCCCTCACAGGCCACCTGCTGACTTGCCCTTGCTTGCCCCGCAGGTGCAGCACGTGGTGTCTCAGAACTGTGACGGGCTCCACCTGCGGAGCGGGCTGCCGCGGACGGCCATCTCGGAGCTCCACGGGAACATGTACATTGAAGTGAGCGGTCCCTCTGGGATTCGCGGGCCTGTGCGGGCCAGCGGCCCCTGCTCACGGCGCCCTCTCCTCCTCAGGTCTGTACGGCCTGCACACCCAACAGGGAATACGTGAGGGTGTTTGATGTGACTGAGCGCACCGCCCTGCACCGGCACCAGACGGGCCGGGCCTGCCACAAGTGTGGGGCCCAGCTCCGGGACACCATTGTGCACTTTGGGGAGCGGGGCACGCTGGGGCAGCCTCTGAACTGGGAGGCAGCCACTGAGGCTGCCAGCAAGGCAGACACGATCCTGTGTTTGGGTTCCAGCCTAAAGGTACGTGAACAGCGCCGCGGACGGGACCGGGGGGGAGGGGAGAACTGCCAGTCCCTGGCCAGTTCAGTGTTAGAAGCTAGCTTCCTGTAGCTTCGTTCGCTGTTGTGCATGTGGTCTTTCTGTCCGTCCGTCCATTCCTGCAGGTTCTAAAGAAGTATCCACGCCTCTGGTGCATGACCAAGCCCCCCAGCAGGCGGCCCAAGCTCTACATTGTAAACTTGCAGGTAACTTGAGCACCCAGAGACACCTCCTTAGACCTGGGCCTTAGGACAGGAGAACCAGAGAGTTCCTGGATGCTCGTGTGCTGGGTCACAGAGATATGGCAGGAAAGGGCCATTGGGAAGAAGTGAGGTATCCTCACTCGCCTTCCCCTGTCCCCAGTGGACCCCGAAGGATGACTGGGCTGCCCTGAAGCTTCATGGGAAGTGTGATGACGTCATGCAGCTCCTCATGGACGAGCTGGGCCTGGAGATCCCCCCCTACAGCAGGTGAGGGGGGCACGGGTGCACCCCCCCCCTTCCCTGCCCTGTGTGGATGGACCGCGTCTGTCTTTTCTCGTGAACTGAGTGTAGAGAATGCTCTGAGTTGTCGCAGATGGTGTCTGAGGCGTGACCCCAGCTTGGTGGCCTCTGCCAGCAAGGGGGAGTGGCAGAGGCATCAGCTGAGGCCCCCCGGCTGGTGTGACTCCCCGTGGGGAGAGAGAATGTGCCAGTGTGTGCCTGGAGAGCCCCCCTCCTACCTCCGACAGCCTGGACGCGAAGGTGCCTTGAAGGGACGTGGTCTCGGCATCTCCAAACAGGATCTCGGTGCACTCGGTTCGGGGAGCTGGTGTACTTTGGGGAAGCTTAAACTGTACCTTAATACAGAATTTGTGATAATTTAGACGTGGTGTATGTATTGAGTAAAAAGTTTACACTTTCTTTCTCTGTGAATTTTCAGGGTCTTATAGGGGAAATCAATAACTTCTTTTAATCAAAGGGTTCAAGAATTAAGGATCCCTTCACCTTCTGGGCCTGGCAATTCTTGTATGTTATGTTTGTGCTGTTCTGTAATGTGGGCCTATTGTGTACTGTATTTTTTTTTTTACATTAACTTAGCTCATTTTCTTTATCAGTGCTTATCTGTATCTTAAGTTTATGATATGTGGTTCTACATCTCCGTCAGACACATGATCTCTTCACGGTGTAGTCTGTAGGCCGCGCCTCCCTAGTCAGCTGGCCTTTCCCGCCCCCCCCCCCCACCCCCCCCTCAGGTCTGGCAGTCTGGGAAGAGGGAGAGGGTCTGGCCCACCCACCCCTGACCGTACAATTGAAAGGTGGGACCCAGAGTTGCTAGTGACCAACCGCTGCCCCACCTTGGGCGCGCACAGCCTGCTCGATCACCAGCAAGGACACTGAGTTCTCGGGGGCCGAGCTGGTCTGAATCACTCAGGAACCTTAGCCGTCCGGCAGCTGCTCTGTAGCTCGGGTGTGACGGAACTGCCGCTAGGCAGAGCCTGGCCACAGTTCAGACCCCAGGGGAGGGCAGCAGGGTGACCGCAGTCAGCTTTCCCGCCCTGGGGCAGGTTGTGACTGAGGGGCTCCCAGGCACGTCTGACCCAGCTTTCCCTTTTCGGTAGGTGGCAGGACCCGATCTTCTCCCTGGCGACCCCCCTGCGTGCGGGTGAAGAAGGCACCCACAGTCGGAAGTCGCTGTGCAGGAGCCGCGAGGAGCCCCCGCCCGGAGAGCGGGCTGCGCCACTTAGCTCCGCCCCGGTGCTGGGAGGCTGGTTTGGCAGGGGCTGCACTAAACGCACAAAAAGGAAGAAAGTAACGTAACCCGGTGCTTGACGGGAACAGTTGGCACTTTGCAGAGGACGGAACGCCTGTTCGTGGGGGGCCCGGCCAGGACTGCCCCGGGGTCCAGCCAGAATCCTCTGGCCGGAAGCCCCCTTGCACCGCTGTGCGCGTCTCCGGGAGGACGCCTCGCCTGTGCAGCCTCTGCATAAAGCGGCGGCGGCCGTGCCGTTCTTTGGGGACAGAGCTCGGGTCGTTGCACAGCTGGCCGGCCGAGAGGAAGCGCGGCTGCCTTACCTCATTCACCAGGCTAGTCTCAGGGGCCTCAACCCTCTTTCTACTACTTCGTACTGAAACCTGTTAACTTTATAGGAACCTCTTTCCGTGTGGGGTTTGCGGCAGAGGGGTGGTTTTGGGCCTCGGCTCTCAGCAGCCCTTTTTATTGTTATTAAACATCTCAGCACTGTCCCTCGAGTGTCCTGTGACTGTCCAGCTGGCGCGTGGTGGGGGGCGGGCGCCCCGCCGGGCTCGTGGGGCTGGGGGACGGGACAGGACGGGGCGGGGACGCTGGGCCCCACGTGGCCCTGCCCCGCCTCTTCGGCCAGGTGCGCTGACGCTATTGGCCGCGCGGGGGAGACGGACTTTCCGGAGGCCGCCGGGCGGGGCGGGGGCGGGGCTCGGCGGGGGCGGCTCACGCCATTGGCCGCGCGCCGAGGGGCGGGGGCTCGGTTCCGGGGCGACCCCGTAGCTCACGCCATTGGCCGCGGGCTGTGGGCGGCGGGCGGGGCGCCGGGGGGCGGGACGGTGCTCGCCATTGGCCGCGCGCGGCGGGTGAGGCCCGCGTGACGCCGCGTGCGCCGGGTGGGGCGGGGCCGCCGGGCGGCGGCCGCTGGGAGTCGGGGAACCGGCCGGGCCGCGCCGCCGCTGCGGGGCCATGATCCGGAACGGGCACGGGGCGACCCGGGGCGCCGAGCCGCCGGGGCCGGGGGGCAGGCGCGCCGTGCGAGTGTGGTGCGACGGCTGGTGAGCGCGGGCGGCCGGGGCGGGGGCGGCTGGGCTGGGGCCGCCGCCCGGAGACGTGCCTGTGGCCCTGCCTGCGCCCGGTGTCCGGGGCGGCCGTGGATCGCGAGGGGCGGGCAGCGAGTCGGGGCCGACCCGCGCCCGCCCCGCCGCGGACGGCTGTGGGCCACAGCCCCCCGGCGCTGCCGCTCCCGCCGCTAAGCCGCCCGCCCGAATCTTGGCCGGTGGCAGCGCGGGGCGAGGGTGTCCGGTCCCCGCGACAGGAATCACGTTGGTGTTGTGAGGTGCGCCCCCTCGGAAGGAGCCGTGTGCTGCCCAGCTCGCCTATCGCTAGATCGGAGAGATTCCCCTGGGTTGCCTGGGCAGGGATCAGGGCAGGACTTGCTGGTGTCCCAGACCCCCAGTGAGGCCCCCAGGTCCCCGGGGCCATCCCAGGAGGGTTACAGTGCCCCCTCCCTTCTCTCTTCTGGCCAGCCAGACAGCTGGACTTGTTTCAAGATAAGTTTGGGGCTGTCAACAGATAAGAGAAAGACTGACCTCTACTGAGGTCTTGCCACCTAGAGTGCTTTCTCCCCCTTTACCTAATGGAATCCGAGAGAGGGCAGCCCCCATCCCTGCTAGCTTACAGCTTCCAAGGAGAGCAAGAGGGGCTGCCGTGACTTTGCAGCTGCACCACAGTCACCCGGGGCAGAGGGAGCGTGGCTTCTGTTGGTGGACTCTGACCTTGGCCCTGGTCGGGCCGGGCCCCTACCCCAGCAGGCCACCCATGGCCACACGGGCCACAGCAGCTAGGACACACCCTGCACCCCTGGCCCAGCCCGTGCAGTGAGCTTAAGGACCGGTCGTGCCTCTGGATTTGGACTTTTCTTCCCTCACCCCAGGGCCGGAGCCATGTGACCCCACAGGCTTCTGTGCCGGGACTGGTGCACTGTGGCGGGAGTAGCAGGTGGCATGGAGTGGAAGAGGGTCACCTGGAGAAGCGGGGGCAGTGTCACCTACTCAGGAGACAACATGAAGCTAGAAGGAAACAAAGCTCCTGTGGGGCTAACTTGGGGCCCCCAGAGAAACGTGCGGGTTCCCCTCGGCACACGCGGGGAGCCCGTGAGTCTTCAGCTGAGAAGTTACTCTTAACCAGGCCTAGACCAAAGGATAAGAGCTCTACAACCAGAGGCCAGGGAGGTGGTGGTTGGCCCCAGAGAGCAGAGGCTCGCTGAGTTTCCGGAGGCCAGGGGGGAACGAGCAGGATTTCCGAAGCTAGCCGTTGCCTTTGCTCATTTTTGGACTTTGTTTTGTGTTGGCCCCAAGACTGTCCACCTGCCCCAGAGTGGAACAGAGTCCAGCCCACTCCTGAGTTACTGTCAGTTTAAAGCTTAAAGGGACTGCCTGCCGCAGTTGGCGTTTGGACAGCGGAGGGGCTGAGAGCAAAGGGCAGAGCTCCGTGGCAGGTCTGGGGCGCACAGTATGTGCCGTGTGCTCCCCGGCCCTGGGGACCAGCAGGCCTTGCCCCTGGGCACAGTCCGGCCCCTGTCACGCTTGCCGAATGTGGCCCAGGGTGCGGTGCTGTGGAGAGCCGGGTACCCCCCTCCCCCTGAAAGCCCAGGCTCAGCCCAGGCCCCGGGGAGCAGCTCCCAGTGGCGGCTTGTCAGAGGCTGCACCCCCCACACCTCTGCTTCCAGCTGCTCACTGCGCGTCCTCAGCACAGGGACTCAGCACCCTGTCCTTTTCACAGCTACGACATGGTGCATTACGGCCACTCTAACCAGCTGCGCCAGGCACGGGCCATGGGCGACTACCTCATCGTGGGTGTGCACACCGATGGTAAGCTGGGGCCGCCGCCTTTCACTAACTCTGCAGGGCCCTGCGAGGGGTGAGACCAGACCCAAGGCCGTCTTTCTGAAGATCACAGCTCAGCATGCTCACCCCGACTCCAGACCCAGACTTAGCGCCCCCAGGGCTTTCCCGCTGTGCGTCTCACATTGAGCAGTGCAGCCAACGGACCGAGCCTCCGGCTCTGCAGCCCACTCCGCACACACATCCGCATCGACCTGCTTCCCAGGGCCTCTGAGGACTGAGCACCCACTTGTCAAAGGGAGCGCTTGGCTACCTGGAACCCGATGAAGGGACCGTGTAGTTGTCCAGCAAACGCATCGTGAGCACCTGCGCTGGCCCGTAGAGGACAGAGCGGTGTCCGCTTGGGTGTGTTCCTGCCCTGTGGGCCGAGGGCGCAGTGACAGAGACAGCTGCCCGCGACGGAGCGTGGTCAGAGACTGCTCGGTGCCGGGCGGGGGCTCCTGTGGCCCAGCCCCCCCAGAGCTCACAGGCCTCATCCTTGTCCTTTCTCCGGCTCTAGAGGAGATTTCCAAGCACAAGGGGCCCCCGGTGTTCACTCAGGAGGAGAGATACAAGATGGTACAGGCCATCAAGTGGGTGGACGAGGTGGTGCCAGCCGCTCCCTACGTCACCACGCTGGAGACGCTGGACAAGTACAGCTGCGACTTCTGCGTCCATGGCGGTGAGCGGGCGGGGCTGGGGCTCTGGGACCTCCGCACACTTGGGGCAGCAGCACCGAGCCCTCGGGGGATCTGGAAAAGGCCTGGCTCCTTCCCCACTAGCGAGTCCCCGCGTGCCAGGCGGGCCTGGGAGGAGGGTTGGGGGTCCTAAAAGTCTGCGTGGCTCTGGGTTGAGGATCCTCGTTCCCGCGCGGTGTTGCCCCTTAGATGACATCACACTGACCGTAGACGGCAGGGACACCTACGAGGAAGTGAAGCAGGCTGGGAGGTACAGGTGAGCCGCAGCAAGGGTCCCGCCTTCTCGAGGAGTGGGGCTCGAAGCTTCCCCCAGGCTCTGGCTGCCCGCGAGGAAATTGGCCGTGGCCCGCGTCTAGCGGGCAGGGCCGCAGCGTGGGGGGCTGGCGTGTCGTAGGCCTACAGTAGGCGCACGGGGCCGTGACCGGGGAGCGGGTTCTGTCGCCGGTGACTAACTCAGAAGGCCGGCGCGGCCCGGCACGCCCTTGGCAGAGAACGCGCCGCAGGGCGAGACCTGAGAGTCCGGGGTGCGGCGGGGGCCGGAGCCGCCGCCTCCCCGAGGCTGGCCTGCCCACCCAGCGCCTCACGCTTGGGGTTCAGCAGCGTTTTTCCTCTATTCTGTCATTTCCTTCGGTTGATAAAAGCACAGCGGCCCTCCCGCTCTCTGGTCTGCACGCGGCACGGCGGGGGGCTGGGGTGAGCCGGAGGTGGGGCCTCGACCGTGTCCGGGACGTGAGCCCTGACCCCACCTCTGTCCCCAGAGAGTGCAGGCGCACCCAGGGCGTGTCCACCACAGACCTCGTCGGCCGTATGTTGCTGGTGACCAAGGCGCATCACAGCTGTGAGGCGAGTCTGGGGGGGGCCCGGGTGGCATCCTCGACGTCCCGGGGCTGAGGACACCGCTGGGAGCGAGGGAGCACCCAGCCTGCCGTGTCCTGACCCCTGTGTGGGCTCCAGGACAGTGAGTCTTGGGGGTCCTGGGGTTGGTCGTGTCCGGAGGGCGAGGCCCCTCAACATCCCGCATCCTTCCGTTCAGGAGATGTCTTCCGAGTACCGGGAATACGCAGACAGCTTTGGCAAGGTGAGCACTGACGTCCCCCCGCCGGGCCGCCCCTGGGGAAAGGCCGGCCGGGCCCCTCACGCAGCCCCCTGCCTTCTGCGCCCTGGCTGGGCACTGACCACCGGGCCTGGCGAACTGGCCGGTCACAGCGGCCCCTGTCTGGCGGCCTCTAACTGGACGGCCTGGTCCTCTCTCCCTTTGTAACCCCCTCACCTGACACCCGGGAAGGAAGGAGACGCTTTCCTCCGAAGGCTCCTCCCAGGTGACCAGAAGGTGGCCTCAGGGTGCTGGATCCCCACAGGGGCCGCGTCCACCGGCGGGCCAGTTGTCAGGCCGTGGCGGTGTTGGCCGCGGTGCCTGCCGTGGCCATGGGGTGGAGCCATGTCCTGCTGGTCACAGGGACCTTACCCAGCCTGGCCCTGGAATGGACTGGGCCTGGCCCGCTGGGCCCCCACCGTCCGGCACACAGACGGTTGAGCGAGCTGGCAGGCTGCGGCTGGGGCTCGGGTTCTGGTCCACGGTCCCTGCTGCCTGCTCCCAGAACAGCCGGGCAGGCAGGTGTGGGCAGCCCCAGGCTCAGAGGAGGGGCTTGGGGGTGGGGACAGGTGAAGGACGTGCCCGCGAGGCGTGTCACCGACCAGACCCCTCTCGGCTTACAGTGCCCGGGGGGACGGAACCCCTGGACGGGGGTGTCACAGTTCCTGCAGACGTCCCAGAAGATCATCCAGTTCGCTTCTGGGAAAGAACCCCAGCCAGGGGAGACGGTCATCTACGTGGCTGGCGCCTTTGACCTGTTCCGTATCCTCTGGGACCTAGTGGGAGGGTCGCCCCCGTCCTGGGCCTTTTCTTTGCATAGCCACGTCTGTACCACCGGGCCACGGGACCCAGAGGGGCCTCACTGACTCCACGGGCCCCCAGACCGGGGTGGCGTGTGAGGGAGCCGGCCGGGGCCCCCGGTTCTCTTACCTGCTCCTTAACTGCGGCATGGACATCGGCCACGTGGACTTCCTGGAGAAGGTGCACGGCCTGGCAGAGAGGCCCTACGTCATCGCTGGCCTGCACTTTGACCAGGTCTCACTCCCTGGACAGCGGATAGGGTGTGGGGGCCCGCGGGGGTTCCTGGGGTGGAGGTTGGGTCGGGGGGCCCACAGGAGGTGAGGCCTTGGATGCTGGTGGAGGCGGAGGACACAAACCGGGGCCTCTTCTGGGGACCGGGGCGGCCCCACCCACAAGGGACCGTTGGGGGATCACGGCCCTCACCCGCCCTGGGTTGCCTGCTCACCCGACCTCGCTCTGGCCCTAGGAGGTCAACCACTACAAGGGGAAGAACTACCCCATCATGAACCTGCACGAGCGGACCCTGAGCGTGCTGGCCTGCCGGGTACGTGCCGAGGCGGGTGGCCTGGGTGGTGTCTCCTTCCCAGGCTCATGGTCCCAGGGCATCTAGGAGGCTCGGGCTTCCGGCCGGCCAGCCCCACCGTGCTGCCGCCCCAGGCCCTGCTTCCTTAGCAGCGAGAGCCCTCTCCCGGCACCCTCTGGCCGGGCAGGCTCCTAGCTAACCACCTGTGCTCCGTGTCTGCGTAGTACGTGTCGGAAGTGGTGATCGGGGCCCCGTATTCGGTCACAGCGGAGCTCCTGGACCACTTTAAGGTGAGGCTGCTGGCGGGCCAGGTCGCAGGGGAGGCCAGGCTGAGAACACGGCTGCAGCCTCTCCCTAGGAGGGCCCTGAGTGCCGGGGAGGACCGGCGGGGGGGGGGGCGTACTCCCTGATCCCTGCTCCCTCCCCAGGTGGACCTGGTGTGTCACGGGAAGACGGAGATCGTGCCCGACAAGGACGGCTCAGACCCTTACCAGGTGGGTTGTGCTGGGCCTGCGCCGGGCGGGAGGTTTCTCAGCCACCTAGCATCCCTGGGGCCTCACGACGCCTGGGACCCAGGCCGGGTGAGGACTGCCAGTCCAGCGGCACCCCGCTATGACGAGGCAGGTTGCTAACAGGCAGGACTGACGGCACCCGTTCTGGTCTCCCTGAGGGCCCCCTGGGCCCGGGCAGCTGGGCAGTGTCCTCAGGTTCCAGAGGAGGGTCCTCATCTTCTCCCCTCCCCGCTGGCCCCCAGGAGCCCAAGAGAAGGGGCATCTTCTGTCAGATCGACAGCGGGAACGACCTTACCACGGACCTCATCGTCCAGCGCATCATCAAGAACAGGTGAGAGGGGTCCTGGCGGGGCCCGGGGGGGGGGGGGGGGGGGGGGCGCAGAGAGCCACGAGGCCCAGGCCCGGGCACACGGCTCACCCTGGCCTGGCCCCCAGGCTAGAGTACGAGGCCCGGAACCAGAAGAAGGAGGCCAAGGAGTTGGCTTTCCTGGAGGCCAGGCGTCGGCAGGAGGTGCATCCCGAGAGGGAGAGTGACTGTGACTTCTGACCAGAGGAAGGTCACCGGAGCGCCCGGGTGCCGGCCCTCCCCCTGCTCTGCTCCCTGCGCCTTGAGGGCTTGGTTCCCGCGGTTTTAACAAAGCCTCCGGTGTTCCCTCTGACTGGCCCCGTCTCGGAAGGGCCAGAGTGGAGGACGCTGCCTCCCACCCCACCGGCCAGGTGCCCTTCCCGCTGAGCCGCACAGAGAGGGCCCGCGGCACGGTGGGGCGGCTCGGCGAACAGGGTGAGCAGAGGGCACCTGCGGCTGGAGGGGCGCTGCCCTGTGTGCCGGTGGAGGCCCAGCTCAGCTCTCCCTGCCCCCGAAGCTCCGCAGACCCAGGACGGCCCTGCTGCCCAGCTCGGGGCGGTGCCCGTTCCGCCCTTTGGATCATTGAAGCCAGCTTCAGGGGAGCAGAGAGCCAAGGGGGGCACCCCCTTTCCGTCTCAGGGTGCAGACCGTGCCATCTCCTGCGTGGATACCTGTTGACCCGTGGCACGTCCCTGGTGCCCTGGGCCTGGCTGTTGGGCACTGTGCCCCCCACTTCCCTGGCCGGCCTCGCTGCTCCCCCACAGACTGTTCTTGATTTTGTACCTGACTGGCTGGCGCACAACCCAATAAACCTGGTGGGAGGTGCTCTGTGTTGGGCTCTTGGCCCTGCTCCCCGCCCCACCATCCACGTACTGAGGGCGCGGCAGGCAACGTGGCAGCGAGGAACCTCCCCCCCTCCCCAGCTTAGGACCCCAAGATGCTTCAGGCTGAATCCTGTGAAGGGAGGTCCAGATCGGCCTCCCTGGGGCGGGGGGACAGGAATCCACCGGGACTCCCGGCAAGTGTGGGGGAGGCCGCTGCAGACCCGGCCGCACCCTCCTCGAGGGTGGGGACCACGTGCTTCGCTGTGGGTCAGAGGAGAGGTGAACGCAGGGCTCCCAGGCCTCAGGAGGGGCCGCCTGGGCCCCGCGCAGTTCTGGTGCCGGGGCCTCTGAGCAGCCCGGACCAGCCCCGAGATGCTGCGCCGCTGGCGGCCTCCCCCCTGCTGCCTGGCCTGTTTGCTCGTTCCTTCGACCCGAGGACCCTGTGCTCAGTACTCAGCCCTGTGCTCAGTACTTTGAGGCCTTTAGGGAACCACCCAGGAGCCGCCCCTCCAGCAGGGGACAGCTTTGTCCTCGAGAAAGCCAGGAAGCAAGGCAGAGCCAGAGTGCGCATCCCTGAGGCAGGAGGGTCCCCCCCTTCCCCCCGGGATAGGGCGGTCACAGAGGAATTCTCTGACCAGGACACTGGAACTGGCTTAGACAACTCAGGCAGCAGCACCTCCCAGGGGAACCCGGGAGCTGCGTGGACAAAGGCAGGGAGGTGAAGGGGCTGGAGAGGCAGGACGCGGAGACCACCTCCGGGAGCCGGAGTGGGAGCAGGAGCGGGGCGTGGGGCTAGGCTTCCAGTGCCCCCGGGGAGGGCGGTGTGGATTTGGGGATGGTGCCTCTGTGCGGGCTATCTCACCACAGCCCGGTGGCCCAGAGCCGGACGGGGGCCGGGAGCGTCTGGAGACCGGTCAGGTCTGCAGGTCCCGCGGCGTCTACACAAGCCTACCCGCCCGCCCCTCTACCCCCACTCAGAGTCCGGCTGCGCTTCTCGTTTATTCATTTAGCCGTTTACTGCGGGCACGGAGGGGGCACTGGGGGCACCGGCCAGGGCCAGATGAGGTCCAGGTCTCCGCGGTGGTCGGGGCTTAGGCGCTGCGACAGTCAGCAGCGCGGAGCGACAGGAACACGTCCGCCCGGCACTGGAAGGTGGCCCGGCCGTCGGGGAGCCTCTGGCAGCTCTGCAGATTCGGGGTCACGTCCTTGACACACACGGTCTGGGGGCGGGAAGAGGCTGAGGGAGCGACCGACGCCCCCGCCGCCCGCGCCCCGCGCCCCCCCCCCCCCCCCCCCCCGCCGCCCGCGCCCCCTCCGGCGGCCACACTCACGAGGCTCCGCAGGCTGGGTCGCGGCTCCGCGAAGGCGCCGGCCCGGCCCCGGGGTCCCGCGCCCACGGGGGGCGCGGAGCGGCGCGCGTACGGGGACCTGCGGAAGCCGGACAGCAGTCCCGCGGCGCGGCCCACCGAGTAGTAGCTGGGCCCCGCCGCCTGCTTGTACCACGCGAGACCGGGCGGCGCCAGCAGCAGGCACAGCGCCAGGGCGGCGGCCACCAGCGGCGCGGACCGGGCCATGGGGACGCGGGGCGGCGGCGGGCGGCGGGGCTCGGAGCTCCAGCCGCGGCCGCCTTATATCTGTGGCCGGCGGGGCGCGGGGGCGGGCGCGGAGCACCTGGCGGGCCCCGCCTCGCGGAGCGAGCAGCCGTGCTGGGCAGCGCCTCCGCGCCTGCCGGGGATCGGGGCCCCATCCTCCCCCACCCCTGCCGCTCCCTCTGCCCACGGTCCCGCCTGGGTAGAGCCTCAGCCGGAGCAGGGGCAAGCGGGACTGCACTGAACCTCCAAGTAGCCGCAGGGCGCGCGGCCCTAAGAGTTCTACCCCTTGGAGGTCCTCAGTGCTCAAGGCTGGGGAGAGAGCCACCGGGCCCTAGGGACACTTTATCCTGCCCTAAAGGGGCACTGATCCCAGGGCCAGGGCTCCCTGAGGGGATCAAAGCCTGGGTGGGCCTGGGTGCCCCACACCCACGGGGGAAGGTTCTACCAACACGGCTGCTACTACCGAGGTCCTTTAGGAAGAGGTGGGCGGCAAGGCCAGGCCTGACCTCAGGGAGACCAGACCCAGGGACAGCTGACCAGAATCCGCAGGCCCTTCCCGCCCAGCTCTGCCCCAGCCGTGGGTAGCCTCGGGAGCCTCAGGCCTCTCGGTGAACCCCAGTGTTCAATAGGAGATGAATCAGACCCAGTCCCTGCCTCAAGCCACAGACAGATGGGAAAACAGCCGCCCCGCCGCCGGAGGGCAAGCAGAGTGGCTCACTGGAGGGAGAGAGTTGGCAAAGGCAGGTGGGATGAGCGGGTGCCTCCCGGAGGAGGGGGAGCAGCCCGAGGTTAGGGAGTCCTGAGCAGAGACACATGGCTGGATGTGAGCGGGGCCTGGTGGGCAGCGACGTGTTCAGCCTGAGGCCCAGCGGGCCCGGGGAGGACCAGGCTGGAGCCCACTGCAGAAAAGTCCCAAGCGGCAGGTAAGTGGGAACAGCCTGGAGGGGGGCTGTGACCTTGGGCGAGTCGGCAAGCCCTCGGAGGCGGCGAGGTCGGGAACCCTGGGAGGCTGCACTCAGGGCCCGGCGCTCCAGCGTACAGACACGTCCCCGTGCCTCGTGTGCACTTCCTGTCACAGGAGAAAATTCCCCAGGCAGGGGAGGTGGGCTGGGGGCAGGCCAGGGCGAGGCCGGGAGACTGCCCAGGAGGGCCCTCCGCGGTGCCGCAGACCACGCCTCCTCCTGACTCCCCGGATACGAATCCAGACACTTTGTAGACACGAAGCCTCGAGAATACAGAGAAGCCCCCTGCCCGGACCCCGGCGGCCAGATGTAACTTTGTTTGCAGGGGCTGTGGGGTGCACCCAAGAGGCTGAGCCCAGGCATCCCTGCCACTCAGTCCCTAAACATCCCGGTCACGTGTCCTCCCCAGGACAGATATCAGCACGGAGGTCCTGGCAGCTAGGTGTCTGGACAAGAGGCATGTGACCTTCAGCTTGGGTAAGGGTGGTGGTCCCCAGGGCCTCTTCTTTTCCTCTGGGTACAACATCCAGATGGGAAGTAGGGTGTCACACAGGTGACCAGGAGGCCAGCCCCTCTGTGTGAACCACCAGTCTTCTGTCCTGGGAGCTGAGGACAAGTAGTGTCACAAGTGCTCAGCGACTAGCCGCCCACTAGGCAGATAGACACCCACGAGGCACAGGGCAGGGACCCCAGTGGGGGGTGGGGTGGGTCCACTGAGAATAGACTGGAAGGAGCCAGTGCCAAGTGACTCCCTGCAGCTCCCAGAGACATGCAGCCTACAGCAGGCTCTGTCCAGAAGCGGTCAAGACTCCCAGGGCTGGGACACAGTCCCCAGGGCCCCCCACCTCCCTCCCCAGCAGCTATGGATTAACAGAGGTGTCCAAAGGAGCTTCCCAAAGGCTGTCCTTCAAACAGAGGATCTCAGACACCCAGGGACAGATACCCTTGACATGACCTACACTGGGTAGGTCACAGCCCCGACGAGCTGGCCTCCAACTGGATCACCAGCACCTACTCAGGTACAGCGTTTCAGGAGGGACCGCGGGCAGCTGTGCAGTCAGAGGCCCACAAACTAGTCTGTGGGGTGGCTGGCAGCTTCGAGCAGGTGAGGGGCCAGATGACAGGCCACAGGCCTCCACTCCACCGTTCTTTTGCCCCCCCTGCTGGCACACAACGCGCACCCCAGGGCCTTTGCACCACCAGGCCTTTCAAGACCCCAGTCACTCTTGCCCCAGGCTCTTCTGGCTGATCCTGCACTCCTTCTCCTCCCGGGGTGGTGACTCAGGGCCTGGGTGGCATCATCCAGATGTTTATTCATGAGTTTTCCTATCAAGGCATGCCCAGCGGGGCTGCAGCAGCGGCCGAGCAAACAGGAGGCCTCCAGCAAGGCTCAGGCAATTCAATGAGTTTTATTTATTGGATAAAAGCGTCAACGCGTGATGAAAAACAAATGCGGCTCCAGTCCTCGTGTCAACCCTGTCACAGCCCAGAGGGGCCGTGTCACTCCTTGAACTTCCATTCCTGGCGGCACATGGGGCAGTGCTGCTGCACCTGCTGTGCGTTGAGCCACTTGAGGATGCAGTGCATGTGGAAGCAGTGGGAGCACTGACCCCACACCAGGGGACAGTCGTCACCCGGCACCTTGCCTGTGGGAGGGACAAGAGGACCATGCACGTCACATGGGGCGGGGGGGGCGGCTAGGGATGTCAGGCAGCCGTGGCAGCCCCGGGGGAGAGGGGGGGGGTCTGTGTCCCGAGCCTGTCACACGCTGGGTTTCAGGAAAGCCCGAAATCAGGAGCGTTAACGCGCCTCTGCGGTGTGCCCCCCAACAAAGGTCAGCAGTGACCCCCACGGGAATCACCCTCCCCTCCCCTGCAGGGGCTCAGTTCCAGGGAGCGCTCTGGCCTAGCCCGCAGACCATCCACGGACGCACCACAGTTCTGCCACGTAACCTGCCACAGGAGATCACAGCAGGAACGCGTCTAGGTGACCCGTCCCCCCAGCCCCCAGAGCCACCCATCTGAAGAGTGAGCGCTTTCTCCCGATCAAGAGAAGAGCTGGGGCCTTGGGACTGGGACAGAGGTTCCTCTCCCAGGCGGCAGCGACCCAGTGCAGGAAGAGGGGGTGGGGGGGACCCTGTGGCGTTTACCGCCCTGCCTGTCAGCAGCTGGGAGTGAGCACAGTGCTGCCACCCACCCCTTTCTCGTTTCTGGTCCGAAAGGGCCCCGCCTCCAAGGCTAGGCGCGAGCCGCTGGCTTTTGCGGGGACAAGCCACCTCCACCTACCTTCACCGAGAGGACGTCCACACTGCCCCAAATCAGGACAAAAACGGGTCCCTCTGATTTCCCAGAATCAAGAAAATCCCATCACACAGCTGGTGCCAACAGAGGAGGACGACCTCCGCAGGCCCGGGTCGAGGTCCCCCCCCCGCCAGGCCTTGAGAGCTGTGGCCTCTTATCCCCACCCCTCCTGGGGTGGCCGTCCCCCCACCTCACTGCCCTGGGGGGTCCTCTACGTGTACCGAATGCCGTGTCCACGTGTCACTGGTGCACAAACGCAGGGGACCAGACGGACACACTGGGGCCAAGACACACCAGACATCCTGTCATGGCAACAGCTGTTTCCACGCGTATCCTAAACGCAAGTCTGGGGGCTCTCTGAGCACAGACCCCGCCTTTGGACTCCTGTGACCACGGCCTTTCCTCCCGCCACCAAACAGAGGTGATCGACCCTGCAAAATCACAGCGCTCCCACCGGGCTCTGTTCCCGCTGACCTGGGGCTAGGGGCCCGGCGGTGCTCTGTGGCCTCCCTGTCACCCCCCCTGGCGGACAGGAGGCCAGGGCACACGGTGTCTCAGGGCGGCGGCCACTTGCGGAGCAGTAGCCCAGCCAGGCAGCTGGTGTGGGTGCCAGGCCAGGAACCTTCCAGGTCTACTGTCAGCATCAGCTCCCGTCCCTGCGCAGCCCCCGCCCCACGGTGGCGCGTGCACCCCACCAAGTCAGAAAAGAGCCACCGCTATGCCTTTTTCACCTGTTTGGGGCAAAAACTCCTTTTTATAACAAAACATCACTCCCTTTCTGAAATTTTCATGACAAAACCAGAAAATCATACCCTTAGCAAGTATGGAATTACTGAACTCGCTCTGCCCCCCCAGGCACGGGAGGGATGGGTGCTGGGGGGTGAGCAGGACCCTGTGCCAGGAGCCCATGTGGTAGGACACCTGATGGAGACTACATCCCACCCCACCCCCACCCCTAAGGCCTTCCCAAGCCCAGCAGAACTCAGCTTGGAATCACCCCTACGAAATTAGAGTCGCTTTGGAAAAGAGGATCCAAGACAGCGGGCAGGAGGTAGCTCTCTGGGGGGTGGGGGAGAACTGGCCACGCGGTCCACGTGAGTCAGGGCTAGGGCAGGAGCCGCTTCCAGAACTCCGTACCGTCCCCACAGGCAGGCAGCCTGCTTCAGGCTCTGACGGGCACCTGAGCACAAGGTCGGTGACTCACCCAAGGGCTGGCTGGTGTCCTTTGTAATGAAAAGCCCCCGCAAGGAGACCTTTACTCCCAAAGCCCTCAGGGACAGGGAGCAGATTGAAGACGGCCTCAGTCACCCTGGGTTCTTCACAAGAGCTCAATTTTGGCAAGAGAAACCCCGCCTCACTTAATCTGTACAAAGAGCGCCATAGGCTCGTCAGACACCCTGCACCTTACAACCGGCTCTCACACAACCTCGAGTCTGAACACCAGACTCTAGATCCCCCACTCTGGGGCGCCTGGGGGGCTCAGTCATTTGGGCTGCTTGGGTCACGGTCTCAGGATTTGTGGGTCCTACGCCCCACGTCGGGCTCTGCGCTGCCTGCTTAGGATTCTCTCCCTGTCTGCCCCTCCCTTGCTCGTGTGCGCTCTCGCTCTCGCAATAAATAAACTTTAAATCCCCTCCTCTCTGCAGCAACAGACCCACTTCCACAAAACTCGAGCACCCCCTTAAACGCAGAGATGCCCGGCTACAGGCCCAGTGGAACCTGCCCTCTGTGGGCTCTGTGGGAGTGCCACCCGTCAGACACAGGCTCACTCTGCCACACCCAGTCGAGGGCAACGTTCCAGACTTTTCTTTTCAGAAGCTAACAGTCTGTTGCTTAGGAGGAAGCTGCAAACGCGTGCCCCTCCAGGCTCCCGTAGCCCTTTAAGAATGATTGAAATAAGGGCACCTGGGTGGCTCAGGTGGGTAGGTGTCTGACTTCAGCTCAGGTGGTCATCTTGCGGTTCGTGAGTTCGAGCCCCCCGTCGGGCTCTGTGCCGACAGCTCAGAGCCTGGAGCCTGCTTCCCGCTTCCCATTCTGTGTCTCCCTCTCTCTCTGCCCCTCCCCTGCTTACACTCTGTCTCTCTCTCTCTCTCAAAAATAAATAAACATTTTAAAAAAATCAATAAAAAAAAACACCACAGAGAAGAAATCTGATAAAACCTGGCAGTGGACACGGTGTGAAAAACATGACTTTGCTAAAGGATCAGCTGCCTCGGAAAGGTTAAGAGAAGGGGGGAACAGGGGCTCGTTGGAGATTCAACAGCCAAGGCACAGCAAAGCAAGCAAGCACTCACTGATCCTGCTCACACCATCAAGGACAGAGACGACGACAGACGGCAGGAAAAATCTGAGCAAGGACTAAGCACAGGACTAACGCTAAGGACTTATCACCACATCTGACGCGACAGCACTGCCGGTAAAAAACCCAAGCCACAGCTAGACACTCTGCAGGAGTCCAGTGAAATATCCTATTTATCTGTTACCATAACACACTTGAAAACCCTGAGGCAAACATGGAAACTCTCCTCAGGCATTGTTATCCTACATCCCGGATGCATCCTGGATGCAGGGAAGGGGTATCCTTACAATATCCCACTTTTTGTTCGCTTGAGAATCTTTAAAGACTTTTTTTTTTTTTTTTAATTTTTTTTTCAACGTTTTTTATTTATTTTTGGGACAGAGAGAGACAGAGCATGAACGGGGGAGGGTCAGAGAGAGGGAGACACAGAATCTGAAACAGTCTCCAGGCTCTGAGCTGTCAGCACAGAGCCCGACGCGGGGCTTGAACTCACGGACCGCGAGATCATGACCTGAGCCGAAGTCGGCCGCTTAACCGACTGAGCCACCCAGGCGCCCCTTAAACATTATTTAAGTAGGGGAGCCTGGGTGGCTCAGTCGGTTAAGCGTCTGACTTCAGCTCCGGTTGTGATCTCCCGGTTCATAAGCTGGAGCTCCGAGTCGGCCCTCGTCGGGCTCTCGGGCTCTCTGTCGTCAGTGCGGGGCCTGCTTGGGAATCCTCTGCCCCCCTCTCTCCCTGCCCCTCCCCTGCTTGCTCGTGCACATGCACATGCATGCACATGCTCTGTCACTCTCAAAAATAAGTATTTTTAAAGTTTACTTATTTTGAGAAAGAGAATACATGAGCAGGTGAGGAGCAGAGAGAGAGAGAGAGAGAGAGAGAGGGATCGAGAATCCCAAGCAGGCTCCAAGCTGAGAATTCGGAGCCCAACTTGGGACTCCAACTCATGAACCGTGAGGTCACGACCTGAGCCCAAATCAAGAGTCAGACTCTTAACTGACCGAGCCACCCAGGCGCCCCCTTGCCGCACGTATTTCATAGCTGAGTTTGATCACAATAAAAGGCTACAACCCTTTTTCTTACAAAACTTTTGATGGGGTCTCTATACAAACATGTGACCAAACCACTTGGCTTTCTTCTGCCAACTTTTCTTCTTGAGGACAGGGGCCCCAAAGCCCAGGCACTTTGTGCAGGTTATTTCCGGGAGACGCCAAGACCAGGCCAGCAGGCAAAGCTCAAGAGGGAGGGAACACGGGGGACACTCACAGTCCGGGCAGCAGCCATTAAAGGCCATCCGACAGATGCCACAGTTCTCGTCGTTGGCCACCCAGAGCCAAGTGGCCACGCCATTCCAGCACTTAATCTTCACCTTCATGGCCGTGGAGCCTGCGAGCAAAAGAAAGAGATCGGCTGGCTACATTCAGCCTGCTCAGCTACAGCATCTAGGCCCCCAGGGATCAAGAGGATCAGGAACCCATGCCCAGGCTGAGAAATCCAGAGGGGTGAGCACAAATCTGTCTACAAGGTGGCGGGGGCAGGACCGGGACCTCCTTGGGAGGACCAAGCGCCCCAAGAGCTAGGCTCCCTACATTTTCAGAGCATCCGCAGTCTACCCTGCGTCCACCAAAGGGTGCATGGGCGTTCAACAATATTTGCAAAAACGTGCCATACAGTGCTTTTCAAAGGCATAAGACTAACTTGGGGTTAACAAATGAAGACCCAGACCCGGCTAACGAGGAGGTCATGCCAGGGAACAACCACTCAGCCCGCGGTCCCGGTCGCGGGCTGCTCGGTCGCCAGCTAGGCAAGCTGCGTGCCGCCTCCTCCCCCCGCCGCCGCCGCCACCGCCACCAAAAGGGGACCTGGTTGCTGGGTAGGGGGATGCGGGCCGGGACCCGGGGCTCAGGCTCGGTGAGAAGGTGGGGCGCGGAGAAGGACGCAGAGGCGGACGTGGGAGACGGTGGGGCGCGGGGAGAGGGAAACGCGCGGGAAAAGGGTGAGGGCGCAGAAAAGGAGGAACGCGGGTTGAGAGCGCGGGGAAGGGATGGGGGTCGAGCGCGGAGACAGGGCGCAGGGAAGCGGTAGGAGCAGGTAGAAGGTGTGAGGCGCGGCGAAGGGGTGCGGGGCAGGAGTGCGGGGGCGGGGAGAAGCCGCGCGGAAGAGGCGGGAGCGCGGGGAGAGGGTGTGGGCGGGGTGAAAGGTGCGGGTTCAAGGCTCGGAGTGGGGAGGGGCGGGGGAGGGGCGGCGCGCCAGGCCCGCCCCAACGGCCGCGCTCCGCCCCGCGCTGTCGCACCTCCGCCGGCCTAACCGCGCGCTGCCCCGCCCGCCTTCCGTTGGCAGCGCCCGCGCGGGAAGGTATAAAAACGACCGCGGCCACTGCCCGGCACCTCACAGCTGCGCCCGCCGAACTCGCGCCTCGGCGCGCACGCGCCGCCCCGCCCCCGCAGCCCGCCCACAGCCCGCCCGCAGCCAATCCCCGGCCTCTCCGAGGACTCGGCACCGGAAGACACCGCGCGGCCCCGGAAGTGACGCCCCGGCGTGCTGACGCGCGGGCTCGAGCCAAGGCCGATTCCGCGCCCGCCATGGCCGACAAAATGGACATGTCTCTGGACGACATCATTAAGCTGAACCGGAGCCAGCGAGGCGGCCGCGGCGGAGGCCGGGGCCGCGGCAGGGCCGGCTCCCAGGGCGGCCGCGGCGGCGGGGCGCAGGCCGCCGCGCGAGTGAACCGAGGCGGCGGGCCCATCCGGAACCGGCCGGCCATCGCTCGAGGCGCGGCGGGCGGCGGCGGCAGGAACCGGCCGGCGCCCTACAGCAGGGTGAGTGCGGAGGCGGCGGGCCTCGGTGGGGAGCGGGCCGGCGGGGCGGGGCGGCGCGCGGCGGGGAGGGCTGCAGGCCGCGCCGGGCCGGTGGGCGCGGGCGCCGACCGGGCGGGGAGGCCGCGCGCCGGCCGGGCCCGGGAGGCGGAGACCCTCCCGGCCTTTGTCTCGGCCGGGCGCCGGGCCTCGTGGCGGCGGGGCCGAGGGGGCGTTGGGCGCGGCCGCGCCGGCGGCGGGAAGTTAGTTGGAGGGAACCGAGGAGCCGCGGGGCCCGGGGCTCCCGGGGGCTCGGCTGCGGCCTGACGCGGCGTGGGCGGGAAGGGCAGGGCCGCGGGTCCGTGTGCGTTTCCCTCCGGGTCCCGAGTGTCGTGCCCGGACCGTGAGGGCGAAGGAGAGTCCTGGAGAGCCGCTCACGGGTCTGGGTCCGTTCTTGTGTTTTCTTTCCCCTTCAGCCCAAACAACTTCCTGACAAGTGGCAACACGACCTTTTCGACAGCGGTTTCGGGGGCGGCGCAGGCGTCGAGACGGGTGGGAAACTGCTGGTGTCAAATCTGGATTTTGGAGTATCGGACGCTGATATTCAGGTAAGGGACGGGAGCTTCTTGGCGCGCAGTTGACCCCTCACGGACTCGGTCCTGTTCGGGACGTGGTCTTGAATCTCCTCCACCGTAGACCAGTGAGCCCTCCCCGGCCCCCCGCGAGGAGCTGCGGGGTCGCAGAGCAGAGGTCACACTAGTCGCCAGCCCCACAAGTAGGCCGGTGTGTTGGAAGACAGGCCCCCAGCCCGGCCTGAGGAGCTGCCGCCCTTCTAAGACGTTCGGTCAGTGAGGATCCCCTGCCAGAGCTCCCAGCCAGGCCGGAGAGGGGGCTCTACCGTGTTTCTCGCGTTACCGACTCAGCCGGGATGTTTCTTTGGTTTCTTTTGCATTTGTTTTAGCTATTTGTTGGGAGGAGAAGACCTTTTTTCATGGAAACAGGTAGACAAAACGGGCACAGGATGGTGCCGGGCAGCTTTCCTGCTCCATTTGCCTTGAGCTGCAAGCTCGCGGAACTTGCGCTCCGGCTTCCCCCACCCGTCTTTGTAGTGACACGATTTCAAACCCATCCTTGTGTGAAGCTGTGTTTTCTTTCGTTTGTTTTCTTTTTCCTTTTTTTCTTTTTGATTGAATGCCAAAGGCGCATAAGCTTATTTTCTGGTTAAGTAAAGATACCTTGAGGATCGGTCCCAGAGATGGCTGGGTCAGGGTGCTGGGCCTTCCTGGGTTCAATTTCCCAGAGCCCCACTGTTTGTTTGACTACCACGGGAGGACAGAGCAAGGCCGGTGAGCACTCACGGTGTCTCAACACTTTTTTTAAGGTGGTTTCTGGCATCCACTGGAAACCGCTTTTGGTGAACTCCACTTCCCGCTGTGTGCCTGCGGCCGGAGTAGCCCCACACTCTGGGTTCCCTCTCCAACTCCCAGCCTGCCTGAGGTCAGGGCAGTTTCCATGGCAGCGCTTGACTTCAGCCTTTGCGGCAGGCTTGAGTAGGAGGAGAGGGAAAGGTGAGCCAGAAATCTGCCCTGGGGGAGGGGCTGGGTCAGGGCTCCCGCATCAACGGGCCCTGTGAGCTGGTCCACATGACGGATAGCGTCCCTTGCTCTGTGATCTTGGCCTTTGCTGTTTCTTGGTACAGTCCTTGGGTGTGTTGGAAATTTTCCTCTGTTGAAGAAGATAGCGACTTAATCTCGTGCCCTTCACTGGTGGGCTTTGCGGTCCTTTACCTGCCTCCTGGTACCGGTGTCAGGTCCCCACGCTGGCAGGAGCCCTCAGGCCCAGCTGCTCCCGGAAGTTGCTGTCCCGTCCGCCCCTCCCTTCCCCCCCAGTTTGCACTGCCCTGCCCCCATACGTGTCTGCCTCCCAGGGAAAGACCCCCCCCCCCCCCGGCCCCCCAGAAGTTCACACTCCCAGGGACGGCCCTGGGCCCCCAGGAAGGGGAGCCGCTTTGCTAACAGCTGCACTTTCCGGCCCCCAGGAGCTCTTCGCTGAGTTCGGAACTCTGAAGAAGGCGGCCGTACACTACGATCGCTCAGGGCGCAGTTTAGGAACAGCTGATGTGCACTTTGAACGGAAGGCAGATGCCCTGAAGGCGATGAAGCAGTACAACGGCGTCCCCCTGGATGGTGCGTCCGAGGTTGGACCCAGGATGCTAGAGGGGCCGCATCTAGTTGTGGAGTCTGGGGCTGGCAGCCGTCCGTGCAGGAATGTGGCTTACCCCTGTGGCTGAGGACACTTTGCATTCGCCCCTTTGTCTCTCTCTTCCATTCTGCCACCTCTCATGCTGCCCCACACATCTGGACCAACCTCTTGTGAACCCCCATCCAGCAAGCTACATCCCTCCCCTCCTTCAGCTCCTTCCGGAAGATTCACTTCTGTGAAGCCTTCTCAGAACCGCCATAGTACACCTCTGAGTGCGGGGCTGTAGTCGTAAAGACAAAGGTACCGGTCCTTCTTCCGTCAGGTCACCCACACCTTTCCACCCACGAGCACCCCGGACACCTGAGCAGACACCCACCTGACCTGGACTCAGAAGGAGCGAGGAGGTCCTGGCGGGCTGGTCATCGGCACCGCCTCGCCCTCCTACCGGTGTCACTCGGCCGCTCCCCTTGCGGGCAGCATTTGAGACACACGGCCCCTTTCCGGCGCTTGCATGGAGCCCGGGGTGCGGTGCCCCCGCGGGTGCGCCTCAGAGCCCTCTAACTGGAGCGCGCCCTCTTGTGTGCTTTGCCACAGGCCGCCCCATGAACATTCAGCTCGTCACGTCACAGATTGACACACAGCGGAGACCCGCACAGAGGTGAGTTGGGGGCGTGGCACGTGGCCGCTCGTCCCGCGGGCCTGTGCAGGTCACGTGAGTGAGGTCCGTTTTCCTGGCCAGCGTAAACAGAGGCGGGATGACCAGAAACCGCGGTTCCGGAGGCTTCGGGGGCGGTGGCGGCACCCGGAGAGGCGCTCGCGGAGGAAGCCGGGGCAGGGGCAGAGGCACCGGCAGGAGTTCGAAGCAGCAGCTCTCCGCCGAGGAGTTGGACGCCCAGCTGGACGCTTATAACGCCAGAGTAAGGCCCGGGGCCCCGGGGGGCGGGGCCGCAGACTGCCTGGGGGGGGGGGGGGCTCCTTGGAGTGAGAAGTCTTTGTGTGTTTCAGATGGACACCAGTTAAACAGACCGGCAGATCCTCGAGCGGAGCAGGACCCGGACGTCCCCTCGGTGCTCCCTGGCGGGAGGGGGGTGGAGGACCGGGGCTGTGCAGCCAATGACGGATTTGTTTCTTTTATGTTTTAAAATAGGATTTAAAAACTCATGTAAAGGTTTTTTTGTTCTTTTTTCTTTTTTTTTCTTTTTTTTTCTTTTTTTTTTTTTTTTTTTAATTCTGAAACAGACCTGTTTTGTACCGAGTTATTTTTGGGATAAATTTTACCGGTTGCTGTTGTGGAGAAGGTGGCGTTTTCACCTTTGCCATAATAAAATAGAAACGTGTGTAGAACTGGAACCATTTGATTTGTCCCGCTGTCGGAGTCCTTGCTTGGGCTGGAACTTTGGTGTCGCGACCGGATGAGAGCGTGTGGGGAACAGTCCCACGGACACCTGGAGTCCTGGCACAGCCGCCAGAGTCCGTGCTCCAGGCGGGTGCTGGGCGGGAGGACCTGGGAGCAGCCGCCTCTGCCACCTGCACCGGACGTCAGGGGCGGACCGCGGGCCCCACGCTGTTGCCAGACCTCACGTGCCCCGGCTGGGCCGTTCCCTTCCTTCTGGTGCTCTGGTTCTCAGAAGCCTGGGTTCAGCGGCGACTGCAGCATGATCCCTTCGTGGCTTTCTCTGTCTTTTATGTTAAGGGACGAGCCAGAAAGCGTTCTCACAAGAGGACCGGGATGTGCCTGGTGAGATAGCTTGGGGAGCTGTGGCAGGGTCCAGTTTGACGTGCAGAGAACCGGAGGGACCGGAAGAACAGGTGCCCCATTTGGACCCCCCTCTGGGACAGAACGGAGCAAGCTGGTGACGTCACTGGTCTCTACTCCCTATACCTTGCGGCTCGGAAGAGGCCTGGGTCCCAGTGGGAGGCAGGGCATGGAGACCTGTCTGGAGTCTTCAGGATTTTCCACCTTCCTCTCTGGCGCCTGTGGATGACCCGGTTCCGCCCCAAAGCCAGTGCGACCCGAGGGCCCTGGCTCTGCGGCCGTGGAGAAGAGACCCGGATGAGCTGTGGGGAGCACAGCCCTAGAGCTGTCCCCGAGCCTCACAGTGGGGACAGGGAGGAGGGGGCAGTTGCAACAGGAAGACTGGCCAGAGCACAGCCCGTGGCTCAGGTCGACCTCCACGCTCGGGACAGTGCTCCAGAGTCCTGAGAAAGGAGCGTGTACAGAAGCGGCCCTTTCGCTGTCGGTTCTAGCTGTTGCTCCGGCCTGTGTCATACTGGGGACGGGGCAGAAGAGTGACTCACCCGGCCGGCTCAGCCCTGGGGGAGCCCAGCGTAGCAGGGGAGAGGACCGGCCCGCGCCCGGCCCCGGTGGCGTGTCTGGGAGGCCTGGGCGTGATGGAGGTCGGAGCGTCCAGGTGCAGCGGGACAGTGTCCCTGGGAGGTGGTGCCAGGCTAAGGTGGTGGGCCACCTGAAGAGAACACCTGGTGGAGGTGGAGGGAGGCCCAGGCCAGAGGCCACAAGTATGGAACTGACGGCCACTGGGATGGGGAGGGCAGGGCATCCCCTGCTCAGAGGCATCAGAGCAGTGGCCGGGGGTGCCGTGGTGCAGAGAAAGGCCCGGGAGAAAAGCAGGGGAAGGGTCCGCTCCGTGTTGGATCCGGGAGGGGAGCAGAGACCCCGGACACAGTCGGGCCTGGAGCCGGGACCCCATGGGTGCCTGGAGTTGGACGTCGTCAATTTGGCAAGCTGTTGACACATGGACACTAGCAAGGCCGCGGCCGGTGGCGTGGCCCAGGAAGGGCTGGAGGTGACAGGAGATGCAAGAGGGGGTGACGTGACGGGCTGGGGAGGCCACTGAGGGGGAGGAGGACTAAATAAGGAGACCCGAGACGTTGCAGGTGAGTCCGGTGGGGGGGCTGCTGGCCAGAGTCCTGAGCCGGAAGAAGCCTCCGACGCTTTCCCTGGGGACATTTCATTTCAAGGGCTGGGGGACCCTGTCACTGTGTCTGTCGGGAAGCTCTTGAGAGGAAAATCGGGGGGCGGGGGGCTGTTGTGTTTGCAGGACAGCATCCGTGATCCGAGGCAAACCAGGCATCTGGCCACCTAAGGGACAGTGCCAGGCGTCCCTACGCTGGCCAGCACCTTCATCCCCCAAAGTACCAATCGAATGAGAGAAAGCCAAAGTGACACTTAGCGGTCTTACATGTCCCTCCTGCACTGCGCCCAGACGCCGAACTGCGATTGGCCAGCGCCTGTCAACAGCCGACCAGATGGATCAGGCCACCCCCTCGGCCCAGACCCGACGCCGGGTAGCCCTCTTCCTGGCCCTCGGTCTGCACGGAAGCTCAGTGGTGCGTCCAGAAGCGCGTAGGTGATTCGCTTGGCCGGAAGCCGGCACCAGGGAGGAGAGGCAGCGAGCCCGCACGGATTGCAGGCCCTGGGCCTGGGGCCTGACCCTTGCCCTGTGGCTCGTGTGGGGAAGAGGCAGTCGACCCGTATGCTTGGCTTTCGGGCGGTTGAGCAAAGATCCCTGTGGTTCCTGAGGAATCTGGAATAAGAAGCAGCAACCTGTCCCTGCGGACTGTAGGAAACCCCGCAGAGGCCGGGGCGGCGGACTCCTTGAGCGAGCGTCGCGCTTCGCACACCCCTGTGGCACCCTGGGACCCGCTGTGTGTCTGTGCTCCTCAGGAAGAGGACAGGTTTGTTCTTGCCTTCGGGGAGCTGACGGTCCGATGCAGGAAACCGACCCGGGAGACTGGAATGCGGCCCGATAACCGCCATAGGAGCTAGTGCGCGAGCGAGGCCCCGTGTGGGCCGCTGGCTGCGGAATGCGTACCACGCGTCTGTTGAGGGCCCGTGACCCACACGTTACTGGGCGTCCCCTGCGCATGTCACCCATCGTCCCAAGAACCCAGTGGAGTGATCGCTTTATTTCAGAGTTTAAAGAAAACACGGCACACTCACTCCTCCAACAAGTACGTGGGTCCCTGCCGCACACCGGCCACCATTCACGTGCGAGGGGTAACGGGGAGCAAAACACAGAAATCCCTGCCCTCAAACTGGCCCCTCCGATGAGGGAGAGATGGGGGAAGGTGAAATACAGGGTGTCAGGGGCGCCTGGGTGGCTCAGTCCGTTAAGCGTCCGACTCTTGTTTTCGGCTCAGGTCGCAATCGTGAAGTTCGTGAGATCGATCCCCACACGGAGCTCCGTGCTGACGGCACACAGCCCGCTTGGGAGTCTCTCTCTGCCCCACCCCTCTCCCTGCCCCTCCCCGCTCACACACGTGTGCAGCGCTCACACACTCTCAAAATAAGTATCTTTTAAAAAGTTAAAGGGCGGCAGATGGTGGTAAGGCTGCGTGAGGAGTAGGGAAAGGCCTTGCTGAGGAGGCAGGGGGTGCAGGTGTGAGGCATGTGGGTATTTAGGGCAAAGTTTTGCCGGCAGAGAGGACAGCAAGGGCAAAGGCCCCGAGGTGAGAACACGGGAAAGCTCGGGGACCCCAGGGTGGCCAGGGTGGAGGGGGCAGGTGCCGCGAGGCCTCACTACTTGGCCTCTTTGCTGGGGTGAAGGAAGGAGCCCTGGGGGGACATCAGCCAGAGATGCACCCTGAGCGAAAGGCAGCATGTGGGGAAAGGCTGCCTGGGCCCAGAATTCGGGGACTCAGCGTGGATGAAGGGCAGAGACCGTGGAGTGGGTTTTCGTAGTCTTATCTTAACGGTGAATGGAACGTGAGGTGCTCTTTTTTTTTTTTTTTAATTTCATTTTTAAAAATTTACCTCCAAATTAGCATATGGTGCAAAAATGTTTTCAGGAGTAGATCCTTTAATGCCACTTCCCCATTTTGCCCCTCCCCCCTCCCACACCCCCTCCAGCAACCCTCAGTTTGTTCTCCATATTTATGAGTCTCTTCTGGTTTGTCCCCCTCCCTGTTTTTGTATTCTTTTTGTTTCCCTTCCCTTATGTTCAGCTGTTTTGTCTCTTAAAGTCCTCATATGAGTGAAGTCATAGGATTTTTGTCTTTCTCTGACTGACTATGAGGTGCTCTTTTCAACGTTTTTTTTTTTTTTTTTTTTTTTTTTTTTTTTTTTTTATTTTTGGGACAGAGAGAGACAGAGCATGAACGGGGGAGGGGCAGAGAGAGAGGGAGACACAGAATCGGAAACAGGCTCCAGGCTCCGAGCCATCAGCCCAGAGCCTGACGCGGGGCTCGAACTCACGGACCGCGAGATCGTGACCTGGCTGAAGTCGGACGCTTAACCGACTGCGCCACCCAGGCGCCCCTATGAGGTGCTCTTTTAAGACAACTTGTTTTTTGGGACACCTGAGTGGCTCAGTTGGTTAAATGTATGGCTTTGTCTCAGGTCATGATCTCACAGTTCATGAGGTCGAGCCCCGCGTCGGGCTCTGTGGTGACAGCTCAGAGCCCGGAGCCCGCTTCGGATTCTGTGTCTTCCTCTCTCACTCTGCCTCTCTCCCACTTGCGCTCGCTCTCTCACTCTCTCTCTCTCTCTCTCTCTCAAAAATAAACAAAAAAAAAAAAACGTGTTTGTTTTTTTTTTTAATTGAAAAAATAACACATTTGGGGCTCCTGGATGGCTCCATGGATGGAGAGTGGGACTCTTGATCTCAGGGTTGTGAGTTCGAGCCCCATGTTGGGTGTAGAGCTTACTTTAAAAATAGATTAAAAATAATAATACATTCAGTCAGCACAGAAGTGTGATGGCATAAACAGAACTGCCTTCCCACATTCTCCAGACAAAACCCTGGTACCGCAGTGGGTTTATTTATTTTACTTTTTTTTTTTTTTAAGATTTTATTTTTAAAGGGTTCCTGGGCGGCTCAGTTGGTTAAGCATCCAGCTCTTGGTTTGGGCTCGGGTCATGATCTCATGGTTTGTGAGTTCGAGCCCCATGTTGGGCTCTTTGGTGAAAGCAAGGAGCCTGCTTGGGATTCTCTCTCTCTGCCTCCCTCATTCAATCTCTCAAAATAAGTAAGCTCAGGGCGCCTGAGGGGCTCAATCAGTTAAGTGTCCCACTTCGGCTCCGGTCACGATCTCGCGGTTCGTGGGTCCAAGCCCCACATCGGAGCTGGAGCCTGCTTCTGTAAGTAATTTTTTAAATCTTTATTTTTGAAAGAGAGAGAGAGAGAGTGAGCAGGGGAGAGGCAGAGAGACAGGGAGACACAGAATCTGAAGCAGGCTCCAGGTTCCTAGCTGTCAGCACAGAGCCCGACGCGGGGCTCGAACTCACAAACCACGAGATCCTGACCTGAGCCGAAGTCGGACGCTCAACCGACTGAGCCACCCAGGCGCCCCAATCCTCATCATTTCTCTTAATGTCAGCCTATTTCTCTATTTCGTTGTGAATGTCCTTGGGTGTTATTTTGTAATTTTGATATTCAGATTGATAGGAAAGGAGTGAGAACAGGACAGAGAGTTCCTTCGTGTTCCTCACCCAGATGCTGGCATTCCACCTGTCCGTGTTATTCTGAACTGATCGCGAGTGAGTGCGGCACGATGCATCTTTACCCCTGAATCTTTCTCTGCGTATTTCTCTAAAACAAGGATATTCACACAAGCCCCCCAAATAGGTGAGTCCCGCTTCTCTCTCTCTCTCTCTCTCTCTCCCTCTGCCCCTCCTGGGATTCTCTCTCTCTCTCTCTCTCTCTCTGCCCCTAGCTCACTTGTGCACTCTCTCTCTCTCTCTCTCTCAAAAATCAATCAATAAATAATAAAAACAAGATTATTCTCTTACATAGTCAGACACTAACATTGACCCAGTGCCATGATCTGAACTACAGACCTGATTCGATGTAGCCAATTGTCCTAACAGTCCGTGTTGTAGATGCTTCTTTCTTTGATGCCTGGTCCACTGACCTCGAGATGCCTCTACTTGTCTTCACTTGCTACTGCTTTCCTTATCTTTCCTGACCTCGACACTTTTGAAGGTCGGTCCCATCGGGGATGGTCTCACTTCTTTATGATTAGACCAGGGTTATGTATCCTTGGTAAGATACACAGATGGACTGTTCCATTTCAGTGCTCCCTGTGGGGTGCATGATGGCAGTCTGTCTGTCTTATCGTGGGTGAGGCGGCCTTAGTTCAGATGGGAGCTGCCTGCCTCTCTACTGTAGAGTTACTGTTCATTTTGTAACCCACAACTATCTTGAGGGAGACATTTAAAAAATTTTTTGTTTAAGTTTATTTATTTTAAGACCCAGGGAGAGTGGAAGAGGGGCAGAGAGAATCCCAGGCAGGTTCTGTGCTGTCAGTGCGGAGCCCGATGCGGGGCTCAAACTCATGAACTGTGAGATCGTGACCTGAGCAGAAACCAAGAGTCAGATCCCTAACCAACTGAGCCACCCAGGCACCCCGCTGAGGGAGACATTTGGGGATTAAGTGAATACCCGTTTCTCAAAGTTCTGCCCAATTGTGCCCAGTTGTGCAAACATGATCACTGTGCTGGTTTTTTTTTTTTTTAATTTTTTTTTTAACGTTTATTTATTTTTGAGACAGAGAGAGACAGAGCATGAATGGGGGAGGGGCAGAGAGAGGAGGAGACACAGAATCGGAAGCAGGCTCCAGGCTCTGAGCCATCAGCCCAGAGCCCGATGCGGGGCTTGAACCCACGGACCGTGAGATCGTGACCTGAGCTGAAGTCGGACGCCTAACCGACTGAGCCACCCAGGCGCCCCAGATCACTGTGCTGTTTGACGGTGAGTTTTTATATTCTCCTCATTCCTTCAACAACAATTGGGATCCTTTTCTAAGAAAGACAAGTCCCTTTCCACCCATTTATTCAGCTATTTATATCAGGATGGACTCGTGGATATTTATTTGATTCTATGAGTCATAAACCGGTAGCTGCTATTTTGTTGCTCGGACTGTTTTCGCTTCAGCCCTCGGGAGCCTATCACGGTCCCTCCTGTGCCCTCTGACATCCCCTGTCATCGCCTCAGCTTTTTCTGACTTTCTGACACCAGGAGGGGCTCCAGGCTCAGCTTGACCGGCAACTTTCACGGAGACGGGTATTTAGCAACCAAGATCTGGGTGCTGGGTGTGCTCATTGCCTCCGGGCTCTTGGTGCTCCTCGGCCTTCTCAGCACGGGGCTAGGAGATGTACATAGGAGTTCGTGCACACACACCTACCATCTTCTCCCTATCTAGCTAACTGTGTAAACACGTGGTAGAAAACCGTGAGTTTTACCGATGCCTCTGATTCCAACCCAGCACCAACAGCCCTGCCTCCCCTTTCCTTCCTGTAACTTCTTTCTGTGATGAGGGGGAACCTGCTCATTGTTTGCTTATACGATGCCAGTCCTTTACCTTAGTTTCAGAACTGCCGCTCCATACCCCACCCCCACGAGACACATGTACTAACTAGGGTACGGTATTGAGTTCTGTTATTTCCGTGTTGAGCCATAGAGTATCCAGTGATACTCTATGAGTGAGTCCTTTTCTTCTCTGCCCCTTTGGTGTAATTTGTACTATAGTTAGGTTCATGTGTTACCGTTGGTGTCCCACTGTGGCTACCCCACGTATCCTGGTTGACTTTTTTTTTTTGGCATTTTACATATATTAGTTGTTATGGAATTATACACATTTGTGTAATGTTCATAACTGTTTATCTGACTTACAGTAATTCACTGTTATTGATGACTCACTCTGAGATCAACTGAGCATTGGGGGAAAATAGCAATAAGTTATAGGCCATTAAAGATTTTAATGCAGAAATAAAACCTTCAGAGTACCAAGAAATAAACTCATTAATTAATTAATTAATTAATTATTATTTCATCTTTCTTAAGTAGGCTACACAGCATGGAGCCCAACATGGGACTTGATCTCACAACCCTGAGCTCAAGACCTGAGCTGAGATCAAGAGTCAACACTCAGCTGACTGAGCCACCCAGGCACCCCTCAACTCATTAATTTAAAACATATCAATTTAGGGGCGCCTGGGTGGCTCAGTCGGTTGAGCGTCCGACTTCGGCTCAGGTCATGATCTCACGGTCTGTGAGTTCCAGCCCCGCGTCGGGCTCTGGGCTGATGGCTCAGAGCCTGGAGCCTGTTTCGGATTCTGTGTCTCCCTCTCTCTCTGCCCCTCCCCCGTTCATGCTCTGTCTCTCTCTGTCTCAAAAATAAATAAACATTAAAAAAAAATTTTTTTTAAAACATATCAATTTGTGGGGCGCCTGTGTGATTCAGTCAGTCGAGCATCCAACTTCGGCTCAGGTCATGATCTCCCAGTTCGTGGGTTCAAGCCCCACATCGGGCTCTGTGCTGACAGCTCGGAGCCTGGAGCCTGCTTCGGATCCTGTGTCTCCCTCGCTCTCTCTGCCCCTCCCCCACTCAAGCTCTTTTTCCATCTCGCTCTCAAAAAACGATTAAACAATAAAAAAAATGTTTAAACACACCAACTTGTGTGTGATCATTTAGCCTACGCTAGGCAGGGTCGATCTTCCTGTAACCTACGCAAGTTGTGAAAAGAAACTAGAAAATGTTTAGCATGTTAACGTGAGCACACCAGGTTTTTCGAGGCACATATCCATCATTAACAAGCCATTCAAAGTACCATTAATGATTTCATAAACTTAACATTTCTTTTTGATGTTGTTGTTCTTGTCAAATATATAAACATCCAAGTGTTCATACTTAAGAAAAAAACATCTACCCAAATGTCCATCGACTAATGAATGGATAAAGTGTGAGATATATATATATATATATATATATATATATATATATATACACACACACCATGGAATATTACTCGACGATCACAAAGAATGAAATCTTGTCATTTGCAACAAAACGATGGAACTAGAGTGTATTGTGGTAAGCGAAATAAGTCAGAGAAAGATAAATATATGATTTCATTCATGTGGAATTTAAGACACAAAACAGATGAACATAAGGGAAGGGAAGGAAAAATCCGATTAAAACAGAGAGGGAGGCAAACCATAAGCGACTCTTAAATGTGGAGAACAAACTGAGGGTTGCTGGAGGGATGTTGGGTGGAGGGAGGAGCTAAATGGGGGATGGGCATTAAGGAGGGCACTGTTGGGATGAGCACTGGGTGTCGTATGTAACTGACAAATCTCTAAATTCTACTCCTGAAGTCACTATTACACTATATGTTAACTAACTTGGATTTAAATAAAATTTAGAAGTTATTTTATTTATTTTTAATATATTTTTTAACATTTATTCACTTTTTGAGAGACGGAGTGTGAGCAGGGCACAGGCAGAGAGAGAGGGAGACACAGAATCCGAAGCAGGTGCCAGGCTCCGAGCTGTCAGCACAGAGCCCGATGTGGGGCTCGAATTCACGAACCGTGCAATCATGACTTGAGCTGAAGTCAGACACTTAACCGACTGAGCCACCCAGGGTGCCCCTAAAAGTTATTTTAAAAAAACATTTAATGCCCATCTTTGGAGGTTACTTGGGCTCTAATATTTTCTAAGAATGTACAAAATGAAAGGAGAAAATCAAAATTTAATCTTTTTTTTTCTATACAAATTATAGTTTGAAGGGGTTAAAGAGCTGATGACTCGAGGTTTCTTTTGAAGAATCCCAGCTAAGGGGCACCTGGATGGCTCAGTCGGTTGAGCATCCAACTTCGGCTCAGGCCATGATCTCACGGTTCATGAGTTCGAGCCCCGCGCTGGGCTCTGTGCTGACAGCTCGGAGCCCGGAGCCTGCTTCCGATTCTGTGTCTCGCTCTCTCTCTGACCCGTGCCCTGCTCACACTCTGTCTCTCAAAAATGAATAAAGATTTAAAAAAAATTGTTTTAAGAATTCTAGCTAAGAAATGCAGAAGTATTAGAAAGTCACCATTTTATGATGCCTAACAATACACGCCAAAAATAATCCTCAGAGGCTGCTGAGGCCCTTGGATGAAAGGTTGATGTGGCGACTGATGAGGGGCGGGCCAGCCTGACGCCAGGAGCCTACTGGACAGTCACTACAGGTGGGACAAACAGACGGTCCCCCGAGGGGAAGCGGTGGGAAGCCCACAGCCCTCTGAAGATCAGCTGGGGCTCGCAGGACCAGCCCTGGAGGGTTCAGTCTGCCAAATCCAGCCAGAAGTGGCCATGGGAAATTCTCAACCACGAGCGTGCTGGTTTCCTCCGCACCTAAGCGCCACAAGCACAGAAAAGGAGACGAAAGTGACTTGACTGAGGTATAGTAAATACATTTGGTCTTTGTCCCCGGTTCCTGACACAGAGCTCCCAAATCCCCTGGAGTTTCCTCAATGATTGGAGCGGTTTTTGTAACAAGCCCCTTTCCACCGTTCCAGAGTCGACGTCGACGGGATGACTCTCAGGGGCCTCCGGATGGCTCCGGGGTGGAGGGTAAGGTGGGGGGCTGGTCACCAGAAAGTCCGAGCCGTGATCAGGGGACTGGGACTTTCGGCCCCACCCCACCCCAACCTCTGGGGAGGGGGGGGAAGTCTGGAGATCGAGTTAATCATCAATGGCTAACGATTTAATCCATCCTGTCCTTTAATGAAACCTCTATAAAAAGCCCCAAGTGACGGGGTTCAGCTTCTGGTTGGTGGGCACTGGGCGGAGCTGGGAGGGCACCGCACCCACAGGGGGCACGGACGCCCCCGCCCCCACCCCCAGCGAGTCCTCTACATCTCTTGCATTCGGCTGTTCCCGAGTCACAGCCTTTATAAATATTTTTTTTTAAACGTTTATTTATTTTTGAGACAGAGAGAGGCAGAGCATGAACAGGGGAGGGTCAGAGAGAGAGGGAGACACAGAATCGGAAGCAGGCTCCAGGCTCTGGGCCATCATCAGCCCAGAGCCCAACGCGGGGCTCGAACTCACAGACCGTGAGATTGTGACCTGAGCCGAAGTCGGACGCTCAACCGACTGAGCCACCCAGGCGCCCCTCACAGCCTTTATAATAAACCGGTAACTGCAAATAAGGTGTTTTCCTGAGTCCTGCGAGTTGTTTTAGCAAGTAGTCAAACCTGAGGGGGGGTCATGGGGACCCATGTATTTGCAGTCTGCTGGCAAGAGCGTGGGCAGCCTGGGCACCCCTCCTGTGGCGTCCGGACTACGGGCCCTCTTGTGGCACTGAGCCTGCAGGGTCTGGGCTGACTCCAGAGAGCAGCAGAATTTACTTGAACCGTGGGATACCCGGGTGGTTTCGGACGGTCGGTGTAAGAAAACATCTCAGCAGCACGCTGTCCAAGTGCATGGTGTTGATTCCATCTGGACCCTGATGTACATAGACCAGCCTGAACAGGGGTTTTGAGACCGGGAAAAGGTGAACATTCAGTATCTGATAATACTAAGAAGCACTGTTAATTTCGGTAGGTGTGTTACTGGTGGCGTCGTGTTGAAAATGAGTCCTTATCTTCGCAGGTGAAATGGAGAAGGCAGAGGCCCCCCAAAAATTAAAATGAAAAGTTAAAAAATAAAAATAAAAAAAAATAAACGTTAAGGGTGGGGAGGGCTTTTAAAAACTTATATAAATAAAAAAAATACCTAAGAAAACTAAACATTGGGAAATGCACAGGGACGTGAACAGGCAGTTCACAAAAGAAATAGGAGAATGTGCCCTTTTAGGGGCACTCGGTGGGTGAAGCGTGCAACTCTGTATCTCGGGCTATGAGTTGGAGCCCCACATTGGGTACAGAGATTATTTAAAAATAAAATCTTAGGGGCGCCCGGGTGGCTCAGTTGGTTAAGCGGCCGACTTCGGCTCAGGTCACGATCTCGCGGTCCGTGAGTTCGAGCCCCGCGTCGGGCTCTGTGCTCACAGCTCAGAGCCTGGAGCCTGTTTCGGATTCTGTGTCTCCCTCTCTCTGACCCTCCTCCGTTCATGCTCTGTCTCTCTCTGTCTCAAAAATAAATAAACGTTAAAAAATTTTTTTTTTTTAAATAAAAAAATAAAAAATAAAATAAAATCTTAAAGGGGCGCCTCGGTGGCTTGGTGAAGTGTCTGACTCCAGCTCAGGTCGTGATCTCACGGTTCGTGGGTTCGAGCCCCGCATCAGGCTCTGTGGTGACCGCTCGGAGCCTGGAGCCCGCTTTGGATTCTGTGTCTTCCTCTCTCTCTGCCCCTAACCCACTCACATTCTGTCTCTGTCTCTCTCAAGAATAAACATTTAAAAAAAATGTTTTTTAAAAACAGAAAAAAAAAGAACAGAGACTACATGCTACACGTAACAACACGGTTGATCTCACGGTCGTGAGAGTGAGCCCCACGTCAGACTCTATGCTGAATGTGGGGCCTGCTTGGGATTCTCTCTCTCTCTCTCTCTCTCTCTCTCTCTCTCCCTCTGCCCCTCTCCCCAACACATGCTCTTGCTCTCTCTCTAAAATAAAATTTAAAAAACGTTTTTGCACACAAATGTTCACAGCAGCATTTTCCGTAATAGCCAAAATGTGACAAACCCAAATGTCCATCAATTGATGAATGTGGTGTATCCACAATGGAATATTATTCATCCATAAAAAAAGAACAAAGATGGGGCACCTGGGGGGCTCAGTCGGTTGAGCGTCCGACTTCAGCTCAGGTCATGATCTCGCGGCTCGTGAGTTCCAGCCCCGCGTCGGGCTCTGTGCTGACAGCTCGGAGCCTGGAGCTGCTTCGGATTCTGCGTCTCTCTCTCTTTCTGCCGCTCCCCTGCTCGTGCTGTCTCAAAAATAAAATAAAGCATTGAAAAAAATTAAAAAAGAAAAGAAAATGAAAGTCACGCCACGGACAATATTTCCAAGTCATCCGTGAGAAAAGACTCCTATCCAGAATGTGTAAGGACTATGACAACTGAATACCAGAGTGCAATTTAAAGATGGACAAAAGGCTTGAGTAGATGTTTTACCAAGAAGCCCCTTCATCAGGGGCTGCAAAGCAGACCCCCAAGGAGACATCACGTCACACCCAGCTTTAATCAAAAAGACAGACAATGCCACGAATTGTCAAGGGTGTGCCTGAGTGGAACCTTCTCGTATTGCTGGCAGGATTGTGAAATGGTACATCCACCTTGGAAATCAGGGGGGATTCCGCTCTCGGGAATCTAGCCGAGAGAAATGAACATATGTTCCCACAAAGATAAATGCAAATGTTCATAACAGACAAACGGAAGTGAAAAGTCCATCAATTACCAAGGAATGCAGGCAAATGTGGGTGGTGTACTTGCACAATAAACGGGACAGCATGCACATCCTGTGCCTTCGATGGAATGTACAAACATCGCTCTAGGCGGGATCACGAAGCACCGTAGGACCACGCGTTGTATAATGCCACTGACACGAAATGTTCAGGAAAGGCAAATATATAGGTACAGGAAGCAGCACACAGGTGCCAGGGTCTGGGAGTGATGGTGGGGGCACGCATCAGTGACAAAGAGCTCAAGGTAAAGTCTGTAATGATGTTTATTCAACCCGACAAATTTACCAAAAAATAATTGAATGATAAACTGTCCATGAGCGGATTTGGTCAATCATACCTCGATAAAGTTGTAAACAAGGCACCTGGGTGGTTCGGCGCGTTAGGCAACCAGCTCTTGGTTTCGGCTCAGGTCATGGTCTCACGGTTCGGGAGTTCGAGCCCCCGAGTTGGGTCTGCAATGTCCGCTAAGCCTGCTTGGAATTCGCTCTCTCCCTCTCTCTCTGTCCCTCTCCTGCTCTCTCTCTCTCTCTCAAAATAAATAAATAAACATTTGGAACAAAAAAGCTGTAGGGGCACCTGGGTGGCTCAGTCGGTTGAGTGACCAACTCTTGGTTTCAGCTCAGGTCATGATCTCACGGTTCGTGAGTTCCAGCCCCATATCGGGCTCTGCGCTGACAGCGTGGAACCTGCTTGGGATTCTCTCTCTCCCTCTTTCTCTGCCCCTCCCCTGCTCGTGCTCGAATGAACGCACGCTCTCTCTCAAAATAAATAAGTAAACTTTAAGATTACAAAAAATGTTGTTTGCTGAGCCAAACCACCTGAAGGTTACGCTAAGGTGTAAGGTTTATTTTCACAGCAGGCTCCCAGCCCCACCAGCCACCCCCGGGTCAGGTATGGCCAGGCTGTTATACCGGGTGTTCACATCCCTTAGGTTCTTTGCTAATTTGTCTTTTTTTTTTTTTTTTAATGTTCATTTATTTTGAGAGAGCGTGCGAGAGCGAGCTTGAGGGAGGTGGGGAGAGAGACAGAAAGAGAGAGAGAGAGAGAGAGAGAGAGAGAGAGAATCCCAAGGATGCTCCACGCTGTCAGCAAAAGCCCAATGCAGGGCTGGATGAGATCATGACCGGAGCCAAGTCAAGAGTCGGACACTCGACCGACTGAGCCACTCGGGCGCCTCTCTTTGCTAACTTGATAAAAGGTTCAAAATAGTGTCACTGCTCCCTCGTGACGGTGCGAAGTATGCGCCACATCACATTTGAAGGGGTCTGGTTCCCACAGGTTCGAACTGCACCCCACAGGAAGGACGGAGGACGGGGACTGGTCAGGGCGGTGGTGTGGGGCCACCAGCCGGGTCTCAGCCACGGGAGACTGTACGGGACCCCGGGATCCTTCAACACGACACCACACGGAGCAGAGAGAGGATGATTCTATCGACTGAGACATTAACGTATCGCTAACTGCAATGCACGTAACTTTGGTTCAGGTTCAAATAAAACGTGAAAGAACTCACGATGCAATCAAGGAGAATACCGTTTGGATCTTTAATTCTGTTTAGGACCGTCGTTACTTTTCCTGGTTGGTATTCCAGGTGCCAACTGCTCTGTGAGAGATTACCGAGAACTTAGCGTAAAGCAAACACCATTTTATCTCACGCTCGCGGACTGTGAAGGTCAGGGCGAGATGGGTGGTTCGTGGGGCGCGGTGGGGCAGGTCTTCCGGGTCTCGAGCCCCAGGTTTCAGATGAAGAGAAACCACACCTGTGCCCTCTCACCTCTGCCCTGAGCTGAAGCCAGAGTAGGAGGAGACTTTTGGGGGTGCTGGGAGGCAGTGTCTTAGCAGAGGGGGATGGGGGTCACTGTGGCTGGATCAGAGGCCACGCGTGCTTTGCTTTTCTTCCCATTGAGAGAGATGGAGTCTAACGTCCTGCCCTTGAACCTAGGCTGGCTCAAGTCTCGGGCTTGACCGGCGGAAGGGCGCAGAAGTTTGGTTCTGGCACTTCCCGGTGGGTTCACACGAAGACTCGTGGGCGGGCCTTTCAGAACATTGGTTCTTGGGGTCCGGCTGCCCAAATCCCACAGGAGTCGCGTGGCGCGGCCTCGGCCGGCAGCCTTGGCGGGGCACTACACGGTGGCTCTGTCTTAGGCGGCCCAGCCTTGTTTGGCCCCAGCTTGGACCTGACCCGGCTGCCGCTGCAGCCGAGCTCCCGCTGAGCTCACCCAGCCCACCGAACCCAGAGAACTGTAAACCGCTGCTCCAAAGCGCTCCGCTTTGGAGTGGTTCCGTCCACAGCAGCAGAGACGTGGGACAGGTGAAACAGTGGCACCACGGCTACTGTTTGCCCCCAAGGATCTTTTTCCTTCGAAGTAAATACGTGCTGAAATAGGGCGCCGGGCTCAAGGCGGTTAAGCATCCACCTTTGGTTGGGGTCACGGTCTCACAGTTTGTGCGTTCAAGGCCCCCATCGGGTGAGCACAAGCCCTGCTTCGGGATTCTCTCTCTCCCTCTCTCTCTGCCCCTCGCTCACGCTCTCTCTCAAAACAAAACAAGAAGTGCTGACATATTTATGGTGGAAATAACCTCTGAGGTTCGCTTCAAATTGGTTGCATGTGAGGGGAGGAGGGGAGGGCACGGGCGAAACGGGAGAGGCCATCGGCTGAAAATGATTGAAGCCAGGCAGCGGGCCCACTGGGTTCACAACCCCATTCCTTCCACTTCGGTGCATGGGGTGGTCCGCTCCCACACTGCACTAGGGCAGGCCCGTGTGACCAGAATAGGGCAGAAGTGATCCTGCTTCTAAGAGACGCCGCGGCTGCGTCTGGAGTGCTTGCCGGCTCCCTTGCGCTTGCTCGCTGTCCATCTGTCTGTCTCCGAGGCCTCACCCGGGAGCAGCCCTGTGCACAGCCGGGAGCTGCGGGTGACCGGGCACTAACTCCCCAAGCCACGAGGAACCGGGCCTCCCGATCGCAGCACGCGCTGGACTGCAGCCTCCTGAGAGGCCGGGGCCAGAGCACCTGCTCAGCCGCGCCCTGATCCTCGGAAACCCTAGAATAAGCGTGTGCGGCTGCTACATTCCAGGGCACGTTCTCACACGGATTGCTAACAAGATGTGTGTTTGGAATTTTCCACAATAGGGTTTTCTGCTTTTGTTTTCAAGCACTTGGGTGACCTGAGGGCAGCGCTCTCCTCACCCAGCCACCCAGCAGCGCGGGACGGTGGCCTGTGGTACCCTGGGTCTCCAATAACAGGGAGCCGCAGAAGGCTGTGCTTCGGGGCAGCTCAACTCTGCACAAGGAGCCGCCAGCGCGACTCTTAAGTTACACAAAATTCGCAAATGTTCCTCAAATATGAGAGAATCTCCAAAAGACAACGAAGGTTAGGGTTTTGCATTAAGTTCGCGGCCGAAACCGCGCCCCCCCCCCCCCCGCGCGTGGGTTCCCCGCCTGGCCTCGCGGGTCGGGAGGGGGCGACGGCGGGGGGCGCGCCCCCGATGGGGGGGGGGGGGTCCTTCAGGGACTCGGGCCCCGCGAGAAGGCCTCGCGCTTCACGAGGTCCCTCCCGCTGCTACGAACTGTCCCTCGACCCGGCCCGCTTCCGTCCGGGGCGGCGGACAGCGCACGCCGGGAGCCTCCGAATCGAACCCCCTCCCGCGGCGCCGGCCGTGCGGCGCGGGGGCTCGGGGCGCGCGTCCACGGCCGGGGGTGGGGCGACAGCGCCGGCTCGCCCCCGCGCGGCACCTCTAGGACATGTCACGACGGACGGGGGCCGGGGGAAGGCGCACGGGAGGCTGCGACACTGTCCCGTGCCCACGGAGAGCGGCCGAGCCCCGAGGACCGCCCCGGGCCGGAAAACAGCGGCAGCGAAGGGCGCGAAGCCCCCAGGCGGCCCCGCCCTCGCGGGACGCGCCCACGAAGCCGGCTCCACAAGATGGTGGCGGCGCGCTCCCGGCAGCCCGCGCCCGCGCATGCGCCCTCCGCCGCCGCCCGGCGCGAGCGGAAGTCGCGTGACCCCGGAAGTGGCGGGCCGGGCGCGCGCGGGCGGGGCGGCGACGTTCGTCATTCCGTGCGGGAGGGAGCGTGAGAGCGGCGCGGTCGAGCCTCCGGTGAGCGGCGGCGGCGGCGGGCGGGGCGGGGCGGGGCGGGGCTGGGGAGGGGGCGCCGCGGGGGCCGGGGGCGCGGCGCCTTTGTTCGCGCCGCCCGCCGGGGGCGGGCGCGGGCCGGTGCGGGCCTCCTTTGGGGCCGCCGCCCGAGTCCCGCGGCGCCCCCTCCCCGCCGATGCGCGCCGGCTGGACCCGGGCCCGGCGCCCCCTCCCCGGGGGTGGTGGGCCCGGCACCCGGCCAGGGAAGCGTGGGCACCGCGCCCCTGCCCGGTTCCCGAGCACCCCACCCTGCGCGGCGCGCCTGCCCGCCCAGATTGCGGGGCCCCGCGGAAGGAAGTGTGGGCCGCGGCCATCGCACTCGGAGGAGCCTGTCGCCCGCGGCCGCACTTGGGTGGCGTTAGGGCGTGAGCATTTTAGAGGAATTTAAGAGGAAGCGGCCGTGAGGCCTGGGAAAGCGGGCGGGCCCCACCCCACCAGTGGCCGGCCGGCCGGCTCGGGGTTCCCAGCGGCCCTTTGTGAGGTCTGCTGCTCGGGCAGCTCCGGGCTGCTAGGCTGGTCCGTGGGGAGAGGCGTTGATCATTCTGGGGCAACCTGAGGTCTAGTGCTGACCGGGCTGTGGCCCACTTCCCTTACCGCCCAGAAGGACTTGAGTGGTTTCCGCTACTTCTCAGATTCTAGCGGGGTGCGATGGGGATTCCTAGTTGAAGCCAGCCTCATGCACTGCTCCTTGTTCCCACAGCGCTGTCCCAAGCTCTTCTGGGCCAGGATCCAGAACGAGGGTCCTGAAAGCATAGGCAGGTCACAAACCCTCACAGTTGGAAAGAACATTAGCGCATGGTTAGGGTTCCTCATGACTTTTGGGACCCACCTGTGGGACTCAGGCCGGCCAGGTCGTCTGAGCTTCAGGAGAGCCCTGCGTTTGCAGGGTGAGGCCTTGCTTCACTGTTAGAACAAGGCCCAAGGAGTGTGCTTGGTCAGGGAGACCCAGGAGGAGGTGTCCCTTGGGGAGAGGGTCTAGGCAGCTCCAAAAGAACAGCAGGACTTTAGAAGTGACCCCGTAGGGGCCCTGTCAATTGGGCCTGGTGGTCTGTCTCTTCCCCCAGGGTGGGAGAGGTATGCCAGGTCTCCCTGAGGAGCGGGCTCCAGGCCCCACTTAGTTCTGGATGCTCTGTCCAGACCGTCCCAGCAGGTCCCCGAGGTGGGCAGGGCAAGGAGTGTGGTTCCCTCTGGGCCTTAGGAGTCTGTGTCTGGGCCTTTTGCAAAGCTCTGCTCGGAGCTGCTTTCTTCCAGAAGGCAACTATCCCTTGGGGTCCAAATATAGAGCCTGGTTACCTGCAGAGGTTTTTCAACAGCGAACTTGTGCTGGCTGTGGGGCTTGCTGAGGGACAGAAGAGGTAGACACTGTGGGTCCCTTCCGGCTGCCACAGCCCTGTCCCTGCCCACAGGTGTGCCAGACCCAGTTAGAGTAAGTGAGCATGGCCGAGCAGGAGCCCACAGCTGAGCAGCTAGCACAGATTGCAGCCGAGAATGAGGAGGACGAGCACTCGGTCAACTATAAGCCCCCCGCCCAGAAGAGTATCCAGGAGATCCAGGAGCTGGACAAGGACGATGAGAGTCTGCGCAAGTACAAGGAGGCCCTGTTGGGCCGTGTAGCTGTGTCTGCTGGTAAGTGGGCTGAGGCAATGCTGAGAGGGACACCTGTCACTTTGGGGTTTCTGCTGCCTCCCCCATCCTGCAAGTCACTAGTGGGGTAGAGCTTTAACCTGCTCTCACTCCGCAGACCCCAACGTCCCCAATGTTGTTGTGACCCGCCTGACCCTGGTGTGTAGCACAGCCCCCGGCCCCCTGGAGCTGGACCTGACAGGTGAGTGGCATCCGGGGGTCCTCTGCGGCCCAGGCCGCCCAGCACCTTGCGGGCTCTGCCGAAAATAGTCTTTTGGAATGCTGGTGCCCTCTTGTGGGGGGCCGGAGAAGTGCAGCCAGGAAGTGTTTGTGGACTCTGACTTTGGAGAGGCCTGGGTCCTGGGTGGGGCTACCTGGGGCCGCCTGGGTCAGGGTGGGAGCGGAAGGGGTGCCCTGCAGCTGCAGACGGGGGACATGCTGAGGTCAGAGCAGCTTCCTGTAGCCGAGCCTTTCAGTACAAGCTTCTTCCTCGGCACAGGTGATCTGGAGAGCTTCAAGAAGCAGTCCTTTGTGCTGAAGGAGGGCGTGGAGTACCGGATAAAAATTTCTTTCCGAGTAAGGCAGACGCTGGGGGGCGGGGGGTGCTGGGAGGAGTCGGGCCTGGAGAGCCCCACCGAGCCGTGTTTGGGTTGTGTCCCTGCAGGTGAACCGGGAGATCGTGTCCGGCATGAAGTACATCCAGCACACGTACAGGAAAGGCGTCAAGAGTGAGTGAGGCGAGCGCCACCTGGCTGGCCCGTGGGAAGGGGCAGGTGGAGGTGGCCGCCCGGGGCGCGGGGATCAGCAGGGAGAGGAAGGAAGCGGTGTGCGGCCCCGGCCCCGGCCTCAGGTGGAGGCGGGCGGCACTGGTGACCTGTGCGTTTCCTACGCGCAGTTGACAAGACCGACTACATGGTGGGGAGCTACGGGCCCCGGGCAGAGGAGTACGAGTTTCTGACGCCCATGGAGGAGGCGCCCAAGGGCATGCTGGCCCGAGGCAGCTACAACATCAAGTCCCGCTTCACAGACGACGACAAGACCGACCACCTGTCGTGGGAGTGGAGCCTCACCATCAAGAAGGACTGGAAGGACTGAGCCCCGGGGGGCGGGCCTTCGGACAGACGGACGGACGGACCTGTCTGACGCGCCCCACCCCCACCGCCCCCACCCCCTCCCAGCCCCCTACCAAAGTGCTGACAGGCCTGCCCCCCCTCCCCCCACCCGCCCGCGGGCCCCCGGCCTCCTCCTCCTCGGCGGCCTTGCCTTGCTGCTTCTGCCTGCGCTGGGGGGGTAGAGAGGGGAGGGAGCCTGCACCTCAGGCCTCCACCTCCCTTTCCGTACCCCTTCAGGTTCCCTCCCACCCGTCCTAACCCGACTTGAGGCCCCGGCTTTTCCAAGGGAACCTCGTGGCCTTGGCAGTTGCCCTGAATCCTGTTCTTCGGGGGTGGGGTGGGGTGGGGTGGGGTGCATGATTGGAGGCCTCTTGGGGGCCGGCCACCCTCCTGCTTTCACCTGTCCCCGGTCAGTTCATCCATCGCTGTCAGTAACCGTCTAACCATGATGCCTTAACATGTGGAACGTGTGCTGTGGGGGCCGTCACTAACCTCTAACCACCACCACCACCCCCCCCCCCCCCCCCCCCCGTGTCTGCATGAGCATGTGGTCTCCCCGGTCCCCGCCCCATCTGCGATCCCCGTGGCCCCGGGAAGTGTGTGGGATGTGCTGCTGCTCCCCTGCCCGCCAGGGCCTCGCCGGCCCCCTCCCCCGGCCAGGGCTGTGGGGACGGCTCCAGGGGCTCTGGGAAAGCCAAATTGCCAAAACTGAAGTTGCCTCCGTTCCCATCCGGGAGGCCGGGTGTCCTCACGCCTCTGCCTTCTTTGTCCCGGTGGGCGGCGCTGGAGCCCACAGCCCCAGCAGACGGCCCTCGCCGGACAGAGCCAGCGGCCGAGCCTTATGTGTCCCACCCGGGCCCGCCGGCCCGGGGTCGCGTGCCTGGCCCGTCAGTATTTATTGCCTCCATATGTGCCGTCCTCTGGGCCCCCTGGCCTGCCACCTCTGCCCCCAGGCTCGGTGCCACCGTCCCCGGCAGGCCCTCCCCACACCCAGCCAGGACAACCGTGGGACCAAGCGCGCACAGTCGGAGCCCTCCCCTGTGCCTCCCCTCCCCGACCTTCCCCGTGCCCCCCTCTCCCCTGTCAGGACGGGGCCTAGAACGCCCAGGAGCCTGAACCTGCTTCTCCTTTTCTGACCGGGAAATAAACTCCCCCAAAGGAGCCAGGGTGTTTGCTGCTTGTCTCCTGGCGGGCGGGGGCAGGAAGGCAGCAGGAATGCTTTTTCCCTGGGTGGCAGCCGCTGCTTCTGTGACCACTTTCATACTAATGTCAAGTGGCCAGGGTTCACTGTGGGTGAGGAACCGGAGTCCCCAAAGTGCCCAAGTTCCCCCGGATTCGGGGCAGTGGGAGGGGGCGCGGTAGGCCCGTCTTGGGGTCTAGAGCACCGGCTCCTCAGGAAATGCCCCAACCCTGAAGAAGGGGAGCCTCGCTGGAGGTTTGAGGCCTGTGCGGCAGGCAAGACATGCAGGTAGGGGATGGGAGGGGCCCTGCTGCCCTCTGGTAGTGCTGGCGGGGGGGGGGGGGGGGCAGTCGGTGCTGTGGGCTGCAGGAACAGGCAGGATCAGCCATCCAAGGGTGGAAAGGGTGAAGCGGGGGTAGACTGGAGGAGACTAGAGGGCCCTCGCTGCCTAAGGTGCAAAAGTGCCAGGAGAGCCCTGAGTAACAGCCAATCCCGTGGACCAGGGAGGCCTCTGCCGGGGCCTGGGGTGGTGGGGAGTGGAGAGGAGGATGGTCCTGCCTCCTCTCCAAGCACCACCCCCAGGGCACTCAGTAACCTTGACGCCCCTCCCCAACCCCAGGATGAGGAAAGGGCAGGTGGGCAACCTAAGCTCCAGACACCCTCTTACCTGGCCCACGTGGGTTACAAAAGCGGTCGGGTGCCACACAGTGGGGACGCGGGACTGCTCCCCTGGAGCCTCTACTGGCCACACCTAAGGCGGCCTGCCCCTCTTTCCATTGCTTCCAGCACAGTGTGCTCAGCTGGCAGCTTATCGCCAGCTGGGCTGGGCCACATGCCCGTGCCAGGACAGCTCCTACAAGGCTGGTCACTGCCTCAACCCTCCTTATGGGGGCCCCGTGCTCGATGGCATGAGGAAATGGCACTTCCTGCCCAGACACAGACCCAAGAGCCCAGGCAGGAAGCAGCCTGGGCCCCAGTTCTTGATTCCACAGGGTCAAAGACCCTAACCCACCTCTCCCAGAGCCAGAGCCGTGCAGCCCCAAGACAGGCCTGGTGGGACAGGCTCGGGCAGAGGGAGCCGCCGTGAGACCAGTTCCGGGCTCTGAGGCCTTTCTCATGGAACCGGACGCGGCTGCCTCTGGCGCTCATCCCCACCCCCAGAGGCAGAAAGCCCCATCTCAGTCAGCCCATAGCGCTGGGGCCACCACCTCCCTTCTCCCGGTACACTTCCTGAAAGGTCCAGTGCAAACCTCTAAACCCAGGGAAATCCTGTGCCGTCAGCAGCGCCTTGGGCCAGGGTCTTCTGAGGCTGTCAGGCCAGAAGGCCTACTACTTTTGCTCTCGGATTTCCCCAGCTTTACTAGACATGTGAACTCAGGACCCAGAGTGCCCAGTTGTACAGGCACACTGCCAATCCCCAGGACTTTGTCCCCTGCCCCCGCTGAGGGGCAACACAGGGTGGTGCCTGCAGGACGTGGCTCTTGGGTCCCAAGTCTAATCTGACCCTCCTGGTTCCACCCTGAACCTGCCTACAGTCTGGGAGCCGGTGTCTGTGGCCCTCTTCCCTTCCGTCCTCTTCCACGTCCCCCAGAAACCCCCAAGCTGCCACCTCCTCATCCACTCCAAGATGGGCCCTCCCTTCCACTGAGGAGGGTGCCGTGGTCACCAGGTCAGGACCCCTGATGTGACTGATCACCAAATACTGTGGTTTAGGACAATCTTCATGCCCCCGTGCAGTCCCGCTCCATGATCAGGACGCCTGCAGCCCCCACCCCGGGGGCATGCTCACCACCTCGCCCCCAGCATGCACAGGAAGAGGACCGCGGGATAGTGCCTGATCAGGAACCTAGTCAGATTTCAGTGGCCCAGCGAGCACTTCTGGGGTGTCCGTGAACCTGCCATGACTCCCTCGACACACCCTATCCGACCTTATCCCTCCTTCCAACCCTATCACGCATTGGAAGGCAGTTTTATTCTGAGAACTCTACTTTTGAGAATGGTATTTATCAAAACATCTGCTATTTAATGGGCAACTTCTCCGGGAATGCCACGCCTGGAGGATGCCCTGTGGTTGTGTGGGTCCCCCAAGACACAGCCACAGGGGCAGGTGGGGCACCAACCTCCCAGGGCACATTCCGGCCCAGGGCCTGGGGCACAAGGTGAACACACCCCACTGCCTCTCTCTGGAGCCGATTTTGGAAGGTATGTGAGTGGGTCTTAGGAAGAATGAGACCGAGCCGGCCCTCCCCTCAAAGCTGAGGCCTGCAGAGGCGTTCAGTCAACCAGCCTGTGTTCCGGGACCAACCCCACAGAAACAGGGGGTCTCAGGCCTCCCCCAAACCAGGCCTCCTTCCAGCTGAACCCCCGCTTTGCTGCTCCTGCACGGGTTGGTACGTGAGGCCAATTCAAGATGAGCAAAGGCATCCTGAGGAGAAGGCACATTGGTGCGGCTGAGGTATCGGAATACCGTGCCTGGGTCAGGCCAGAGGCCAGTGGCCCGCATCAAGGTGTGTTTCGGCCGCCCTCAGCGGCAGCCATGGAGGCAGACTCGGCCACAGTGAGGCTCATTCGCGGCCGTTGCACCCTTGTCTGCTTTATTCTCCCCTTGATCCCGACGTTCTCATCTTTGTCGGGACTGTATGCTCTGGGGCGAAGCTGCCTCCGTGCTGGCACAAACTCATCGTCGTGGTGTGTATCATCTCTTCACTGTCCCCAGCGGAAGAAACTCAAACCCCACTCTTGAGGCACCTAAACCCTGGTCTCACGAGCGCTTCCGAAATCTAGACAGGATACAAATAACCCTTATATCAGGCCCCGCGGTCTGTAAAATAAGGGTTGTGGCAATCATAAAAACGTTAGGAGATAGTGCAGCAATGAGGCAATCCCCACCCATACGCAGAGAGCAGAGGGGGAGGACTCCGCTCGCAATTGTTAGGAAGAGCTGTCTTTCATCTGTTGAAGCCCCAGGCCAGGGCTTCCCCCACCCCATGCCCCCCTAGCTGGGGCGCAGGCCGGCACCTGCCAGGCACACGTTCACCGCCTTTCTATGCCCAAAGTCCCAGCTCCTGTCAAGTCGTCCCTGTGAAGACACGGATGCCAGCAGGTACAAGCACCTCGGTGAACCTTGCTCCCCTGGCACTGGGGGAAGAGCAGAGAACATGGCCTTGACCTTCAGGAGTGCATACACCAGTTGAGGCAGCCCCACACAGGAGAGACAGGAACACATGCCCTCCCCTCCAAAAGCAACCACTCGACAAATGTGAACTCTCCAAAGCACGAATGCATGTTTTTTTCTGTCTTACCATTTCTGAAATGAGGAGATTATTACAGCCAACGTGTACATTTAACGTGGGCGTTTCTCTTCTTCCTGCCATGTTATTAAATTGATGAGAAGTCTCAAAGCTACTGGTGGTGGCGTTTCGCAACAGAGGAAGCGAATACAAATGAAGAGGAAGGTTTCCTGGAGACAAACGGTCTGTTCCAGGGGTAGGGGTGGGGGTGGGGCGGGCTGCCAGGGAAAGGCAGACGTGGTGGCAGAGGCTTTGAGCAGTGACGGAAAGGGACGGCGGATCAGTCTAGAGCAGCGCCGTCCAACAAAAATAGGGTGGGAGCCACAACCAATATTTTAAAATTTCTAGAAGCTAGTCAAACGTTTTAATTTAGCCCAACGTATACAAAGTACCAAGGCAACATCTGAATATAAAAAAGTTACGGGAGTTCCCGTCGCCTCGGTGGCAGGTGGTCACCGCCGCGGAGGGCAGCGCCCGGGGGCCCGGGATGGCTCGCAGACAGCCAGCAGGAATCGGCAGCCGGCGGGGAGGCAGGTGCGCGGCCCCCCGAGTCGGCCTCCCCCGAGACCCCGAGTCCCCCGCTTTTGGACCCTCAGCTGCAGCGGCCCAACCTCCCTCTTCCTGCGCCCGTTCTGGTGGGCCTCCTCGCCGGCCTTCCGGCCGTATCACGTTCGGCCTCGGCGTCCCCCGCGCCACCTGCGCGCCGCCTCCGCGCCCCGACCCGCCGCCGGCACCGCCCGGGACGGCCGAGCCCCGCCGGCCCCGTCGGCCCCGTCGGCCCCGCCAGCCCCGCGGTGCTGGGCTCGCGGCACGCATCGCCCGACCCTCACGCGCACCGGAAGTTGCGTAGGCTCGCCTTCCGACTCGCAGAGCTGGGGGGGCGGTGTCAGTTAAGGACAGGCCGTCCAATCAGAATGCAACACGAAGGGTTTCAGAGGCGCAGACGCAGCTCCGCCCTTCACTCGGGAGCTCCGCCCCACTGCCACGTTTGACGACGGATCGCGCGGGCGTGCGCGTATCTCTTGGCCAATCAGGAGCCGCAGATCCTGGCCTCCAAAGGTAGCAGCCATTCCAGACCCGCGGAAGGTGTAGGAGAAAGCCACCAGTCACAAGTCGAGGGAGAGAAAGTTCTCCATGGGGAGCCAATGAAAAAACCGGGTAGAGTGCGAGCGCGAGCTCCTCGGCCAATCTCGGGCGAGGGCGAGGGAAGCCCCCATGGCGATTTCGAATCCGGGGTCGGGGGCCAGAACGGACAGCCAATGCGAACGCTTTGGAGGTGGGCCCCGGAGCCCGCCAGCCAATCGAGAGTGGGCGCAGGCGGGCGCGCGCGCGGCGGCGGCCGGGCTTATAGGGGCGGGGCGGCCGGCGCGCGCTCTCGTGGCCTCGCTGTCCCGGCGGCGCCAACCGAAGCGCCGCGCCCGCTGCCGACATGCTGCGCCGCGTTCTGCTCTGCCTGGCCCTGGCCGTGCTGACGCGCGCGGGCGCCGCCGCTCCGGAGGAGGAGGACCACGTCCTGGTGCTGCACAAGGGCAACTTCGAGGAGGCGCTGGCGGCCCACAAGTACCTGCTGGTGGAGTTCTGTGAGTGCCGCCGGCCTGGCCGGGCCTCGCCGTGGCGGGGCGGGGACGCGGGGGGGCCGGCGGGACGGGCGGGGGTCTCCGGGGCTGTCAGCATCCAGCCCCCCCTCCGGAGGCGCAGTCCCGGGCTGGTGCGGCGCGCAGAGCTGCTGTCGGCGTCCCCGCGCTGCCCACGTCCTGGGGGCATCCCTCCTGCTTGAGCCGGGTCCCAAGGCTGGCCGCAGGCCGACAGCCAGGACATGCTTTATGCCTTACGTCCACATGGCAGGGGCCCTCCTTTAGCCTGGTGTCAGCTGCCACCAATACAGAGGAGCACGCCAGGGTCCAGCTCCCTGACCGCCCCCCAGGACTGATCCCAGAGCGCCCCACCTTCAACCCCATACAGCTCGCTTTAGCAGTGCTGTCACCCAGACTCCAGCACCGCCCGTCTGTGTTTATAAGTGTGTAAGCACTACCTGGGGTGGAAAGCTCCAGCCCGCCAGAGCTGCTAACCTGAGCTGGCAGAGAGTTGTGTTCCCACAGTGCATAGAGTCACTTTTAAGTGGGAGTCTTGGGGCAGGCGTGCACAGGTGTGTGTTGCACATTCACGACTAGGTCTTGCTGAGCGTACAGGTGCCGAGGCGCTGGCTTCTTGACTTTTGTGGGAGATCCCAGGGACATGACCGCCCTCACTGCTTGCAGATGATGGGAAGTCACCCGTCGTTTGTCCCGTGCCAAGCAGCTTGGGGTCTGGTGTCAGTTTGTCGTTCGTGGCCTCTGTACCAATATTGCCCAAGAGCGTCAAGCTATCAGCTCAGCCCTGTGGGTTCAGGGGGGTTATCTTGGTGAGTAGATAAGATTTTTATGGAAGGAAGTGCCAGGAGAAGGTGGGGGAAGCGGTGGAACTTGGTCGACGCTGCTTTCCAGCATCCGTTTCTTTTCCAGATGCGCCATGGTGTGGCCACTGCAAGGCTCTGGCCCCCGAGTATGCCAAAGCAGCTGGCAGGCTGAAGGCGGAAGGCTCGGAGATCAGACTGGCAAAGGTAGATGCCACCGAGGAGTCCGATCTGGCTCAGCAGTATGGTGTGCGTGGCTACCCTACAATCAAGTTCTTCAAGAACGGAGACACCGCTGCCCCCAGAGAGTACACAGGTGTGATTGCTGCACCGCCCTTCTCTTCCCTGCAGACGGGGGTGTGCCTGCAGCCTTTGGGAGAGACCTGAGAGGTGGGGAGGCCCGCTTTCAGAGGCAAGGCGGGGAACCTGGTCTCAGACTGGATTCTCAGTCGAGGTCAGCCTCTGACGCTCTCGTGAGGAAAGTGCTCCCATCCCCGAAGAGTGCGTCAGGTAGAGAGGGACATCCTTCCGGGGCGGGTGGCAAGCTGCGGCTTGTCCTAAGGTTGACCAGTGAGAGGAGGAAGGCTGGGGCCCTCGGGCCCGCTTGGAGCAACAGGTGTAGCGATTTGGGACTGTCCGGTGTGCCAAGCCAAGTGCCCGGGGCCTTCCCCAGGGCAGGGGCTGAGGCTGAGAGCCACTGGGTGACAGGCTGGCGTCACTCACCTGTCCTGGCAGAGCTCAAATGCAAGGCCCGGCCCCTCAGGCTGCCTCCTGGGGCCTGGGCCCCTTTGTAGCCTGGTAGGTACCGGGACAAGAGGAGAGACTTTTGTCCATAGAACCGGTTCTGTGGCTCTTCTGTCAGAATGCTCTCGAGCAGCCTCGTTGATTCTGACGTCTGCGCCTCTGGTGTTCTTACCAGGCTGCTGTTTTGTTGTTCACACGTTCGCCTGGGTTCGCTCTCAGGACAGGAAGTGCAGAGTTCCCACGGTCCCATCGCTCGCGCTTAGGTTTGGTGAATGAGACAGCGGCTCCTAACTCCACCTGTAACTGATGAGTCAGCATCTCGTTGCCACTTAGGAGAATCCTAAGCGTGAGCCTCGCACCCTCCTTGTGCCGGGCCAGGTGGCCAGATGCTTTGAGGGGAGGAAGGGTTTGCCCTTAGTCCCAGGAGGAGCAGGCTTCTACCTTTTCGGTTTGTCAGCTCTGGGTGGCGTGCGGGAGCCTGATCGCTCTCATTTTGCTGGTCTGGGAGGCATGTGGGAGGGCCAGGCCGAGGACAGGGACCCCTGAGCGGTCCTTATGTCCCAGGCCAGCTAGAGCTCGGGGAAGGCGGGGGTCGAGCTGATTTACCAAGCAGCCTTTTTTTATTTTATTTTTTTTGAATTCCATTACATCTTTAATTATGACGGAGCGTAGAGTGAGAGCACTGGGGGAAAGTGTGTGCTTGATGAATTTAAGCGTCAAGGGATTTAGAAAGTGCAGAGGGCTTAGAGGAGGGGGCGGCGGCGTGATTCTGCTACCCTGGGGGCAGCCGCTGCGTCTCCCCTGCTTCACACGCAGTCCCGGTTTCTCAAGAGGCAGAATAGTGCTCTTAGCGCTAGGATTTGCACAGGCGCGTAGACAAGGTTCCTCTTCTGGAAGGAGAGTGTTGAGCCCCGGTCTTGGCAGAGAGCTCGGAGAACGGGCAGGGAGGGTGGGCCCCGGTTTTCAGCGGAACCCGCCTGTATTTGGGTGCAGCTGGCAGAGAAGCTGAGGACATCGTGAACTGGCTGAAGAAACGCACCGGCCCCGCCGCCAGCACGCTGCCCGACAGGGCCGCCGCGGAGGCCTTGCTGGAGTCCAGCGAAGTGACCGTCATCGGCTTCTTCAAGGTAGAGGCTTCGGCACCGCGCCCCGTCGTCGGGGAAAGGTTCCCTGTGGTCTGGGTACTGCCTGTCTGTCCTGCTGGCGGCCCGGGCGGGACCCTCGGTGCTTGGGTGAGTGGCCACCTCTGCTGCTTCTCTGTAGGATGTGGAGTCGGACTTTGCCAAGCAGTTCCTGCTGGCAGCGGAGGCCATCGATGACATACCTTTTGGGATCACGTCCAACAGCGACGTGTTCTCCAAATACCAGCTGGACAAGGATGGGGTTGTGCTCTTCAAGAAGGTAAGTGGCCCTCCGGCAGCCCCGCCCAGGGCATGGAGACACCGCGGGGGGGGGGTGGGGTGGGGGCTGCTTTCCTTATCACTTCCAGCCCCTGAGAACCTTGCCCGGGCGGCGCTGGACCGCCAGCTGGACTTATCGGGGGCCTGTTGGCAACGTCAGACCATAGGAGCCACTCAGACAGTGGCCTTCAGACTTTGCGCTGTGGGCCCGTTGTTCCGGCTCGAGTGGCAGCTCCAGGGCCGTGTTTGATGAAGGCAGAGCTGCTCTGGAGTGTTTAGTGTTTCCGAAAAAAAGAAAATAGCGAAATATTCAGGAAGGTCTGCCGCCCTAATCTTTTCTAAGCACGTGATTCTTAGCATGAGGCATCAGTTACGTTGATGGTGCCGTGCGGCGGACACTCCTGTTTGCTCAACTTTTTGATCCCTGGAAATGGAGGCCGTGCAGGTGGCAGGCAGAGGAGGGCAGAAATCAGGAGAGAGGGGCAGGGGGCAGGAGGCGTGTCTTCGGGGATGAGGATCGGGCCTTTCGCTCCTGTTTTGTCCTGGTGGGAAGAGGGCGGGTTTGGAACTCCAGCAAAGCAGGAAACCCTGTGGTCAGAAAGGTCGCCGGCTTCTGGTCTAAGGCCGTTGTGTGTGTGCGCCCCACGTGTAGGGCATCTGGGCCGAGTGACTGAAGACAGGTAACCTTGTGTAGAAACTGCCTCATCTGGCACCTTGCCAGGGGCTGGCAGGGAGGGGTGAGGGTGTCTCCCGGCTGTACTCCTGAGGACTGGGGACGCCAGGGTGGCTCCGGGTGGCTCTGTTCCAGCGTCCTTGCCACTCCAGTGTTTCTGTAGTCTTGCTTTCCTCAAAACAATTCTAGATCCTCGTAGCACCCCCCCCCCCCACCCCGAGGGAACGGAGGGACTACGAGGCCCCCATGGGGGGCCCGGGTGGGACTGGGTGGGATGGGCCTCTGCGGGTGGCCAGAGTCCTGGGTCCTGAGGTTGAGGCTGACGGAGGGGGAGGGTGTCTCAGAGACCGCCGAGACCCATGTGCCATCCCGCGTCCAAACCGTGCTTTCCTACCTCCTGAAAATCCAGAGTGCCAGTTCTCAGGCGTCCTCCGGCCTCGACTCCCCGTTGTCTGTGGGCACTGGGCGCGGCCTGGGTGACGTGACCCCTTGGGTCTGGTGCCAGTTGGGGGGCAGCCTTGAGCAGAGGCCTGGCAGGACCCCGGGGACTTTGTGCTGCGTGGGTCAGTATGGGTCCCAGCTGCAGTCACAGACCGTCGTACGGACGAGGAGGAGGAGGCTCAAGTCTGGCCCCTTCCGGCTCTGTTGGGCCGGCCCCCGTTTTCTCCATCATGCTCGTTTCCTCGGTCTTTCTTGTTCCCTTTTCTCTAGGTTGTTCGATCCCATTTCTTGCAGCGTGTTGGGTCTGTCCAGGGGCCGCTGTGGGCAGCCTCACTGAGTCAGGCACCTCCCTAGTGGGACAGGGCAGGCCACTTGCTGGGAAGGACGGGGGCTCGGATGGCGGCTTGGGTCATGGGTCACTGGCAGTTGGACTTCTGCTTTGAGAGCTATCCTGTGTCTTTATTCGTCCTGGTGGTTACTTTGCTTTTCTTTCCTGAAACCGAGGGGTAGGAGTAGGTGTCGGGCCAGGCCTGTCCTCCACTGCCTGCAGCGTTGCGCCTTTTGGGGATGTTTGTCATTGTGGCCTGACGGGGCTGGGCTTCACTACTGTCCCTGGCTGAATGAAGGCTGGTTGTGTGCTTTTTACTGAAGTAGACGGGGACTGTGGTGTGACGTGACCCCATTACTAAAAAGATTGTGTCTCAAGACAGGTGCGTGCGGCAACTCTGTTCTTTGGGCCTCTGGGCATGAAATTGGGCACACCGCCCACTGCTCGGAGGGGCTGGCAGTACGGTTCTGGAGCAGTGGGGGCCTGTGTGCCCCTGGTAGGGGCTCAGGAGCATGCCTGGTGGAGCCGGGCCCCCTGGCCTTGGCTTTTCATCCCCTTTCCCCTCTTCTCCTTGGGTTTGGGGAAGAGAGAGCAGGCTTCAGCTTTTCCTGGGGGTGCTGTGCTCGTGGCCCCTGGCACCTGGCCCTCGATCTGGTCTAACTTTAGCAGCCGGTGTCGTAGTCAAGCTGAATGAAGGTCAGGCTGTCATGTGATGTTGGCGGGAGCAGGGAGTGGCCGCCTGCTTTTCTGGAAGTTCCTTTGGGGAAGTGTAACTGGAAATGACTGGGAAGAAAAGGTGAGTAGTTTCTCTCTGTGGGACTCATTCGAGAGTTCAGAGGGAAGGATGAGATGCTCGTGCGAACAGGTGTAGACGCAGCATCGTTTTTGTGCTGGGAGTGGTCTCTGCGCTCCACCCAGAGCCAGGGCTGCAGCTTGGCTGCACGGCTGCCCGTGGGCCTCTCTGGTCTGTAGCAACAGCCTTCAGCTTCGGGGCCTCAGGACCTCTGAAACTCTTAGATATTACTGGGGATCCCAAAGAGATTCTGTTGCTGTGGGTTCTATCTATTGATTTTTACCAGGTCGGGAATCAGAACCGAGAAATGTTTCTAAGACCCTAACCGTCTAGGGTGTCTGGCTGGCTCTGTCGGTAGAGTGAGTGACTCTTGATCTCAGGGTTGTGTGTTCAGGCCCCACATTGGGCATGGAGCCTACTTAAATAAGAACTCGTCCGTCTAAGTAACAGTTACGTGTAATCAGAAGGTCTTGTGAAAGTTAGTTTTTCCCAGACAACTGCATTTCAGTGGTGAGCGTGTTCGGGTTCTGCTGGTTTCTAGCCTCCACCTTGTGGAGGGCAGACCTGGCTGATGTCAGTCTGTCGGGACGTCCCTTGTCACTCTGCTCTGATCTGAGGGCATAGCACACTCGGGAGAACGCGTGTTCTGAGCAAGAGCACGAAATTGCAGCCGGAAGAGCCCCACGCTCTCCCCTTGGTGTCGCTGTGGCTCAGTGCCCGGAAGAGGCTGCTGTCTGCAGCCCTCATCTGGCTCTGTTCGGTGGACAGAGGCGTGTGGCTTCTGCTATCACAACTCCGGGTTGCTGTGCCGGGCCGAACCTGGGCTCCGGGGGCCGGGGCGGGCGGCATGGGAGGCTTTGGGAGGACCGAGGTTCTCGCAGCCCTCTCTGTGCCCACAGTTTGACGAAGGCCGGAACAACTTCGAGGGGGACATCACCAAAGACAAGCTGTTGGACTTCATCAAGCACAACCAGCTGCCGCTGGTCATCGAGTTCACTGAGCAGGTGCGGCTCTCCTGTGGGTCCTGCACCCCTGAGGGCGGGGCAGTGTGTGAGGGTCGTGGGGTCCCGACCCCGGGAACCCCCACGTACAGATCGTTGCAGCGGTGGCATTGCAGCCGTTGAGAGAATGTTCTGCGTAAATGGCTTAGTTTGTGGCTCAGACCCAGTAACCTCTGTTTACAACACAGACAGCCCCGAAGATTTTCGGAGGTGAAATCAAGACTCACATCCTGCTATTCCTGCCCAAGAGCGTGTCTGACTATGAGAGCAAACTGAGCAACTTCAAGAAGGCCGCCGAGCACTTCAAGGGGAAGGTGAGCGGCTCGAGTGACTCAGGCTGCAGGGTGGCCCGGGGCTCTCTGCGGCTCCCGGGTCCCTCTGGGAGGGCCGGGCCGTGGCGGTGCGAGTCTGCACAGTGTGCGTGGCGGGAAGCAGCCAGGCAGGGGAGCGGAAGCTGCCTGCGGCCCCCCGCCTCACCTGCCGCTTCTCCCCTAGATTCTGTTCATCTTCATCGACAGCGACCACACGGACAACCAGCGGATCCTGGAGTTCTTCGGCCTCAAGAAGGAGGAGTGCCCCGCCGTGCGCCTCATCACCCTGGAGGAGGAGATGACCAAGTACAAGCCGGAGTCGGACGAGTTGACGGCGGCGAAGATTGAAGAGTTCTGCCACCGCTTCCTGGAGGGCAAGATCAAGGTGGGGGAGCCACATCCCGAGGTGGAGCCAGCCCGCGCCGGCCTCCCGGCCTTTGGGGTCCTGGGCTCCCTGCGGCTGCATCTGGAAGGTGTCCGAGCTGGGCGTGGACTCCTGCGGACGGGGCCCCAGACGGCGTGAAGATGCTTGGGGAGAGACGCGGTGGTCCCGCTGCTTGGGGAGCACCGAGCAGCCCCGACCCCGTGGGCTCGGCCCTCTCCCGAGGCTCCGTGAGCAGCTCTGGTCCCTGTGTGTCTCAGGCCGGGGTGGGGGTCCTAGGGGCCAGTGGGGTCTTGAGCCATCCCTGACCCTGCTCTGCCTGCCCCCCAGCCCCACCTGATGAGCCAGGAGCTGCCCGAAGACTGGGACAAGCAGCCCGTCAAAGTGCTGGTTGGGAAAAACTTCGAAGAAGTTGCTTTTGACGAGAAAAAGAACGTCTTCGTGGAATTCTGTAAGTGGAGCCTCTTCCACTCGTGCGCGTGTCCTCCCGAGGGCCAGCGGGCTGGGGGTGGGCAGAAAGCGGCTCCTCGGCCCAAGGGGGGGACTCCGCCGCTCTCTTCCAGACGCCCCGTGGTGTGGGCACTGCAAACAGTTGGCCCCCATCTGGGACAAGCTGGGAGAGACGTACAAGGACCACGAAAACGTCGTCATCGCCAAGATGGATTCGACGGCTAACGAGGTGGAGGCCGTGAAAGTGCACAGCTTCCCCACGCTGAAGTTCTTCCCGGCAGGCACCGACAGAGCGGTGCGCCTCCGGCCGGGGGCTGGGGGAGGAGGGGGGCAGGGCCGGGGAGCGCGGGACCGGCTCCCTGATTCACATTCTCGCTCCCCCCCCCCCCCCCAGGTCATTGATTACAACGGGGAGCGGACACTAGACGGTTTTAAGAAGTTCTTGGAGAGCGGTGGGCAGGACGGGGCCGGAGACGACGATGTAAGTGGCACGTTGGTTCCGCCCGGCCACGGCCAGCCTCTGGGTCACACCGTGTAGTCCGTGGGACAGGCTTCCGTGGGCGCCACTTGAGGCAGGCACGGGGACCCGGGCTGGGGGGCTGCCGGGAAGCCCTCCCCGTGCCCCGCAAAGCCATCCTCCCCGATGAACACACTGTACGGAGCGCCCAAGAGGGGCCTTTAAATGCTGACATTTGCTTAAGAGACTTACTCGTCCCGTGAGGCTCCCTACTGCGCTGGACCCGGACCCTCCTCCCCGGCCGCTGGCTGAGGCGTCCCACCGGACACCAGCTTGGGCCTGTCCGTGCAGCCGTGGGCGGCTGGGGAGAGTGGAGGCCGGTCTGTGCCCAGGCCAGAGGGCAGGGTGGTGTGGTCAGTTCAGTGGGGTGTGGTCGGCGGGCTGTCGGCGGCCCCACAAACCCTGGAGGCTGGGGTCCCGGGGTCCCGGGCTCCCCTTGCACCGTCTTGTGGGCAGAAGCTCTGAGAGCCGACGGTTGGCTGCTTCTGCCCAAAGGGCCAGCCAGTGTCTGGCTGACCGAGGCCCCGCCCCGTCCCTCCCGGTCCCTCCCGGTCCCTCCCGACCCACGTGCTTGCTTCCCTCCCTCTTCCTGCTGCGCCCCAGGACCTGGAAGATCTGGAAGAGGCGGAAGAGCCTGACCTGGAGGAAGATGACGATCAGAAAGCTGTGAAGGATGAACTGTGACACAGAGGCCAGACCCTGGCGCCCAGACACGGCACCTCAGGGCCGCACACCCAGCGGCGCGGCCTCCGGAAGCTGGGGCCCCTCCCTGGAAGGAGGGAACGTCCATCGGAAACGCAGGGAACTTTCTGAAGCAACACTTCATTCTAACACACGTGTAAATCGAAACCCATCACCCTTTGCTTTTCAGTCTTTGGAAAGGGATTTATCTCCAGGCCAGCCCATCTTCTGGGCCATTTTTTTTTAAATCGTGATGTACTTTTTCGTACATGGTTTTGTCCAAAGTGCTCGTTAAAATGTCTTGGAATCTCGGGCAGGTGAAGCCTCCTTCCTGTTAGGTTTATACTGTCACTTTTGAACATGCCATCGGTGGGATTTTTAGACATTTTTGGACGTCAGGGTGTCTGTTCCACTCTGGCCGTGGCTCCCCGGAGACTCCTGTCCCCTGCTCGGGGAGGGGCCCGGCCGGCCTGGACAGCCACTCTCCACATGCTGGCGTTGCCATGGCTGAGCGTGGTTCTCCCGGTGTTTGGTTAAATGGACGCTTTGGCACGGTGGGGAAGGCGGGGGGCCTTCTGTGCCCGGAGGGGTGGTGGGTGCCGGCCGAGCCCCGGGCAGCCCCCCATCCTTCCCGAGCCAGGCCCCCCGTTCTGTGACTTCCGGGGTAACCTGAGGCCCGTGCCAGGCAGAACCTCCCATTTCCAGGCTGGGAAACGGTCAGGAGTGCTTGAGCCGAACCAAACGTTGACAGTTTTCAGGCATTTCTACCACAATATTGGAATTGAACACATTGGCCAAATAAAATTGAAATTTTACTACCTCTCGTTGTCTCTGCTCTACGGTCCCTCCGGGGCCTGGGCTCGGGTGGGGCCTCTCGCCAGGGCCTTTCTTGGCACGTGGCGCCAACACGGGAGCCACAGGAGTCTCTTGGGTCGTCAGCCCGAGGTGGTGACCGCCTGCAGGTCACCAGGTGGAGGCGCTGCTCCCGCCCCCCGCCCAGGTGAACGGTCCACAGCCAGCGGGCAGGGAGCACCCGGTGTGAGCACTCTGGGCAGCGCCGACCAGACCCCTGTGCTGCCTCCCCAGCTCAGTAGCCCGCGGTGAGCGCCGCCCATAGCCGGGCTTCCTTCCCCCGTTCTCCAGTCTCTGGTGGCCTGTGCCGGCAGCTTTCCAGCTGGTCCGCTCCCGGGTTCAGGTGTGAGGGGCCTCAGTCCTGCTGGCACAACGAGACGCTTAGCCGCCGAAAGGTGAGCTGGCGCCGTTCAGCTTCAGTGGGAGGACGGCGGCCCTGCCCTCCAAAATGTGAGCTGCTCCCCCAGGGGGCGCACGCCCTCCAGCCTCCAGAGGAGGAAACCCGGCACAGAGTGAGGCTGCCACGGGGGAGGGGGAGGCGGGGTCCAATCCTGTGCTCCCTGCCCCCAGCGACCGGTGTGGGTGACCCTGTGGACCCAACTACGCCAGAGCCAGGCCCCTCCGCATGGAGAGCTGGGACCGGGCGGGAGCAAGGTGTCATGTGCTCCTGGGAGCGGCGGGTGAATCACCCGTACCTTTCCCCTTTTGCAGAGGCAGCTGATTAGCACATTCCAGGGCCTGGATTCGCTGGGAGGCTGTGGGGGTGGAGTCCAAAACCTGGCCGGGCTGCCGGATTAGCAGGCAACTTTGCACACTCAGGGTGGTCAGTTAAGGCTTAGCAGCCCGGGCGTCCCAATCTCCCTCTCTTCCTCTCCCCTGCCCTCCTTCACTTCTCTCTCCAGGTGGCAGGAAGTTACTGCCCTGGTGCACCAGACACCCCTCCCCCGCCTGCCCCCCCAGGTCCTCAGGCCTCAGAGCCTGCCGGCAGGGACAGGCTGTACAGTGGGCCCTGCACCCAGTCTCCCAGTGGGCTCTCTGGCTCCTGTTTTCTGCTGGATAAAAAGCACCACTAGTCGCACCCCTCGGACTTTCCAAAGTGGGCTTTTTGCATTAAATGTTTTGGTTTGCTTTATTCCTCTAGAAGGTAGAAACCTAACATCGTACAAGCCAGATCGCAGGTTCACACGGGCATCAGGAAGAAAGCCACATGAATACAGGTGTGGTTCTGATGTGGTTACAGGTAGTTAGGGTTTGCCAACCAACATTCTTAGGTGAGACGCTCACAGCCAGCTTCTGACAAAAGGTTCCAAAGTGAGACGCTTCAGGCCAGGCCCACGGTTTAGAGGACGGCTCCAGTGCCCAGATAAGAATTAAAAGCACATTAAATACCTTTCAGGGGAGTCTGTTGTGAATGGGGTGGGGGGCACTTTGGGCACCAGTCCCTTCTCTGGCCCAAGCTGAAACCCAAAAGCCAAAACCCCCAAGCTCTCAGCTCACCTTGGTAGGACGGGGCCTGTCTCCAGCCCGAGGCCTGGCCACTCTCGGGAAGGCCTGGGTGGCAGCTTCATAAAGCCTTCTTTCATTTGATCCCCTGAGCAGGGAGGGCAGACAGAACTTTCCGCGACACCAGAACAGGCCATCTTCACATCAAAGGAAAGTTCTTTTTCCTGTAAACACGCCAGAAGAAAGTATACTGACTCCTCCCAGGTGACTAGGAGTTAAGGTCACCCAGCACCGTCCTCTGAGCCCTGAAGCTCAGGAACCCCAGGCACCACCCTTGGATCGGGGGCCCTGCAGGGCCTGGCCTGGGAGGAGGGTTCCATGGTGGCCAGGCCCGGCCAGCAGGTAGGGGCTCTGAGACCAGCCGAGAAAAACCTTGTCAGGGCAGGGAGTCTGTCTTCGGCGGTGCCCCATTTCTCCACAGCATTTGGCCCCAAGGCTTTGCACCTAGAGGGTGTTAAATACATTTGTTGATTTGGTTCTGTTGGATGGAGACCAGCCTGGTGATGCAAGGCTGCTGGTGACCAGGTGGCCGGCCCCACCCCCAAGAAGAGTGCCAGTCAGCCTTGGTTCTGTCCTTACTCAGGACTCCAGAGACTCCCCGGGGGCTTCTCGCCAGTGTCATGGCTTGAACTGCATCCTCCAGTATTCCTAAGTTGAAGTGCCAACCCCCGGGACCTCAGAATGTGATCTAATTTGGAAATAGACAGTTGTCATAGATGTGGTCGCTCAAGACGAGGTCATTCCGGAGTAGGGCGGCCCCTAATCCAATGACTGGTGACCTTATAAATTTGGACACGGGCACACACAGGGGCAAGGCCGTGTGAACATGAAGGCAGAGATGGGGTGATGTCTCCACAAGCCAGGGAACAAAGACAGACCCCAGCAGCCAGGAGGGGGCCTGGATTCTCCCTCAGAAGGAACCAGTCCTGCTGACGCCTTCATCTTGGACTTCCCGTCTCTAAAACCATGAGGAAATAAAGTTTTGTTTTGTTTTTCAATGTTCATTTATTTTTGAGAGCCTGAGTGACACAGAGCAGCGCAACAGAGGGAGACACAGAATCCGAAGCAGGCTCCAGACTCGGAGCTGTCAGCACAGAGCCAGATGTGGGGCTCGAACTCAGTGTCCAGGAGATCGTGACCTGAGCCGAAGTCGGCCGCTTAAGTGACCGAGCCACACAGGTGCCCCGGAAATAAAGTTTGTTTCAGCCCCCAGTCTGGCCCTTTGTTATAGCAGCCCAAACGCACCCAGCTAGCCAACAGCACGTGCTGCGGGCGCTGCCCCCCCGACCCCGTGAGCTCCTGGCCCAGCTCTGCTCCTGTGTGCAAGGCTCATTTCCACTGGCTCTTCTCCCCGCCAAAGTCTCGGCCACCCCTGGACACGGGCTGCCGCGGTGGACTGCTAGCGCCGGCCCAGCCTGCCGGGCATCTTCGACGCACCGCACTGGTTACGTTCTCACAGGGAAGCCCGGACCGGGCAGAGTGCGTACGTCACCTGGGCCGTGATGGCCCTTCCGAGGGGAGCAGACTGAATGCTCCGTCAGGTGTGAGCATGTGTGTCCTTGGCAGTTAGCGGCAGGAGCCTGGAGCCAGAGGAAATGGGGGTGGAGGGCACGGGGCTAGAAGGAAATGAGGGCGGTGTGGGGAGGGCTACCTGGGGGGCAGGGTGGGATGGGCTAGTGGAAGCAGAGGCATTTATTTACATTCTAACCTGGGAAGGTTCCCAGCGGGAGGGCAAGGTGGTGCAGGCCCAGCTGGAAGGTGACAAGTGGCAGGGGGGGGACATGGGTGGGGCTGGACCTGTGCTGGCATGGTCAGGACCCTGTGCTTCCTCAGATGTGGGCAGCCCCTTGCTTCTCAGGAGGTGGGAGCAGCCACCCCCACCAGACCTCGGGCCTTTTCCCTGAGCTCCCAGGACTGTGGGAGATGCCTGGGCCCTCTCCATGCCCTTGGTACCCGCTTGCCGTCCTTATGGGTCCTGTCCTTCTAGTGCCTTCTCCTGCCCTCTGTAAGGCACCTTCTAGGCCCAGCTGTGGGGCAGACAGCAGTGGCCAGGGAGGATCTGACCCCTTTGGCCGGGGCAGAGCGACAGGTGGGCTGAAAGACGAGCCACGAAACATGATCCTGTGTGCAGGGCAGAGCTGCTCTGTTTCAGTCCCTCCCGGTGTGAGCATGACTACGCAGCTTTATATAGCACTGCGGGCCCTATATAAGAGGGAGGTGGCCTCATCACAGGAGAGCACGGGGCGGCGGTGGCGCGGGAAGAGCCTGTATGCGTTGTCTGATCCGGGCCGGACACGTCCCTCCCCCGAGCAGTAGGGTCCCCGCAAGGTGGACCCACCACAGCCCCCAGGATGCCCAGCAGGACCAGCCGCTACGCCAGATACAGCCCACGACATCGGCGCCGGCGGATGCTGGCCGATCGCAGCGTGCGTTTCCCTAACGATGTCCTGTTCTTAGACCACATCCGCCAGGGTGACCTGGAGCAGGTAGGGCGCTTTATCCGGGCTCGGAAAGTCACCCTGGACACCATCCACCCCTCAGGTGAGCGCCTGTGGGGCCAGCCGAGGGTCTGTGGGGTGTTGGGGGGGAAGACCTCAGCTTTGACCCCTCCCGCCTGCCCTGCCCAGGCCTGGCCGCCCTGCACGAAGCCGTGCTCTCTGGAAACCTGGAGTGCGTGAAGCTGCTGGTCAAGTACGGAGCTGACATTCACCAGCGAGACGAGACTGGGTGGACGCCCCTGCACATCGCCTGCAGCGACGGGTACCCTGACATAGCCAGGTGAGAAGGCCAGGCCAGGGGCTTCATCCCAAATGCCCTGACCTCAGGTGGCCTCCAGGATGTGGTCTCCTGAAAGGCGGCCCTGGCAGTAGAGCTAAGAGCCCTAAGAGCTTCTAGGATCTCCTTTCTAGCCCGTTGCCTTCCCTAGAACAAACGGGAAAAGTCAGCCACTGTTTCTGGAGGATAAAGTTTCTTCCTCTTCACCCTTCCTGGAAACATTTTTTTTAAAAAGGTGCACCCCAGGACTCTAGCCTGCTACCCCGGGGTTGGGGTGAACATCCTGCAGGCCGCCTTCCCCCCACCACAACCTTTGCACCCCAGGTACCTCATCTCCCTGGGGGCAGACAGAGACGCAGCCAACGACGATGGAGACCTGCCTTCAGACCTCATCGACCCAGACTTCAAGGACCTGGTGGAGCTCTTCCAAGGGACTCGGATGGACTGAGCCCAGCCCTGCCCTCCCGGGGCTCTGGCCCTCCGGAGAGAAGTTGGGTGCCCACCTCCCCCACGTACGAGGACTTGCCCCACCGGTAGGGGCGGCAGCTGGCCAGGAGCCCGTACCTGGGCACAACCCCCACCCCCCACGCTTCTGGCCTGGCTTTTTCTCCAGGTGAATTTTTTTTTATCGTGACACTTTTTACTTTTTCAATAAACGTCATTCCCCAGCCCCTGGTGGTAGCCTGATTACTGGGCACGGGGCCGTCCCGGTTCTCCCGCTTCCGGTGGTCAGTGGGCCCTGCCATCCCAGCGCCAGGCTTGGGGGTGCAGGGGGCAGCGCCAGGGAAGGGAGCCAGCGTCTCGGGGCTCCGGGGTCTGAGGTCTCTGACCCCGCCGACCCCCGACTCCCAGAACCCCAGCGTCCCCAGCCCTCAGCTCCGCTCCCCTCGGCTCTGCAGCCCCCGCTCCCGCCGGTACCCCGCCGACCCCGGACCTAACGAAACCGGAGGCGCCCGTACCGCGGTCCCCCGGTCTCTGGCCCCGCCCCCAGCGGCCCCGCCCCCGCCCCCAGGCGCGCGCGCCGGTCACGTGCCCCCCGCGCCTGCGCCTGCGCGCGCGGTGGTGGCGTCACTTCCGGCCGGGCCCCAGCTGGCGGCGGCGGCGGTGGCCGAGCGGGCGAGGTGAGGCGGGAGCGGGGGCGGGGGCGGGGGCGGAGGCGGGGCGGGGCGGGCGCGGCCGGGACCCGCCCTGGCTCGGCGGCTCGCGAGGGCAGGGCCCGGGCGGGGTCGCGGAGGGCCGGGACCGGGCGCCCCGCTCCGTCCGCTGCGCCTGAGTCCCTGGGCCTGCTGGCGGGAGGGGGTGGCGGGGGGGGCGCGCATCCCGCCGCGGGCGGTGCGGTGAGGAGGGGGCGTGGGGACGTGGCGGGGCCGGTCCGCACCTGTCCCGGGACGCGGCGCCTGGGTCCCCCCGGGGGAGACGGGCGCGGAAGGGGCAGCGATGGGCCCGCCCTTTCCATTCTCTGAAGCTGCGGCCGCGGTGGTTGACAAATGTCCTGCCTTCCCCCCTTTCCGAAGGGAGCGTTCCTGAGGATGCTCCTTGGCTCTTGGAATGCAGCTGGCCAGGCCCCCCGCCGTTTTCCCTGCCTTCCGTTATCCAGCCTCTCCCACAGCCCCGGCCTCCGCAGGCCAGGTGGTGCGGTGCCAGGTGCAGGGTGGGAACGGGGGGAAGACGGGCCTGCGTCTGCCCCGCCCTCGGGGAGCTCCCTGGGTTGCAGGGCCTGACCACCGGAGGGGGCTTCCAGAGATGGGGTGGAAGCCGTGTGGGGGTCGGCTTTCTAATTACGAAGGCCACCGGGCTGTCGTAAACATCAGATGATAGGGAGGTGCAAAAGTTGTATTCTCCGCCCAGCCCCAGGGAGACTTCCAAGAAAAGGCTGTCTTGTAGCTGACTCCCGAGGATGAGTCAGGTCGTGTTGGGCAGAGGGGACACCTTGAGCAAAGGCCCTGAGGTGTCTGTGGTGAGCAGTGAGGGAGTCCTGGGTAGAGAGCTTTAAGAGAGAGTGGGAGTGGGGAGGAGAGGAAGCGGGGCGTGGGCTTGATTTGGGGTGAGCTGAGGTTTCCAGGTCACGTGGTGGGGGGTGCACAGGCTGGCGCTGGTCTGTTGCTGGGGATGGGAGCGGCTGTCGGCAGCCAGAAGAGAGGGGGTGGGGGTGGGGCAGTGCTAGGGGCTTGGCCTGAGGGGTCTTCAAGGGAAAGCCCCTGTTGGACGTGGGGTACAGCAGTATTCTGGCTGTTGTTGGGGTAACATCATTTCTAGAAGTCTTAGTGGCTGAAACTGTTGAGTACCACAAAGACACAGGATGTGATGGGAAAGCGGAATCTAAGAAAAATTTAACATCGGAAATTCTAAAGGAATGCCCACCATTTGCATCACCGATTCTAATTCTGGAATACTCATTGTCACTTTTCTGGAAAACAGAGTAGCATCTTCTTTCCTGTCCTAAAGCATATGGCTGTGGGGGGGGGGGGGAAGAATTTGAGACTGGGTGGCCAGAGGCTGGGCTTCGGGTCCCCCCCCCCCAGTGCCCTGCCTTCCCCTAGGAGGTCTCTGAAGTCCTTGGTTCCCATGGAAGGGCAAGGTACAAAATTCACCCATCTGGAAGACTCCCTCCTTGTCTCTGAGCACAGCCACATTGACGTCAGGGGTGTCCCGGGACCTGGCAGGGGTGCAGGCAAGGGCAGTGGTGGGCTCCAGAGGGCTCAGGTCGGCTGAGCTGTCCGGGCCTGGCCCTGTCTGCTGCCCCGGAGGCTCAGAGGCTAGGGCTCCTTGGGGTTCAGACCCTGCCTTGCTGGGTGCCGGGCTGCTGTGCCCAGCAAGCCTGTAACCAGCCCGTAGCAAGTGCTTGCTGTGGCTGGCGGTACCGCAGCCGCTTCACATATGCTGGACTTTCCTGGGCCTCTGCCTTCCTCTGAGTGGCTGGCTCTGCATTCGGTGTGTCCAGCACTGTCCACAGTCGTGCCTTGTGGTCAACAGTGGCCCTTCCGCTCCCAGAAGTGCCCAGTTAGGGCGCTCTTCCTAGGACGGTCCTGTCTGAGGGCGTGTCTGTGGTCCTGTTGGACGAGGAGCCACAGAGGTGTGGTTCGAGGTGGTAGCTCCACGTGGTTGTGCTGGGGTCCCTGTCAAGCGGGAGAACCTGGCGAGCCATCTTGGGGGCTGCTTTGGCTTCAGTGAGTTCTCTGAGGTCCAGAGAGGGAGGGATTTCCCTGGAGGCAGCAGAGCAGGGGGTGGATGATCTCCAGCCACAGAACGGTTCTGGGCCCTGCCGTGGGCCCTGCCGTTGGCTTGGATAAGAGTCAAGGCGCACAAAGGGGGCATTAGCGTGTGGTTCTCCGTGGCGATGGCAGCTGGCAGAGACGGCTCTGTTTATACTGTGTCTGGGGGTGGGCCCAGCAATGCGTGACACCTGAAGAAACGGACTGGGGCCAGATTGAGGGCTTGATGGCTTTAGAGGGCCCAGGGCGTTCAGGGTGGGGAATTATTTGGGGAGCGGAATTAGGACAAGGGTGGGGGATGATGGTGCAGCTGGCTGTCGTGTTGTGGGGGGTGGTAGATGGAGGAGGGGCGGCTGCAGATGGGAAGAGGTGATGAGGGTGAGTGAGTGGCGGGTCACTGTCCTTTCTGTCTCCAGGAAGGCACCAGGCCCCTGGTCTCTTTGCAGGAGAAGTCTCTCAGTGCCCCCGAGTCTTGCCGGGTGGCAGGGCCCGGGGGGCGGGGGGGGCAGTACAAGGTCTTGGTGGTGAAGACCCAGGGCCCAAAGCTGAGCTCTGGAGGGGGCGGGAGGACCCAGATGTTCCTGGGAAGACGGGTCGGTAGGACCTAGGCTGTGGCAGAGTCAGCTGGGTGGGGTGTGATTTTCTGCTGCAGAAGGAGGCAGAAGGCGGCGCCCGTAAATGTTATATTAGCCTCGTTCTTCAAGTCCCCAGGGGGTGAGAACCTGCTGACTGTGTGGCCAGTCCTGTCTTTCCAGAGTAGCAGAAACCTCCTTAGCTAAAGTAGGATGTCCGTACAGGCGGGCCTTTGCTGACAGATGCACAGCCCTGGGACAGGGAACTGATGTGACCTCATCCTGCTCCTGGTTTGGTCGGGAAGCCCAGCAGGCAGTGGGGCCGGGTCCCTGGTGTGGGGACCGAGTGCTTTGTGGGTCCAGGGCTCTGGTCTTAGGCACACCCCTGCGGGCCAGCTGCTCTGGGCCCCACCCGGGTTTGGCCTTAGGTCTGCAGGGACAGGGGAGCTGGTGAGGTGTCCAGAGAACCCCATTAGGCGCGTGCCTGTAGGCAGGGCGACGGGAGCCAGGAGGGGGTGAGCACCTGAGTTAGCCCGAGAGGGTGAGTAGGCGGCCCTGAGATGACGCCACAGTGCCCACAAAGGCCGGGGGGCCCCCAGAAGCTGTGGCCAGAAGAGGCAGAGGCTGCCGTGCGGGGAGAGGCCCGAATTGGGGCGGGTGAGGCTGGGAAGGCAGGTGCCCTGAGCAGTGGCCTCCGGGGTTGAGGAGAGCAAAGTACAGGAGGAGAGGGGGGCCTGGCTGAGGCGGGGGGCCATCCTGTGGCAGGACCGGAGCTTCCCCGCCATGTCCCACTGCCGATAGCCCCCCGGGTCGACCAGCGCACCCTTAGGCCCGAGAGGGCTCCCCCTTTGCTCTGGTGTTCCAGGGGCCGGCGCCTGGGAGACAGGACCAGGGCAGGGAGACCCCTGAGTCCAAGAAAGAAGACGTCACTTTGTGAGGGAGGGGCACGGGGTTGCACGCACCCTCCAGGAAGCTGGTTCTGTGCTTTTTTTTGTTGTTCTTGCTCTGCCGCCTGGGCTCGCGTTCAGCCGTGCGGGTGTTCAAATGCCTGATCACTGGTGAGACGGCGAGCGAACCAGAGAGCGGGTGTCCACAGCGTCCCGCCGCTCCGGCCCTCTGGGAAGGCCTGTAGCTGCACGCTGGGGCCGCAGGGGCGGGGGCTCTTGCGTTCAGGGCCCCCTCCGTCCGCCCCTGGCACCGAGGCTTGTCCTGTCCCGAGGCCAGGCCTGGGACCGGCCCCGTGTGGGCAGTAGGCAGCGTCCTCACCCTGTGCTGTGTCGTCCACCAGAGAGGGAACCCTGTCCGGCTGGCTGGTTTTAGAGTGAGCCTGAGAGTAACCCCCGCCCGGGGCTATGGCCGCAAGCAGGCAGCACCCCAGGGTCTCGGTCGCTCGGTCAGGCCCAGCTGCTGCTTCCAGGCTCGCACCTTCACCCCGGCCCTCCTTCCCCGTTGGGTTCTGTGTCCAGGGCCCCAGGTCACTCGCGCCCCGGCCTCTGGGACCAGGAAGCTCCGGCTCTGCTCGGCTCCTCACTGAGGAAGCATGGCCCCGTAGACAGGGAACCAGGCTCAGTGGAGACAGCCCCCGGGCCCCGCAGGCAGTGAGGGTGGAGGTGGGGTTCACTGGGATGGTGGCAGCCCTTTCCCGCAGGCCCACGCTTCCCTGACAGGCGTCCCGGGACTCTGGAAAGGGGGCATCTGGGCTCTGCTGCCGGCGCCTTCCCGAGCTGCCTGACTGCGGGGGAAGGGGCTCCCTGGGTAGCGGTGGCCCAGGCGCCGGGATCTGCCCGGAACCGAGGCTGCTCTGAGCGCAGGTGCCGGCTGCTGGCCCCCAGCCTCCACGTGCTTGACTCTGCCCACACTGGGGCTGCGCGCCAGCCTTGAGGGACCCCGGCGGGCAGCTTGAGGGAGGAAGCGCGACTCGGTCCCACCTCTGGCGTCTGGGCTTCTCTTCTAGAGGCCGAGGGGACCCGGCAGCGGAGCGTGAGGACCAGACACCCCCGCGATGACCAGGTGGGTCTCGGGTTGTGGAGCGGCCTCGCCCAGGGGTCAGGGGGTGGGCCCCACTCTGCCCCCAGCCCTTCCTCACGTGCTGGGCCCCCTCCAGTTCCCCCGTCTCCAGAGTCGTCTACAACGGCAAGAGGAACAGTAGCCCCCGCTCTCCCCCCAGCAGCAGCGAGATCTTCACCCCGGCCCATGAGGAGAATGTGCGCTTCATTTACGAAGGTACGCGGGGCACCGCCAGCCGGGAACTCTCCAGAACCCCCCTCTTGCCGTTCCGGGATACGGGCTCTCCCCTGGCCTTCAGGGGCCCGGCAGCTGGGGTCACTGGGGACTTGTCTGGTGAGGAGACCCGGTCCTTGTAGTGGGAGGCGGGCAGCTCCTAGGACAGGCCCCATTTGGAGCAGGCCAGGTTTACTTGAGGACAGGGGACCGTTGTGGAAGACGGGCAGACGGTGCACCCCAGGAGGACCCAGGGGTGTCCAGAAGTGTGGCCGGGGCACATGAGCATGTGCGTGATGAGCGTGCCAGGAGGCGGGAGAGGCCCAGAGCCTCCTGGAGGAGAGCTGCCGGGTCCCGCGTGTCTCTGTGACCGCAGCCCCCTACAGACGAGGGGTGGAGCTCTGAGGGCTGGGAAGGGGCGAGGGCGCTGAGCGCGTGGGCTCCGCCTGCCACCGCCCGGCCGCGCTGGGGGATCTGACGTCCTCCCTGCTCTCCGCAGCCTGGCAGGGAGTGGAGCGAGACCTGCGGAGCCAGATGTCGGGCAGCGAGCGGGGCCTGGTGGAGGAGTACGTGGAGAAGGTCCCCAACCCCAGTCTGAAGAGTGAGTGGGGAAGACGACCCGGGAGGGAGGGGCCCGGCCAGGGGCCCCGCGCCGCGGAGGGTGGAGGGCGGAGGGCAAGAAGGCTGCCCACTCGCGACGCGGTTTGGCAGCACGGGCCCGGGCCCAGGGCTTCCAGAGGCAGGTACGGGATGGGGGGCCCGGGCCCGGTCTCCGTCTGTGCCACCGTTGACCGCCCCGTCCCCTGACAGCCTTCAAGCCCATCGACCTGGGTGACCTGAAGCGCCGGAGCACGCCTGACGCCAAGAAGTCCTGAAGCCGGTGTCCCCTCCCCACCCCCCCACCCCCCCGCCTCTGGGAGACCCGGGAGCCACCCGATGTTGGTCTCCCGTGGGCTCAGTTCCTGGGAGGGGGAGGGGCCGTGTGCCCAGGGGGCTGTCAACCCCAGGACCGGGAGGGGCACGATTGGTGGCCAAGGCCTGCCCTTCCTCCCCGAGCCCCCTCCTTTCCTCCTAGGGGGTCTCCAGCTGCCCCTGCCCCTGGGCGGGTCTGGACCCTGCCAGCCCCCACTCTCCCTGTAGTTGTCTCCTCGGAGCTGCCTGCCCCCACCCCAGGGCCTCGGCTCTGACTCCCCTCCACCTCCCGTCACCTTCCATTGCCGCCACCCCCTGCCCCCCGGCCACTTCCAAGGTCACGAGGGAGACCTGGGGGGCCTGTGCCGTCTCCCAGGCTGGTGGTACTGGGCTGGCCTTGACCCTGAAGTGGCCAGGAGGCAGGACAAAGGTGGCCCTTCCATACCTGTTGTGTATTCCCTACCAACTCCTGCTGCTTCTCTGGCCTGGACACGTTGGGGAGCATCTAATTCTTCACCCCACTGTCCAGCCTGGCCCTGTCCTTCCCTGCATCAGCTTCGGGTTGGCACCAGCCCTCTGGGCCTGGGATGTTGCGAGCACCCGCTCAAAAGGGGTCCTGGGCAACCAGGCCTAGCCCCTTGTTGTCTGTGGCCCTGTGGCCACAGCAGCCCCCTTGGGCAGGGGTATGAGGCTGGCCTTGGCCCTGTGCTGTGTGCTGGGACGGTCACCAGGGCCCCCCTTTCTTCCTGTGCTCTCCAAAAGCCAAGTGTCTGTGACTGAAGCCCAAGGACCAGTGAATAAAGGCGGGTGGCGCTGGATCGGCCCCCCTTGGTCTGTCAGGCCCCTGTCCCAGCAGCCCACGCGGGGCTAGAGGTCCAAGGTCACGGTCCAGGTGCCAGAATCCAGAAATTTCATCTGATCCCTGGGATCCTCTAGGGGGGGTTCAGGCCTCCTGGGGGGCTGTGGGAGGTGGACGTGGGGCTTTCTGGAGGAGAGATCGGTTGGGGTGGCTCTATGCTCTTCAGGGGACCATCCTCTTAAGGGCGGGGCCCTGCAGGCAGCAGCCTCCCTCTGCAGCCCTGAACCTCCGTGCTGGACCCTGGAGGGAAGTGGCTTCGCTAAAGGGGTGGCCGTTGAGCCCTGAGAGAGACCCAAGTGCACTTGACCTTCAAACCTGGAAAGCCCTGGCAGGCCAGGCCCAGATAAGCCAAACTGGAATTTATTTTGGGAACACTGTTTCCTGGAAGAGTATTCTGGGGCCCTACAGGTGGCTCCAGGAGGCATCTTCTCCGGTGGGGGGAGGGGGGCTCCCCAGGGAAGGGGCACAGGAAGGACAGGTCATGCAATAAACAGCCGCCTTGGCTCGCTGCCAGTGGGCGCTGGCTGGTGCCAGGCCCTGAGCCAAGCCTCTAACCACGTGGCCTTGTTTGCTCCCTGGGGACCCGTGGGGTGTTTTGCAGAGGGTTTCAGTGCCCGCAGCTACCCTCCCTGGCCTCGTGCACTAGTGGTGATAGCCGTGGACCCGTACGCCCCACCACTGTGTGTGGGGGCACCACAGGACACCCCCTCGAAGCCTTTTTCACTTTCCATGTCCCTGCAAACTTAGCTTTTCTGTGAAATGGAGGCCCTCAGCCTGCGGTGTCTGCCCAGAGCACCTGGGAGGTGGGTGGAGGCTCGGGGGTCAGGGGACGGGTGGGGGCAGGGCAGATCGGAGGAGGCATGCCGGCTAGGTGTGGAACCACCCCTTCCCTAACTTGGGGTCCAGGTGTCCATTTGGAGATTATGACCGGCGGATGAGGACTCTGTGGTCATAAAGGGGGTCTTGGGACCAGGGGGAAGGGGCAGACACGGGGTGGAGGGATGCCAGCTGGTGGGAGGTGCTGGTTGGGCAGAAGTCCTCCCTGTTGGCCTGGCCCGGCTCTCTGGTGGGCGTGGGTCCTCCGGGCTGAGCCCGGCCCCAGCTGTGCTGCCACCTCCCTGTCCAAGGTGCCTTCACCAGCGCTGTGCGGCTGCCTACGAGTGGCTGGAGACGCCTCACCTCGGAACAGTGAGGGCAGCAGGCAGCGTGGTGGACCGGGGCTGCGTCTGTTTCTCCACGTTGTACGCTGCACGTGTGCACGTCATTTCATTCGATGTCAGTGACTCCGCGGGGCAAGTTTTATTACCCTAGTTTCACGAATGAGATGGCCTCCTATAAGAGACTGCCCTCATTCAAGTTTTAGGACTTTAGTTTTATCAGAATTTTAATTTAGTAAATATTGAGCATGTTCATGTGCCTTGAGCATGAACAATAATCCCCAGTCCACGTTCCCCTTATCTGAATGCATTCTCGGTGGGTCACGGACTCAGGATGGGAAGGCAGAGTGCATCAGCTGCCTCTGCTTGACGCGTCCCTTAAGTCTTAACAGCTGCCCTGCCCCATTTTGGTATTGAGGACCCTGGGGTGCTTCAAAGTGGAGTTTCCCACACTCTGGGTTTGGCCGGTCACCTCCTGTTAACGGGCTCCTCTGTCCCCTGTGTTTCTGTAAACTGAAGCGAGATATAGAGGCCTGATGGGATTCATAGGAAGAGACCTTGGATGTAATATGATCACTTTGGCTGCTAAGGTTGAGAAAGGACTGTAGGCAGTTTCAGGGTAGAAGGAGAGAGACCTATTAGGGCTATCTCAGTGAACTCTAGAAAGAGGAAGCTGGGGGTGGGGCAGTGAGGAGCTCTGTGGATTGTGGGAGTTGAGGTGTTACGTGGGAAGATGGGTCCAAAGTGTGGATATGAGAGAGCCACAGGGGCTGGAGATAAAATTGGGAATCATCTAGAAAGATAGTTTTCACAGATTGATGAGAGGAGGAGAAATGTGGCCTGGTCCCTGGGCAGGGCCGTCAGGGAGGGGAGGAGGAAGCAGGAAAAGGGACTGAGCAGTGGAAAGGTCAGAGAAAGAGCAAGCAGGGGGAGGATCTGGGGCTGAGGCTTGCCAAAGTGTCCAGGAAGAGGTTGAGGCAGCTCAGAGAGTGGACCAGCAGCCCTCAGTCTTCTCCCACCCCTCCCCCACCCACAGGCAACCCTTTTCAGCTCTTCAGCTGATTCTTTGACTTGTATTTCTAAGTAGCAAACATATGCTGTTCCTTCTTGGTTTTCCACTACACACATATGCCGTTCCCATCCACTATTCTTCCTAGACAGTTCTTTTTTTCTCCCCTACCTTTGGTCACATCAGTGTTGAGTATTTACATTATGATGTCTATGTTTGTATTTGAAGCTGAACCATGTGGTAAATTGTGATTGTTTTTCTGTTCTGCCCAACTTTTTGTTTTCCTTGAAGTTATTAATTGCCTTCTTTTTTTCATTTGCTTAGTTTTCTATGTACTAAGTCCTGAATTCTCCACCAGGTCATTTAAATTTCCCCTTGGTTTAGTCACTTTGGTCCTGTTGAGGGTGTCTCGCCTGGAGCTGTCTGCCCCCCACCCAGTGATGCACTCTGGTGCAGAGCTGCCATCCTGGGGAATGACCCCTCAACTCTCCTAGGTTTGATCCCTGTTTATTGTAGTCTAGGTAGTCCTCTTGTTCTTCACACTCATTTTAGTAGCGCGTATGTACACACACATGCATGTGCACACAGGCAAGGCAATACCCATGTATTCTTTGGGGGTAAGGCCTGAAGTGAAGGACTGTGGTAGCGATGGGGAAGGCAGAGGGCCTGGAGTGTTCATTCTCCTGGGCAGAGAGAGGCGGGGGTGCTGGGCTGTGAGAAAGTGGGTTTCTCGAACCATCCCCCTCCTCCCTACTTGCGGGCTGCCCGGTCAGAGCCAGTGTTTATTGGCTGGGCAGGTCCAGCCCCTGCCAGACCTCCGCCTCCACCCTCAGCTCTACCGGTCTGCTCCAGTTCCCGTGGGGACAGGGACAAGGGTGAAGGAGGATAAGGGCAGAGGGAGTCAGGATAGGGAGGGCTGTCAGGAGGCCACTAGGTAAGTGGCACACTCCCCAAGGCAGTCACCACCCCTGAGCTCAGCTGGCGTGAAGGAGAGCTTACGCCCTCCTTGTGCCCACACAGGCTTCCGGGCATCAAGGGCTGGCAGGGGTGCCCTGTGGGCAGGGGCTTGGGAGGCCCTGGCACAAGAGGCAGCCTGAAGCCTCAAGGTCAAGTCCCTCAGTCTTCCAGCTGCATGGCTGGCACTGCCCACCAGTCCTACAGAGGCACAGTCGGCTCTGCAGACCGCCATCAATCATAGTAACGCTGGAGACCCCCCTGGGCCACGCAAGAGCTCAATCTCCCCTAACTTGTCTCCAGCCCCTCCCTGACCTCCCCCCCACCCCCCACTTCCCTCCCTGCCACATCCGGGCCTGCGGTGGGTGTGGGCAGCACAGGGTGAAGGCCCCCTCGGGAGGGCCCCAGTGCCTGGCGGGTGAGTAATTTTATTTACCTTTCCTGAGAGGCCTTCTGTCCTCTCATTTTCTCCAATTAGCCCGGCTCTGCCTGAGCAGCTCCAGCCCACGTGGCCTGTGGGGGCTGTGGGCACCCCACACCCTAGAGCTCAGTGGTCACCTCCCAGGTCCTTGAGGCAGGGACACCTGGCAGGCTGGTTAGCTTGTGCTCTCTGTGCCTCTGGCTCCTTTCTCCTCTGACACACAGCCCAACAGGTGTCACCGCACTGGCTGCACGGGCACTCAGGAGGGGTGACCACAATCCCCACACTCGTTCCTCCTCCTGCACTTGCCTCCATCCCCGCGTCAGATACACTACCCCCAAGATGGCAACCTTGACCTTGGGGTGCTCCCCAAGCAATTGGGTTCCCCACCTAAGTGCACCGTCTGGTTCTTCCTGTGTAGGACACTCCACTCTTCCCTGGTGAGCACCAGCCCTTGCTGCCTGCCAAGCAGGGTGCCCACCCATCATGCCACGGACAGTGTCCTTGCTGCACTCACTCGGGTGGAGCGGGTCAGGCTTCTCTGTTAAGCGATGACGTCAGGACGGCGCAGAGGTCTTGGGGAAATAGTGCCGCTGCCATCACTCAGACCATTTCAATTTTGGGGGGTCCGTTCCTCCCCACTTCATCTGCTAAATGGTCTGTGAATTGTTGGGGTTAGAGCCGGGATCGAGTAGCGGCCAGTGGAGGACATCCGGCTCTGGATTGTCTGCCGACGCCCCTGTTGGGCCTGAGCTCAGCCCTGGCTCCGGGAGAGAGCCCGAGGTATTCGCGTGGGGTTGGTGGAAGGAGTGTGGTACCTGCCGACTTCCCTCCGCCATCGTCCGCCCCTTCACACCCTTCCGCTGGCTGATGGTGACCCTCTGGGGGTTGGCAGCCAAAACGAATGGACCGTCCCCTCGGGCCCAGGGTGTGGGCGAGCCCCACCTAAACCAGCATGGGAGGGTGGCTAGAAACTGCTCCGGTGGGGACGGGGAGGGGCGCTGTCAGCCACCTGTCGGGTCGCGCTTTGGGACCCCCTCAGGGGTTCCAGCTCCAAGTTATCGGGAAAATGGGGGGCTCCCAGAGGCAGCACACCAGCCGCAGTCCTCATCCAAGGCTGCTCCCTTCCGTGGGGAGGCCCTGGGCCCGGCCCCGCCCTCTCTTTCAGCCCAGCTCCCCACGGGGTGCGGCCGCTACTCAGACTCTTTATTGTTGGGGGTACACACGGCCTTAAACACCGGCTACACCGGCAGGCGCTCACAGCACGGCTTCCCGTCACACCCCGCTCCCCCCCCCACCCCCAGCACAGGGCAGAAGGGAGGCCCTCAGACCTCCCACACCGGGCGGGGCACGGGTGGACGGTGGGGCCGCTGTCCGGCTCCCGTCCCTCCCGCCTGGGCTCTGGGTGGTTCAGCAGGGCCCTCTCTCAGCACCCGAGTCCGGCCTCGGCGGGGCCCGCGGGGGCGTTAGAAGGGGCTCTCGGCCAACCCAGGGAGGCTGCTGACCCGGCCGGTCTCCGCGGAGGGGTCCCGGCCGGCCCCGTTGCTGCCGCCCCCGCCCCCGGAGAGCAGCAGCTTCGCGCTGGGGGCGCGGCCCCGGGGCCGGGCCGAGGCCGAGGGCCTGTGCACGTGGCGCTGTTCCCGCAGCGAGTTGCCCACGTGCCAGCGGTGCCAGCGCCGCAGCAGCTCCGACTGCACCTGGGGGGCGGGGGGGGCGGGGCAGGTCGGGCCAGTCCCGCCCCCCGCCGGGACCCCCGACCTCCCAGCCTTGAAGGACCCGCCGGCGGCCCCGGGTGTAGACAAGGCGGGCTGCACCACCACGGGCCCCTGGGGTCTTCCGGTTCCCGGGCACCCCCCCTTCACCGCGCACGCCCCGAGCACCAGGCCGAGGCTGACCATCTGGGGGGGCGTGGAGGGGGGGGGCAGCACCCGGCGTCGTGGGGACCGCGGCGCCAGTACATGCAGATGGACGTGGGGGGCGCCCCCTGCACCGGTGAGGCCAGGGCGCCTAAGCTCCCCTCCGACCCCAACCGCAGGCCCGGTCCCAGACCTCCCCGCCTACCTCCTTATTGAGGAAACAGTACAGAACAGCCACCAGCAGGCCCTGGAGAGAGGAGGCAGTCAGGGCCTCGCCCAGGCCCGGAGGGGGCCAGGCGGTTACAGGGGGCAGGGCGGGCACCTGGAAGGAGCTGAGGAAGAGGTCGAAGAAAAGCTTGGCGGAGCGCAGGGTCCCCTGGGCGTGCTCGTCCGTCACGAAGGCAAACACCACCTCGTGGACCCCCAGCAAGGGGATGAGGGTCAGCGTGGACTTCGCCAGCCTGTGGGAAGGAGCCTGAGCCGCCGGACCCAGCCCTGCCCGCCGGGACCCCGGTGTCCCCCCGCGCCCCCAGCCCTCCCGCCTCCTCCCGGCCTCGGGGTCCGTAAGCCGCCCGCACCCACCGGAACTTGTAGTCGGTGTAGCGCATCTGGCGGGCTCGCAGCTTGGCCACGAGGACGCGGAGGACGCGGGTGAAGATGAGGAGGTTGATCTGTGTGTGGAGGGCAGAGCTCAGGGCGGCCCCTCCCGGAACTGGCGGCCACGCGGGCCGGGGTTGGGCACCGGCTGGTGTCCCGGCTGAGGGCCAGGGCCTCCCTCCCTGCGGCCAGCAAGGTCTTCCGCCTCCTCGGGCCCCCGGGGCCCACACAGGAGGAGGGGGCGGGCGGGGGCCAGACACCGGCAGCCTGCGTACCCCTCCCCGTGCCTCACTTCCTCACCAGGATCGCCAGGAAGACGGGGAAGCGCAGGATCCACCAGAAGCCCATGTTATCGTTGCTCGTCCAGCACCTGCAGGGCGGGGCCGGCTCAGGTCCCGCCAGCACCCCCTCCCCCCAGCCATGGGGGGTCTAGTTAGTGCCTTGGGAGAGGGTGGGAAGTGACCCCCATCCTTGGGCAGGCTCGCTCCCCGCCCCCGCCTCTGACTATTGACTCCGCCCACACACCCGGCCCAGCACCCTGCGGCCGCCCCCAGCCCTGTCCTCTGGCCGGCCCATACTCACTGGATGTTCTCAAACAGACACTTGACCACAGCCCAGGGGATGACGAAGAGCATGGGGGCACCTGCGGGGAGGGGGCAGCTGTGGTCCCGCGGCCCCGGCCAGCCTGCCCCCCCCCCTCCGCCCCGCACCGGCCTACTCACCCCAGCCGAGGCCCAGGTAGAGGGCGAAGAAGCTCCTCTCCGGGAAGGCGGCGAGGCCCAGCAGGCTGTGCAGGTACACGCCCTCCACCAGCAGCCAGCAGTAGTTGGCCACGATGCCGTACTGCATGAACACCGCGGCCACCCGGCAGCCGGCCACTGCCTGGCCGCAGGGGCGGGGTGAGCTCGGGTCCCGCGGCCACCTGCCGCCCTGGGGCCGGGAGGCCCGGAGGCCCGGAGGCCCGGTCTGGGTGCTCACCCCATCACTCAGCCAGACGCTCACGCTGAGGTCGTCGCCGATCTTCTGGCTGTACCGGGTCTTGAGCAGCGTGTCGATGACCAGCACGGAACTGGCCTTGAGCACGAAGGACGCGAACAGGTTTGCGTGGATGTAGTTTCGGGTGCAGTGCAGCTTGCTGTGGGGACAGCGAGTCGGTGCCTGCCCGCCGGCCCGCTTCCCTCGGTGGGGGCGGAGGGGGGCCGAGCAGGGTGGGCGGGCGTACCTGAGGCCCAGCAGGGTGGCGAGGGCCAGGAGCAGGGCCCCCAGGGAGAGAGAGTACCCCACCGTGTACATCACCTGGAAGCTGTTGTACATCTTGGCCACCTCCTTCTGCAAAGCGCGGTGGCCGGTCAGGGCCGGGGCGCCGCCGCGCCCCGCCTCCCGCCCCCCTCCCCGGGGCCCCGCTGCGCCCGCCGCGGGCTGACCTGGACCTCAATCTCGTCGTCGTCCATCTGGCACTGAGAAGCATTCCGCCACGGCTGCCCCCGGGGCCCGCGCACCCACTGCCCGTCAGGCCCGCACTTCTTGAAGACGAGGCGGTGTTGCACTGGAGGGGCAGGCTCCGGTCAGCCCCCGGCCCCCGGCCCCCGGCCCCTCGGCCAAGCCCCGCAGCCCCTCCACAGTTACCTTTGTGGTGCCAGGGCAGGTACCAGGGGCAGGAGATGTTGGCCGTGGTGTTGGGAGGGGTGTCCGGCCAACAGGAATACTTGTCGAAGGTTCTGTTACAGACCAGCTCTGCGAGGCAAAGCAGGGCGGGCTGGGAGGGGCCCCTCAGCAGGGCCCGGCCTACGCGGCCGGCGGTCTCCTCTTAGAAGGCCCTGCCTATCATCCTCTGCTCCCCAGCATGCAGCCCTCCCCCACTCCCCTTGCACACCTGCCGTCTCCAACGTGCCCCAAACCCACCCGGGCTCGTCCCTCTTCCCAGTGCCCCCTTGCAGTGCCTCCCTCTCCGGGGGCCGAACCCCTATCTGTTGGCTTCCTTCCAGGGTCCAGCCCCGAGTCTGTGGCTCACATCCCCTTTCCCTCGGCCCAGCACAGGCTCCCTCCCTCCATCGGACAACGGCCCTGAGTGACCCTCAGAACTTACGTGCCCCTGTCCCTGCCTGCGCCGCATGACGGCCCATCTCCCTCTGCACCCGGGCCTCGTGTGGGCTGCCTCCCTCACCACCCCATCTGCCTGCTGGGCCTGAAGCTCCATGGGGGCAAAGACATGACCCCTGGGACCAGCAGCGGACTGGGGGGGAGGTGGGGGACTGTGTAGCTCCCAGTTCTGGACCATTTCTTTTCTTTCCTGGTGTGTGGCCTTGAATAAGTCGCTGACTGGCCTTTCCGCGGCTCCCCTATAAACGGGGGGAGGGGGGGCAGGGGGGCAGGAATGGTGAAAGGCTAGGGGCTCACCGGTTGGGGGGGGCAGCAGGCTCAGGTTGTAGAGACACTGGTCACCGTACAGCTTCCACTTCTCAAACAGGAAGTCCATCACCTGGGCGGAGGGGGCCTGTGGCTGGGCGGACAGGTGAAGGGACAGGGGACAGGACTGCATCAGCGGGAGAGGCAGGCCGGTGGGTGGGAGCCCGGGGGGGCTGGCGGGGCGTCTGGCCGTGGTGCTCACCTGGCAGGCCAGCAGCAGCAGCAGCGGGAGAAAGTGGGGGCGGTGTGTCCGGGTGGGGGGCATGCCTCTGAGCGGCCGCCCCCCACATTTGGCTGGGACTGTGCGGCTGGGGCAAAGCGGTCCTCCTGGGCACGCACGCTCCTCTGGGGAAGTCCGGTCGAAGCAGCGGGGCCTGTGGAGGGACCCCCACGGGTGAGGAGACCCAGCTGGGCTCCGCTGCGACCAGAGAGGTTTTCTTCTTCCCTGAAACCGCCCCTCTGAGCCTCTGGTCCTGTTGATGAAGTGGGAGCCGGGAGGGAGAAGATGCCAGAAGTCGCTCTTGGCCAACGACAGGGTTGGGGTCCGGCCCGGTGCCAGGAGGTGCTGCCCAGGGTCGTGGAGGCTGTGCTGTCTCCCCCGGGGGGAGCTGGGTTTCCCACGGCTGGTGGCTGTCTGTCTGGCAGCTCTGACAGGCCCGGAGCTCTCCCCGCCCCATGCTGGTGGCGGTCACCATCCTGCCTGACGACAAAGCTGCTCGAAGCAGCCTCCCTGGTTACCCACCTCCTCCCTTCGGCCCTTGCCATCCTCCCTACCTATTCTTAGCCCCTGGGAAAGGCAGCTTGCCAGGCCGGGGCGGGGCGCCAGGGCCATCCATCACAGTGCCGTGGTTATCCAGGTGGCCCCAGGCCAGCTCCCAGCCTCGTCCAGGGGCCAGGAGTGCCGGGCACATGCCTAGGATGGTCCCTGTCACACACATGCCCTCTTCCCAGGACTGGGTGTCGAGGGGTACCCTCTGGGCCCCACCCAAGGCTCAGGCCTGGCTTCCTGGATCCCCTGGGGCGCATAATGCAGGTGGCTGGCTGCCCAAGCTCGGGACCCCCGCCGTGGTGGTGCCTGCAGGGGGGTGCCCTGGGCCTGGCCTGAGTCTGAGTGGAGATCTGGGGTGGCAGATCGGATCGACTTTCTTTGCTTTCAGAGCCTGTCTTGGGCTCTGAGCGAATTCCCCGAGGGCAGGAGGGAGGGGCCCCTTAGGGCCTGGGTGTGGACTCCCTTAGGAATGGCTTGCGTGAGCCCTCCAGGGCCCTGGATAATCCCTTCTTTGGGCACCCTGGCAAGGAGTGAACAAGTGATGGACGGATGGATGGACAGATGAACAACCAGTTGGCTGGAAGACAGTGAGCAGCCAGGGGTGGGAGGGGGCGGGGTGGGGTGCAGGCAGGTGGAAGGTTTCAGCTTCCTCCCATCAGCGTCCAGTTGGGCCCTCGTGGGGCCAGCTCAACCTAGGGCTCCCCTGAATTCACCCCTCAGCCCTAAGGGGACCCTGAGACGTCACCATGTGGGGTGAGAGCTCAGTGATCCAGGACGGGCACTTCTGTGGGGCTCCTGACCCAGCCCCTGACCACGGGTGCAGGCCAGCCCGGTAGAAGCCTCACCCAACGGTCACCGGTCCCCAGTCTACAAGCCAGGCGAGGGGACACGCAGACTGAGGGCTCAGGAGCCGAGGCGCCACAGTGTGGAGGACCCTTTTGGCAGGGAAAGTGGCAGGCAGGTGGAGAACGAGGGCCAGTTCAGGTATCTCCAGCCCTGGGGTCGCCCAAGGGGCCTTATCTCCTGAGGCTGATTGGCCAGCCCCGTCCTCTGCCCTGCCCCTTGCCGGCTCCGGCCACTGAGCCGGGTGGGTAAGGAACAGGCAGGAGCCAGCCTCTTGCAGGAGGGAGAGGCGGTGCAGGGGTGGCCTGAGAGGCAGGGAGGGGGAGGCAAGGGCTGGCTGGGGCACGGCGGACAGCGAAGATGCAGGCAGGGGACACGGGGAGGAAGGACGGCCCAGTAGGTTTTCCCTGCCAGCCCCGCAGCTGGGGATGGGGAGCGAGGAGCTCCACGCCAGAAGGACAGCCCCTCGGACCGCAGCTGGGGGTGGCGGCCGGGACAAGCCTGGCAGCACCTGAGCAGCCGGCTGGAAAAGGGGAGCTCACCTTGCTGACTTTCGGCCGTGCAAGGCTGAGGGTCTCGGGCCCTGGCTTTCGGCACCCAGATGCCAGGCCGGCCCCACAGCAGAGGGCCTGTCGCGTGCCAGCCCCGTTCCGGTTCTGGGGCCACGGGTAAAGAATTTAATTTCCCAGAGGCTCAGTTTCCCCACTTTACAAATGGGGATCCCTGCTTCCCTATCTTGAGGAGTAAATGAGCTTTGCCACACGGATGACCATGGCCAGGCCCCTGCCCTACCGCGGGGGCGCACTGAAATCCAGCCCCGGGATAAATATTTGCCGAATTGGATGAGGGTTGAAGCCGAGACGATGAGGCGGTCAGAGGCGGAGACGCGGCTTCTGGGGCTCCCCCAGCCCCCCATCGGCCGCAGCTCCAGAGCTAGCTATTTTCCACCTTATTACCCTAGCTTGAGCCGGCGGGGGTGGGGCACGGCCCGCCAGGGACCCGAGCCTCCTCGCTTCGTGGACCGGGTGACCTGGTCCTGGACTGCCCCCGCACAAGTGTCAGCTCGGTGCTGGAGATGTGGGCAGGGGTTTAAGCAGAGAGGCAGAGTCAGGGGCCTCGTGGGAGGTCTGGTGGGCTAGGAAAGGACGAGGTGGCCTTCCCCAGCTGCTCAGCTCACCTCCTGTCCCCTTTCCCAGCCCTTTCCCTCCCCCCTTGGATTCCCCCCCCCACACACACACCACCTATTGGGCTGGCTTGCAGGGGGTGCCCAGCCCCAAGCCTGGCCAAGGCACCACTCCCAGGTGCTCACGGCCCAGCCACCATCCCACCAGCTTCCACTGGGGATAGCTGAAGGACTGCCAGACTGGACTGGAGGAGGGGCCCCCAGAATGGGCGGTTGGTCCAGGGAACCGGCTAGGTTGCCCTGGTCACCCCCTGTTTGCCCCTTGATCCAAATGGGGGGGGGGTTTGAGGATTCCCAGCCTCAAAGGGATGTGACGTGGTGGGGGTGGGGGGTGTTTTTGTGAAACCAGAGCAAGTAGCAGGAAGGTCATGGCCCCAGGGCAGGATCAGGGGCCACCGGCTGTTGACAAAGCCTGACTCCCGTGTCCTCCCCACCCCCGTGGGGCGGAGCAGACCTGGATGCCAGCCAGGGTGCAATTCCCCTCCAACCCTCATCCCCCAGCGCTGGGGGACCAAGAGACAGCCAGGGCCAGTCCTGTGACCATGCGGGTGCCCAGACGTCAGGGGTCAGTTGGTTCAGGGTGGGGACAGAAACCCCGAGGCCTGGAAGTAGTGGGGGGGGGGGGGGACACTGGAATGGTGGGGGCAGAGCAGAGCAGGTCAGCCACCGGCCCTCGCTCTGGCTCAAAGTGACAAGTGTGGGCCCCACGAAGAATGGGCCGGGCAGGGTGCAGCGCCACTCGCCCCCTCCTGGGGAAGCCGGGTAGAAGGGATGATGCAGTGGGAGTCCTGGGGACCTGGGGGTGGGGGGACGGGGAGGGGGGGCTGTTCTGGGGAGCTGGGGCCAAAGGGGGCAAGCAGGACTGCCTCTGCCCTCCCCCTGGGAATCTCTGGGGTGTCTCCTTAGAGCTGCTTGTGGGCACCTTGCGGGGGCGGCCAAGGGGGCGGGTGCTGGACAGGAGTGGAGAGCTGACTGGGGCCGCAGGACAGAGTGCCGGGCCGCCCGGACCACCGCCCGCAACCCCGGCCGCCCTCCCCAGGGAGGAGACCCCAGACTGGGGACCCCAACCGGGACCCGGTTGACCGTCTGAGCTGGAAGGGCGAATCGGATGGGGACGGAGGTGTCCGCCGGGGTGAGGACAGCGACACCCCGGGCCCTGAGACCGCCCGGCCCACGACAGGGGTCCCCGCCGGCCATTTCTGCGCTGCCCACCCCGCGGGCCCTGGCCGGGTGGGCTCCGGGGACGTCCCCTCGGGGCCGGGCCCGGGTTGCTCACCGTGTGCCGCTCGGCCTCCCGCTCCGGCCCCGGTTCCTCGCCGCCCTCCGCGCTCTCGGGTCGGCGCCCGCTCCGCTCCCGCGCCCGCCGCGCGAAAACTTTCCGGCGGCGACGCTGGGTGGCGGTGGCGGTGGCGGCAGCGGCGGCGGCGGCGGCGGCGGCGGAGGCGGAGGGGCGGGGGCGGGAGCGGCCCCGCGGGGGGGCGGGGTGGGGGGAGGGGGGGCCTCACGGAGGGTCCCCGCCCGCCCTCCCCCACCCGGCGCCGCGCTCCCTCCCCCGCCCCCGCCCGGGTCCCCGACTCCTGCCCGCAGATCGCTGCCCTGTGGACCCCCACCCCCGGGACGGGTCTGCAGACCGGGTCGCGGCGGGTCAGCGGCTACCCCGGGGAACAGGAGGCGCGGGGGGGGACTGGTGGGGGTGAGCAGAGCGCTCGGCCGTGGCGGGAGGGAGGCTGTGACTCGACGTCCCCTCCTCTCGCGCCACCCCCCGCCCCCCCTCCGCGCTCCCCGACCCGCCCCGCCTCTTTCCCGGATGCCGCGCCGACTGGACCCCACTTACCCCCGCCGCGGCTCTGGGGGACATTTCTTCCGAGCGCGCCACGGGGCAGACTGGGCTGGGTGGGGGCAGGGCGGCCCGTGGGGTGTCCCCCGGCCCCGGGCTCTCGGGGCCTCTCCAGCACCGCTCGCTTGCCGGTGCCACCGACCCGACTCCTCCCGCCGATGCCGCCGCTGCTCCCGGTGCCCCGGGGACGCTCTGCTCCTCCCAACCTCCTCCTCCCCAGACTTCTGCCCTGGGCTCACCCTCCTGAGGGTGCCCTCTCCTCCCCGCCCCCCCGGGAGGGGGCTAAAGCCTGAATCCCAGCCCCTGCTCTGTGCCCAGTGACTTCAGGGTCACCAGACCCCAGGGACGCTTTTGGGGCCTCCTCTTTCCTGGCCTTTCAGCATCCTGGGACCCTAACCGTCCTCCCTCCTTCTAGAACGTTATCTGGTGTCTGTGGCTTCCAGGGTGGCACTCCCCCTCGCCCTCTTCACTGCCCTGCTCTCTCCCTCTCCTTCACAGCTCCCAGGCCCCCCCCCCCCCCCCCCCGCCTCCTCCGGGTGCCCAAGGCCCCCCCTGGAGCCCTCTCCCCCCACCTGCTCCTAGTCCCCAGAGGGACTTCCTCCACCCACCCCACCCGCCTCTGGACACCGGGCAGTGTCCCAAGGCCTCCTGTCCATCAGCAAATCTCCATTCTCCTTCTGCATCTCGCTGGAATCCATTGGGTCTCTTCTCCACTGTCAACCCCGACCAGCCACCCACTGTCACCCAGGACGGCCTCCCTGGCCCAGCTCCTTTTTTGGTGCTACCCTTTGTCCTTGGGACCCTTCTCTCGACGCTACTTCCATTTTAGGGGGACACTGGAACCTTTAGGCCACCCCTGCCGCTCATCCCGCAGTCCCCGGAACAAAGCTAAAGCTGGCCCCGCTGGGCGACAGGTAGCCGGTCTTTAGCACATCTCTGTGCCCGGCCGCACACCCCGTCCCAGGGTGGGGGTGCCCTTCGGACCTCCATTCTTACCAGCCCACCCGAGACCCTGCCCCCAGAGCTAGCCTTTCTGTTTTCATTCTGGGAACGGGCAGAAGGCAAAGGTCAGAGGCAAAGGTCAGAAACTGTGGCTCCACCTAGGGCCACAGCTAGCTGGGTGCAGGTGCAGATGCTGGGCTGGGGGCGGGGGGAGTTAGCTTCCAAAGACTCCCTTTGCCTCTGCCTCTGCCCTCCCCCTATCCCCTTCCTCCAGCTCCGTTCCCCCCCCCCCCCACACCTTTCTGTGGTGGGGCCCGTGGAGGGGGCGGCACAGATCTGGGTCATGCCCCGTCCATCCCCAAGGAAGACCCTGCCCTGCAGCCCTGGTTGGGTCCCAAGCTAAAGAGATGGGGGGTGGGGGGCAACACCTGTGACGCGTGGACTGGGGCGGGGGCGGGGCGTGGGGGGGCATCAGAAGGGGATGGGACAGATGGGGTGGGGGGCCTCCCAGGGCTGGGCCACCTCTATTTACATAACGGAACTCAGAAGACATAAACAAAGTGGGAGCTGGGAAAGGAGGGGGCTGGGCCTTCCCACAGAGCCCGAGTGCTGAGGAGGGTGCCTGCCCTCTGCAGAGTCCCCGAGGGTTCTGAGGGGAGTGGCATGTCCCTGGAGGTATGCTGGCTGGGCTCTGGGGAAGGCCAGGGTGAAGACTGGAATGCGGGCTCCATCTGTCTGCACCGCGAGGTCTGGAGAGAAGCCCAGCAGGGCTTAATTCAGGTGCTTGACCAGCTTATGGAGTGCTGCCCACAGGCCCAGCGCCCGCTTGCCTGTCGGGGGAGAACCAGACAGACGCCCACCCTCATGTTCCAGGGTGGCCAGACGGGTGGCCGAACAACAGAAACCGAGGGCAGGGGGAGCCCGGGTGGGGAGGGGCATCAGGGCTGCAGGAAAGAAGGCGGAGCCAGAAGGGGGTCCTCCCCCCGCCAGACAGAGCCGCTATTGACAGCGCGGACCGTTTCCTCCAGGCGCCTTCCCTGGGCTCCTGACCGGGGACGTAGTTTTGTTCCCGGCTTTGCACTCCCCACCACAACTTGTCACATAAGTGTCCCTTCTATCAACAAGAGGGGACGGAGCGCCCATCTCAGCGCCACTGCGCTTGGGTGAGACCCATCAGATCTGACTCAACCAGAGCCCGGGCTTGTCCTGGCACCTCGCTCTTAGAGGTGGATGGAAAACCGGGGACCAAGAACTGAGGGCAAGAAGGACGCTGGAGAAAACGTCAGCGACGTGGTGGCCGCGCTGCTCACCCCGCGGTGACGGCGAGAGGCGCCCCTGCAGCGGGAACAGGACATCGTGGAAGACGGGCAGAGAACCAGAAAGAGCCCTTGTAGATGAAAAGTGTCGTATCTGAGGGGCAGCTGCGTGGCCCAGTTGGTTAAGCATCCGACTTTTTTTTAATGTTTATTTATTTTTGAGAGAGAGAACAGGGGAGGGGCAGAGGGAGGGAGACAGAGGGTCTGAAGCAGGCTCTGAGCCCTCAGCCGAGCCAGACACAGGGCTTGAACCCGTGAACCCCGAGATCACGAGCTGAGCCAGAACCGGATGCTCGACTCACTGAGCCACCCAGGCGCCCCAACTCGTGCGGCTCTTGATCTAGGCTCGGGTCATGATCTCACGGCTCGTGGGCTGGAGCCCCATGTTGGGCTCTGTGCTGGTGCGGGGCCTCCGTGGGACGCTCTCTGCCCCTCCCCCACTTGCGTGTGCTCTCACGCACTCCCTCTTTCTCCAAATAAACATTAAAAAAATATATGAAACGTCTCACACACAAAAAAGTACAGGAAATATCAGGTGTCTGAAGAAATAAAACGTTAGGGGCACCTTGGCTGGCTCAATCAGTGCAGCGTGGGACTCTCGATCTCGGGGTGGTGAGTTCGAGCCCCGCGTCGGGCTCCGTGCTGCCGGCTCAGAGCCTGGAGCCTGCTTCAGATTCTGTGTCTCCCTCTCTCTCTGACCCTCCCCCGTTCATGCTCTGTCTCTCTCTGTCTCAAAAATAAATAAACGTTAAAAAAAATTTTTTTTTAAAAACAAAGTGGTTGAACGTGAGCCGGGGCTCGCCCGTGTTGGCCGGGGGGGGGGGCGCACTGGCTCTCGGCTGCCGCCTGGTAGTCCCGCGTGTGGGGCAAGCCCACTTTCCTGTTCATGCGTCCGATGGAGGGCACTGGGTTCGATTCCTCCCCACGCCGTCCTCTCCTTTCCTTCTCGGCCGTGACCATGGAGCTGCCAGGAGCGGTCCCGGACGGGCCTCCTGTGCATGCGAGCTCGGGGCTCTCTCGTCATCGGGCTGTGCCCATCGTCAGGTGGCTAGGTTTGACGGGCTGTTCCTAAAGCGCTTGTGTCCCCTCGTAATCCCGCCAGCCCGCGCTCGCCAGCATCGTGTTTTGTCTTCTGATGGACACGTCCCCGTTGAAAGTCAGGCTGGTGGAGGCTTCATTTGCACACAGAGAAACTTACCCTTGAGAGATGTATAGTTCAATGCACACGTGCAGCCGGGTAACCCCCACAATGGGGGTGCCCAGCGTCTTGCCCCCAGAAGTCCCTGCTGTCCCCCAGCCCCAGCCCACCCCTGACCTGGCTTCTGTCCCTGCGGTCCTGCCCTTCCAGGAATATCCTGTAATGGGGTGTGGGGCCCTCTGCGCCCGGCTGTTTTTCTTTATCACAAAGCCCTGGGGACTCTCCTCTGCCGCGGGATGTGACAATAGTCCCTTCTGTCTGTCCCCCGCTGGCAGCCACAGCTCTGTTTCTCCACTCTCGGGCCGGCGAACACCCGGATTGTGTCCCCTCTCGGGCGGCTGCGAGTGGACAAGCGCGGGTCTCCCTGCGACGCGGGTGGTCGTTTCTCGAGGCTGTCGGCTCCCAGAGCAGGCGTCTGGTCCCTGCGACAGAAACTGCCCGGCCCTTTTCTGGAGCGGCTGCTCCGTCTGGGTTCCCACCTGCCCAAGGGGGAGGGGCAGGTCCCCCACCCCCCTCGCCCCACCGACCCTCCACGGTCCTGGCTGCTGTCGGGCCTTCCTGTGTTTGGTTCTTTTGGCCATTTTAGTAGATGTGCAGCGGGACTTGGGGCGTCTTCACTTGAACTTCCCCAGGAACCCCGCCCGTGCTGCCTGGCCGTCGGTGCGGCTTTTGTCATGATCATCTGTTCAAATCTATTTCTCATTTAAAAATCGCCTTCTTTATTTTATTTTATTATTTCTATTGAGTTGTAAGAGTTCCTTATACCTTCTGGACACAAGTCCTGTACCGGCTACATGTTTCTGTAAGTGTTTTCTTCTACATGCCGGCTGGGTCTCCAGTTTCCTTAGCAGTTTTTGGTTTTTAGAAAAAAATTTTTTAGCATTTATTTATTATTAAGAGAGACAGCGTGGGGCGCCTGGGTGGCTCAGTCGGTTGAGCGTCCGACTTCGGCTCAGGTCACGATCTCGCGGTCTGTGAGTTTGAGCCCTGCGTCCGGCTCTGTGCTGACAGCTCGGAGCCTGAAGCCTGTTTCCGATTCTGTGTCTCCCTTTCTCTGACCCTCCCCCGTTCATGCTCTGTCTCTCTCTGTCTCAAAAATAAATAAATGTTAAAAAAAATTAAAAAAAAAAAGAGAGAGACAGCGTGAGCACGGGAGGGCCAGAGAGAGAGAGGGAGACACAGAATCCGAAGCAGGCTCCAGGCTCTGAGCTGTCAGCACAGAGCCCGATGCGGGGCTCGAACTCATGAACTGTGAGATCATGACCCAAGCCAAAGTCAGACGCTTAACCTACTGAGCCACCCAGGCACCCCTGATTTGCTAGCATTTTAATAAAGATTTTTGCATCTGTCCTAATTAAGGGTATTATTCTGTAATTTTATTTTTTGTGTATTAAGAAAATTGGCGTGGGTATCAGGAAAATGCTGACTTCATAAAATGAGGTGGAAAGTGTCCCCTTGTCTTCTATTTCCTGGAAGTCTCTGTGGAGGTGGTGTTATTACTTCCTTAGAAGTTGGTAGAATTCAAAAACAAACAAACAAAACAAAACAAACAAAAAAAGAAGTTGGTAGAATTGACTAGGAAAGCTGTCCGGGCCTGGAGCTGTCCTCTTGTGGGAAGGCCTTTAACAAATCCAATGTCTTTAATAGATACAGGGTGAAAAAAAAAAAAAAATAGATACAGGGTGGGGGCGCCTGGGTGGCTCAGTCGGTTAAGTGTCTGACTTCAGCTCAGGTCATGATCTCGCGGTTTGTGGGTTTGAGCCCCGTGTCGGGCTCTGTGCCCCCTCTCTCTGCCCCTCCCCTGCTTGTGCCCTGTCTGTCTCTCTCTCTCAAAATACATACATAAAGAAAATAAATACATATACATAGATACATATATAAGCAAAATAACTACATAAACATTAAAAAAAATCAATCAATCAATCAAATAAAACCATTGTGCTCATCTTCACCCCACGTAGGATTTTGGGGTTTCTGTTGTTAATCTTCACCAAAAAAAGGCTCTGTTTCATTTTCAAGTGTGTGCGTGTGGTATTTTCTTAATGTAAAGCACCAAGATATCAGGTCAGTGTCCCGGTGGCAGGTGCATCCGAGGTGGGTGGGGGGCAGTTATCTGTCCCTGTCCATCCACGCAGATCCAGCTGTGGGTAGAAAGCCTCACTTCCGTCAGCAAATAAAAGATTGTGTCATCAGAGAGGCACTGCCTTGAGGTGGCAGGTGACAGGTGGGAGCCCTGAGCCCTGGAGGTTGGGGGCAGAAGTGCGGGGTTTGTGTGTGTGACTGGGGTGCGGTCCTGATGTCAGCCTGGCCACCCCCATGGCCGCAGCACGGGACGGCCTCGACCCTCCAGCCCCTGCCCCTGGGCTCCTTCCTGTCTTCCTCCTCCTGACCTGCTTTTTCTCCCCTTCCCCACCCCCCCACCACCTGATTTTGAATTTTGGTTGTAAAAGAAACATCTGTAGGCAGCCCTCGTCCTCCAGGCTGGACGCTGGCCCGGGCACCATTTCCGAGAGGATAAACTGAGGCACAGAGGAACTGAATAATGCAAGCTTGCCCAACGACCCTCCAGGACGGAGAAGCATCTGGAGCCCAGAACCCATGCACTTGACCTGCAGGGGACTCTGATCCCTGGGACCAGCCTCTGTGGAGGGGAGGGCTGTGCTCTCCCCTCTGCAGATGGGGAGCCTGAGGCTGTGGAGGTGAAGTGGCTGGTCCAGGGTCATCCTCTGTCCTCAGGGCCTGTCCCAGGGAAAGGACCCAGGCCCCCCCGCTTGCAGGAAGGGGGGCGGGACCAAGGAGAATGGCCTCCCCTCCACGGCCTTCGTTCTCTCCCCGAGTGACCCCCATCCTCTGGGAGGACACCTGGGTCCTGGCCTCTGTCTCGCCGGTTGCCTCTCGCCCTGGGGCCACCATCAGTGTCATTTGGCTCTGCAAAGTCACATTAGGTGTCATTCCAAGTGGCTGGATCAAATCAGGCCACTTAGAGGGATGGTGGAGGCTGGAAGGGGCCCTGGGGCCGCCAGCTCTGGATGGGGCCAGGCTCGGGTCAGTGACAAAACGGGGACGGGGGGAGGCTGGGGTCCAGTGCCGCTGGCAGGGGGGACCCGAGGACAGGGGAGCAGGGGCATGGAGGAGATTGTGAGACAGGCGGCCCCTGACCCACGAGCTCAGGAACCCCCATGTGGGTCACAGAGCCCAGGTGATGTAAGACAGGAGGAGGCATGGCCCCTGGGCTCCTGCAGAATGAGCCAGGCCAAGTGGGGTTGGGGGACAAGGAGGCAGGACGGGGTGAGGACTGGGGAAGGCACCGGAGGGGGTTAAGTCTGGTGCCTCTCGGGGTCTGGCCCACCACCTCTGCGCACACCCAGCGGCTCAAAACCTGCCATGACCCCCGCGCCCTGCGGCCTCTCAGCGGACACGGACTGGCCTCTGCTTCCCTCTCTTGTCTCAAAAAGGTGAACTGGTAGAGTCCTGGGGCAGGGACGCTGGAGATTAGCTGCCACCGGCCTCAAGGGTTGCTGGCAATGGGTGGTGATTGCGGGTGGAGACAGCCGCTCCGCAGCCTGGCCTGGGCCACGAGGACAGGAACAAGCGGCCGAGACTCGCCTCCAGCATCCAAGAGATACGGGGGCGACAGGAGTTCTACGCATCGGGCATTAGCGTGGAGCCCCGAAGGCGGCTCGGTCAGCAGATTCCGGGGCCTGCGGCGAGACCCAGAAGTGCCCTATGTGGGCTGAGCGGAGTCCCTCCAAATTTCTTTAATTTTTTTATTTTTTTTTAACGTTTATTTATTTTTGAGACAGAGAGAGACAGAGCTTGAACGGAGGAGGGGCAGAGAGAGAGAGGGAGACACAGAATCGGAAGCAGGCTCCAGGCTCTGAGCCATCAGCCCAGAGCCCGACGCGGGGCTCGAACCCACGGACCGTGAGATCGTGACCTGAGCTGAAGTTGGACGCTTAACCAACTGAGCCACCCAGGCGCCCCCCCTCCAAATTTCTATGTCAAGTCTTAGTCCCGGGTACCGCGGGGTGTGACTGTCATTAACGTACATGAGGTCCTGTGCGCGGGCCCTGAGACACTAGGAGATGGGAGCACAGACTCACGCAGAGGGACGACACGTGAGGACATGGGGGAAGAGGCCTCTGAGCCCAGGAGAGAAGCCTGGGGAGGAACCAGGGCCGGAACCAGGCTCTAGACCTGGTCGGGGCCCCCAGTCCGGGGCACGTGCCGTGACCGCCCCCGGCCGCCACAGCACCGTTCAGAGTCTTGATTCCTAAAGCCAGGAAGTCGATTGTCCTGGAAATCAGGCCAAAGCTTTGATGAAAGGGTGTTGGGGCCACAAAGGAGGGGACAGTGACTCCTCAGTCCTCCTCCCATGCTGCAGCCAGGGCCCCCGAGGACAGAGCGGACCCCACCCCCTGGGGGGCGGGTATCTACGGGACTCACCTGCGGCCAGGAGCCAGCAGCCCGGGCCCACGGGCCAGCTGAGGGGGCCAGCCTCCCGCGTCCCGGGCCGCGCTCTCACCTGGGCCAGCTGTCCCTCTCGACCTCCCTGCCGACCCTCTGAGCTGCCTGGGCAGAAGGCTCTGCAGGCCGCAGGCGGGGGGCATCATTGCACAGGGAGTGGCCGGCCAGCAGGCCCCGGGAGAGTGCGAGCCAGGGGATGAATGTTGAGGCTGCCGGGGGCTTGGGCCTGACCGGAGGAGTTTATGGACACGAGGCACTTTGCAAATCCTGGCCAGGCTGCGTGAGAGCCGCCGCGGTGCCCCCCGAGGCTGGGGCATGACAGGCCTGCGGCGAACGGGACGGAGGCGCCCCGGCTGCCTAGGGTGAAGGGGCAGAGAGGCGAGAGGGCCGGGGTGGCCAGATCAGAGCCCCTGGCTCAGGTCATGATGTCGCCGTTTGTGAGTTCAAGCCCCGCGGCGGGCTCTGTGCTGATGGCCGAGAGCCTGGAGCCTGCTTTGGATTCTGTCTCCCCCTCTCTCTGCCCGTCCCCGACTCACACTCTGTCTGTCTGTCTCTCTCTCAAAAATAAACATCAAAAATTATTTTAAAAATAAATGAACATTTTTTTAAAAATTTTTTTTTAACGTTTATTTATTTTTGAGACAGAGAGAGCATGAATGGGGGAGGGGCAGAGAGAGAGGGAGACAGAATCGGAAGCAGGCTCCAGGCTCTGAGCCGTCAGCCCAGAGCCCGACGCGGGGCTCGAACTCACAGACCGCGAGATCATGACCTGAGTTGAAGTCGGACGCTTAATCGACTGAGCCGCCCAGGTGCCCTAACAAACATTTTTTAAAAATTAAAAATTTTTGGGGCGCCTGGGTGGCGCAGTCGGTTAAGCGTCCGACTTCAGCCAGGTCACGATCTCGCGGTCTGTGAGTTCGAGCCCCGCGTCAGGCTCTGAGCTGATGGCTCGGAGCCTGGAGCCTGTTTCCGATTCTGTGTCTCCATCTCTCTCTGCCCCTCCCCCGTTCATGCTCTGTCTCTCTCTGTCCCAAAAATAAATAAAAAATGTTGAAAAAAAAAAAATTTAAAAAAAAAAAAAAATTAAAAATTTTTTTAAATGACTGAGGGTGCAGCTTCAGGAGAGGCTTGATCAGGGCTATGGTTCCATCTCTCTGGGATTGTCTATTCTGCCCGCTCTATGTGTTGGCGGCCTCGCCAGTCCTGCCATCGGACCCACACGCCATGCACACATGCAGAAGGTGTAGGTGCCTCAGTGGAGACCAAGTAGTCCTTCCAGGTGCCTGGTCCCATGTGACTTCTGCTCTGACCACCCTGGGGAAGGGGCCAGCTGCCTGGGTAGAGCCCAGACCTCCCTGGAACCACTCTCGGCCTAGAAGAGTGGAGCCGTGCCCTGCCTGCATGGGGAGCTGGCCCAGGGGACCTGAGCGTTACAGGAGCAGACAGTGGGCCCTGGGTCGGGCTTGACCCTGATCCCCCGAGAGGGAATGACTCACAGAGCCTGCAGTGACCAGGCTTCCAGGGACCACAGGCACCTGTCATGGGAGGTGAGGCCCTCGTGGGTGCCGGGTGCCCCAAAGAATGAATCACCTACCTCCTCTCTGATGCCAGGTGTGGCCTCTGCATTGGCCCTCGGTGGCAAAGCAGGCCACAGTGGCTGGTGCTCCAAGTTCCCGGGGGGGGGGGGGGGGGCGGTGCTCTTGGTATAGGGTGCTGGGGGGGGAGGGAGCCCCACGGTGGTCCTGGGCTT